>NC_142505.1:91397083-91702500 GCF_057876585.1 Rhinolophus sinicus | reverse complement strand
TGTGGGAGTTGAGCAGTGGGTGAAGTATATCCTAGCAAAAATGTGCCTCCGTAGAGAACTGTATAATTTAAAACACTTCATGAGAATTCAAAGTACATAGCAGATACACCCCCAACAATGATGTTCTTTGGGTTGAGAAAGAGAGTGGTATGTATGTTGTTTCTCCTTTTCCTGACCTCCTTTTTAATTTCTAAGTCAACTATACAACACATACTTCTGTAACCTGGAAATAGAACTGTGATTGAAAAATATAAATAAAAGCACCCTGCAAGATCTCATTTGGACTTTATTTAAAAGTGGTTTTAAGTTAGCACGTAAGAACTAAAGCATGAAGCAAAGACAAGGCATTTTAATGCCCCCATTACCCTCTTACCCTGTACCCCTCGTTGGACCCTGACCCATTGGCCAGAATCCTGGCTTTTTAAGTGCTATTTTTTGTTTTGTTTGAGGCTTTTGCACTTTAGATCCAGAATACTTTTGTAGGGATGAAACAGTGACATGTGGATTCTTGTTGTCTTTGCTTTCTGCACTCCCTGGAGGTGAGTGGTGCGGTTCAGCAGCCTGGCAGGTAACGTGAGTGAGGTGAAATGAGGGGTGTCAGGGACTGCTCTGAGCTGGGCAGTGTGCGCTCTGTCTCTGGAAAGTAGTCAGCATGGCTCCGTAGGTCATGACCAGCAGGAGTACAGCATGAGTCTAACCTTATTTCATGACTTTCCAAGTGAAACCAAACATCCAGGTTAGAAATAAGAGGTGCCCTAAACATCAGACTATACATTTTTTTCTAGTGTACATGGAACATTCTCAAGGATAGACCATATATTGGGACACAAAATCAGCCTCAGCAAATTTAAGAAGATTGAAATCATACCAAGCATATTCTCTGATTCTTTTTGAAGTTGGATATCAACTGCAAAAAGAAAGCAGGAAAAACCACAAATACATGGAGATTAAACAACATACTTTTAAAGAACGACCGGGTCAAAGAAGAAATTAGAGGAGAGATCGAAAGATACATAGAAACAAATGACAATGAAAATACATCCTACCAAAATTTTTGGGATGCATTGAAAGCAGTTGTAAGAGGGAAATTTATATCATTACAGGCCTATCTCAAGAAACAAGAAAAATCCCAAGTAAATAACCTCATGTTACACCTTAAAGAACTAGAAAAAGAAGAACAAATGAAACCCAAGGTCAGCAGAAGAAAGGAAATAACAAAAATTAGAGCAGAGCTAAATGAAATACAGAGCAAAAAGACAATAGAAAAAATTAATGTGACAAAGAGCTGGTTCTTTGAAAAGATTAACAAAATTGACAAACCGTTGGCTAGACTCACTAAGATAAAAAGAGAAGACACTAATTAACAAAATCAGAAACGTAAAAGGGGAAGTTATCACGGACGCCACAGAAATACAAAGGATCATCCAAGAATACTGTGAAGGACTATATGCCACCAAATTCAATAACCTAGAAGAAATGGACAAGTTCTTAGAAACATATAGTCTTCCTAGGCTGAACCATGAAGAACTGGAGAATCTAAACAGACCGATCACCAGTAACGAAATTGAATCAGTCATCCAAAACCTTCCCAAAAGCAAAAGTCCTGGACCAGATGGCTTCACTAGTGAATTCTACCAAACCTCCAAAAAGGATCTAATACCAATCCTGCTCAAACTCTTCCAAAAAATTGAAGAAGAGACAGTACTCCCTAACTTATTTTATGAGACCAACAGTACCCTGATACCAAAACTTGGAAGGACAACACAAAAAAAGAAAACTGCAGACCAAGATCTCTGATGAATACAGATGCAAAAATCCTAAACAAAATTCTAGCAATTCGAATACAAAAATGCATTAAAAAGATTATTCATCACGACCAAGTGGGGTTCATCTCCGGGGCACAAGGATGGTTCAACATCCCACATCCATCAATGTGATACATCACATAAACAAAATAAAAGACAAAAATCATATGATTATATCAATTGATGCAGAAAAAGCATTTGACAAGAAACAACATCCATTTATGATTAAAACACTTAACAAAATAGGTATAGAAGGAAAATACCTTAACATAATAAAGGCCATATATGACAAGCCCTCAGCTAATCTCATAATTAATGGTGAAAAACTGAAGCCCTTTGCTCTACGTTCAGGAACACGACAGGGCTGTCCCCTATCACCTCTGCTTTTCAACATAGTGTTGGAAGTCCTTGCCAGAGCCATTAGGCAAGAGAAAGAAATAAAAGGCATCCAAATTGGGAATGAAGAAGTTAAATTGTCACTCTTTGCAGATGACATGATGCTATATATAGAAAACCCTAAAGACTCTACCAAAAAGCTATTAGAAACAATCAACGAATATGGTAAAGGTGCTAGCTGCAAAATCAATGTACAAAAGTCCATTGCATTCCTATATACTAACAATGAAATCTCAGAAAAAGAAATACAAAAAACAATTCCTTTTGCAATTGTAGAAAAAGAATAAAATACCTAGGAATAAACTTAACCAAGGATGTGAAAGACCTATATGCTGAAAACTATAAGACATTTTTGAAAGAAATTGAAGAAGACACAAAGAAATGGAAAGACATTCTATGCTCATGGATTGGAAGAATCAACATAATTAAAATGGCCATATTACCCACAGCAATATACATATTTAATGAAATCCCCATCAAAATCCCAATGGCATTTTTAAAAGAAATAGAACAAAAAATCATCAGATTTGTTTGGAACCACAAAAGACCCCAAATAGCCAAAGCAATCTTAAGAAAAAAGAACAATACTGGAGGTATCACACTCCCTGACTTTAGCTTGTACTACAGGGCTACAGTAATCAAAACAGCATGGTATTGGCAGAAAAAGACACATAGACCAATGGAATAGAATTGAGAACCCAGAAATAAAACCACATAAATATGGACAGATAATTTTTGACAAAGAAGCAAAAAACATACAATGGAGCAAATACAGCCTCTTCAATAAATGGTGCTGGGAGAATTGGAAAGCCACGTGCAAAAGAATGAAACTGGACTGCTATCTGTCACCATGTACCAAAATTAATTCAAAATGGATCAAAGACTTAAGCATAAGACCTGAAACAATAAACTGCATAGAAGAAAACATAGGTAGTAAACTTATGGACCTTGGGTTCAAAGAGCATTTTATGAGTTTGACTCCAATGGCAATGGAAGTAAAAGCTAAAATAAACGAATGGGACTATGTGAAACTTAAAATCTTCTGCACAGCAAAAGAAACCATCAACAAAATAAAGAGGCAACCAACTGAATGGGAGAAGATTTTTGCAAACAGTGCCTCCGATAAGGGGCTAATATCCAAAATATACAAGGAACACATGAAACTCAACAACAAAAAAACAAACAACCCAATTGAAAAATGGGCAGAGGACCTGAAGAGACATTTCTCCAAAGAGGACATACAAATGGCAAAAAGACATATGAAAAAATGCTCACCATCACTAATCATCAGAGAAATGCAAATAAAAACCACAATGAGATATCACCTCACCCCAGTCAGAATGGCTATCATCAACAAGACAAATAGTGACAAGTGTTGGAGAGGCTGTGGAAAAACAGAAACCCTCATACACTGTTGGTGGGAATGCAGACTGGTGCAGCCGTTATGGAAGGCAGTGTGGAGGTTCCTCAAAAAATTATGAATAGAATTACCATATGACCCAGCAATCCCTCTCCTGGGTATCTACCCCAAAAATCTGAAAACCTTTATATATAAAGACAAGTGTGCTCCAATGTTCATTGCAGCTTTGTTTACGGTGGCCAAGACATGGAAACAACCAAAATGTCCTTCGATAAATGAATGGATAAAGAAGTTGTGATATATATATATATATATATATATATATATATATATATATATATATATATATATATACACACACACAATGGAATACTATTCGGCGGTAAGAAAAGATGATATAGGAACATTTGTGACAACATGGATGGATCTTGAGAGTATAATGCTAAGCAAAATAAGTCAGACAGAAAAAACAGAGAACCATGTGATTTCACTGATATGTGGTATATAAACCAAAAACAACAAAAGAACAAGACAAACAAATGAGAAACAAAAACTCATAGACACAGACAATAGTTTAGTGGTTACCAGAGGGTAAGGGGGTGTGGGGGGTGGGAGATGCAGGTAAAGGGGAACAACTATATGGTGATGGAAGGAGAACTGACTCTGGGTGGTGAACACACAATGGGATTTATAGATGATGTAATAAAGAATTGTACACTTGAAATCTATGTAATTTTACTAACAGTTGTCACCCCAATAAATTAAAAAAATAAAGAAAGAAGAGGTGCCCTGGTTATTAGTACATGTTGCATTCACAAATGGCAGTATATGTAACAGGCTTGCTCCCTGTCAGCCACATGATTTTGTAAGCATTTAACTACTCTAGGCCTCATTGCCCACCTGTTAGAGAGATTGGGGGCCGGCCTGGCCATATTAACATGGGTGTGTGTGTGCTGTGACAGAGGATAATATATTTCAGTAACTATTTCTTGAATACCTCCATTGGTGGGGTTAGCTAAATTACTAAGGTAAAGAAACAGAGTCAGAGTTCTTAGTTGCAAACAGCAGATGCCAACTCTCGTGAAACAAAACAAGGAATTCACTAAGAAGATAGGCGTCTCCAGGAGGACGAGAGAAGCAGGCTCAGAGGCTCTGCAACCAGGACCATAATCTAGAATCATGCAGCAGGACTGCCCAAGACCCCCCTGTTTCTGGGAACCGGGTGCCTCAGCCTGTACTCCTGGTGACAGCAGCAGTCCTGCACGCTGCCCCACAAACACACTGACCACCCATCGCATTTTGCCACCCATTGTGGAAAAGCCCCCACTTCTCCCATCACTAATGCATAGTTCAACATTTGGTTCAGATACGTCTAGTTGGCAGAGTCTGGGCCCTGTAGCCACACCCTAACCACAAAAGAGGCTGTGGGAAGGAGACGAACTGGTTTGATTTTTTTAGCTCCAATTGACAGACTCAGGTAGGGATTCATGAAATATACAGGATTGTTTACTATAAGGAGTTTAGATGTTGAGTCAGAAGAACCATGCCCCCTAGAGTTCCTATCCTCAAGGAATTTATAGTCTGATTGGAAGTAGAGAACCAGATCTTAAATATGCTACACAATTGTAACCTGTTCCTGTTTGACATTAACAGACATTGAGCCAGCTCATTACTCTGTGAGTTTACCTAGAAAGATGACCCAGTGGTGGGGCTGTTACTAGGTTTTCCTCTTGGGACACCCATTTCCTTTGTGGTGCCTGTGGCTCAGGAAGCTTGTATTTTCCTGTTATCACTGGTCTTTCCTTATCTGGAAGTACTGAGCATCTGGAAGTACTGAGCAGACCAGGGTTCTGTGATCACCTCTAAGAATAGAAAGCTAAAAATACTCTGGGGAGAGAGCAGGCTCCTTCCTGGCTGTACAAGGCCAGCCAGTCTGCAATCCATCTTCTCTGTCTACCCTCCTTTTCACACCTTTGTCTTTCCCTGGTGCTTTGGGAGTGATGACACTGTTTTGCAAGTTTGCAAACTAATGGAAAAAACAACAACAAACCCTCAGACTCTCCTGGCTAACGGGTCTTACTCTTATATTCGTGCTTCTGTGAAAAGATGGGATTGCACTCTAGATGGCCTTGAAGCTTTCTGCCTACTCGTTGAGGAAATCCCATGACATCTCCTCAATCCCCATGAGACGATAAACTCCTGAGGCAGGAACTCTTTCATTGTCATTACTTTATCCCCAGTGACCAGTACCATTCATGGCTCATGACTGGCGCTCAGATATTTGTGGAATGAATGACAATGCTTTAGTCAGTTTGTTTGTTTGTTTTTAAACACTTGCAAATTGAAGAAACTCAACCCCCAAGTAGTTGAAGCCAGAGAGGGCCTTAAGTGCAGAACATGTAACTATGAAATCTCATGGTGCCTTCAGGCACAGGAGGATCCAGAAACTCTCTATTCTCTCCCCACCCTGCGTCTTTTATATAGGGATATATTCTTTTTCAGATGTGCCTTTCCTCTAACTCTCCCCACAACTCCAGTAGAAAAATGGTTTATCTCCATTACTTCCAGAAAATGACCTAAGACTGAATCTAATTGGACACCTGGGTTGCAGACTGGTCCAGGCAGAGAGGCTATAGGGATGGGCTATTGATTGGCCTGGTCTGTACCACAGATTCACCCTTGGAGTCCAGGTGAACCCAACCAAGTTCTGTGGGTTGGGAACGGAAGAACTGGGGTACCCTAAAGCAAAATTGAGGTGTACCAGTAGACATGAGAATATGTACTGGATATAGTGAGTTGAATATTGGCCCCCAAAAGATGTGTCTATCTGGAACCTGTGAATGGGACTTTATTAGGAAAAAGGATCATTGAAGATATAACTAAGGATCTCAGAATGATGTCATCCTAGATTGGGGCGGGCGCTAAAGCCAATGATTGGTACCCTTAGAAGGGAGGGAGAGAAGATGCACAGAGAAGATGAGGCGAAGATGAAGGCACAGATTAGAGCAATGCCTCTGCAAGCCAAGGATTGCCCATATCCCCTGGAAGCTAGGAGAGAGGCATGGGACAAATGTGCCCTCAGAGCCTCCAGAAGGAACCAACCTTGCTGATACCCTGATATTAGACTTCTGGCCTCCAGAACTACGAGAGAATACATTTCTGTTCTTCTAAGCCACCAGTTTGTGGTAATTTGTTACAGCAGCTCTAGGAAACAATACACTGGGTGAGTAAAAACAACTGAGGTTTACTGCAGGCATCGCAGATTGGTTGTTATATGCGTGCCAAGAGGTAGGGTTGGGATGCTTATTTGTGTGAGCCTGCATTTACTTCACTCTCATGGCCAGTCTGTTAGGAATCCAGCTGTGCTGTCAGCCTCTGTGGGTATACCTCCTTAACAGACTGTATTGAATTCAGCTACCTATTTCAGCAATGTAAGAGGATAACAGAGAGGCCCCCAGGGCTGTGGTGTGTTTGTGGCAGCAGACGCAGCTTGCGGCTGACAGAACAGCCCCTGACTGCACTGTACTCTGTATCACGACGTTCTCACCCATCCGCTCATGGCTCCTAAGATACAGAAACGATACCTCTGGACAACCTAGATGCAGGTTCTGCTGGGTTGTTACAGAGTTGCTGTGCAACGACTCTTTAACATAGCATCTCCTGGTGCTATGACGACTGGAGGGAGGGATGGAGAGAGGCTCAGATTGCTACTACCTGCGGTACTACCTGTGGTGTGAATGGTTGAAAGGGCTGGGAGGATGTTCTTTTTTCTTTTTTAAAGTTCTTTTCCCTTTTCCTGAGAATAGGAAATACCTAATCCCTATGCTGATTCTTACAAGTGTGTTATGTGTCCAGCTCATTAGCTGCATTTGTTTCCCACCTTTTTTCTGGGCCACGAGCAGCCCTGAGAGAAATGAAGATGCTGGCAGTGAACATGTAGGCCAGAGCCCCCGTGAAACTGGGGCCTGATGGTGTAAGGTGCAGCTGTCGGGACTAGCATCAAAGGAATTCAGATAACCCTGGGTTTGGGTTTGTGTTTTTGGGGGGACCAGATGGAAGGATGTACTAAAAGATGGATTTAAAAAAACAAATGTGTGTTAGTCATAATCCTACCTTTAAGACAACACAAGTGGCTTTTCTTTAGATTAAACATTGTCAGTTTGTTTCAGATCCCCTAAGGAAGGAAGGAAGGAAGGGAAGGATGAGAAGGAGGGAGGGAGAAAGGAGGAAGGGAGCGAGGAAGGAGTAGCATTTTAAATGTGTTGGTAAAGTAGAAACTATCACAAGTTAACTAACCTGCTTTTTAATTCAATTCAAATCTCAACTCCACTCACACGTGGTACGCATACAACACCAAACACACCATCAAAAACTGAATTATTGGGGGGAAAAAATACACGAGACTGTCGTTCATTCGTCCAGTCCTATCAAATACAGAGTTCATAATACAAGTAAAAAGGTATCTTAAGTCTGTCAAGCAAAGAACATTTTGGTTGAAAAGCAAAGTCAATCGAATGTTTAATTTTATATTTTTAAATAGAACTGCCTCACACTGATTTGGAGTAAAGGTGTTGAGTAGGAGCCGAACAAGAGTCTGATCAGCTGGTTGCTGGTCACTTCACCCCAGGCCTTCAGCTTCCAGCGGCTGTTGAAATGCTGAAGTCTTTACAGAGCCCTCTTTGGGGGATTTCTGTCCTTCCCCCTCTCTCCGTTCTCTACGTGCCTCTCTCCTCTCTTCTACCTTCTACTCTTAACCTTCTGCAAAAGTGGCATATATATACATATAGAGGGTACCAAAAATATCTATACATATTTTAAGAAAGGAAAAAACTGTATTAAAATTGTAATAATATATACCGATCACAAACGATGAATACAAGTTATGTGTGTACATTTTTTGGCACCCCCAAGACATACCTACCTACCTACCTACCTACCTACCTACCTACCTACCTACATACATACAATACATACATTACATACATAAACTTAGGGGTCTTGCAGAAGAAAAGGTAGCTCCATGCACCAGCGAGTCTGAATTTGTTGTTTGTCTGTTGATTGATTGGTTGGTCTTTCCTATTCTATTTTAAAGCAGCATTGTTTCTCTTAAGTATAATATAGTTCAAGTACCTTGAACTGGCAGCTTATCAAGCTCTTTTAAGTATACCCTATGCGGCTTTGATCTAAGACATAAAGTCCATTCTAATGACAGCTCCCTTTTGGCCATGAGGTGCTAAGGCTTGTGACTCGGTGGCAGAGCTTCTCGGACAAGGGTCCCTGGAAGATGTGAGATCACAGGTAGCTGAGTGACCTGATACAAGCCTGTACAGGCCCCTTTCGTTTTCTGGAAAACTGCTATACCAGATGATTGCTAAGGTCGCTTAGGGCTCAGAAATTCTACAGCTCTGTGATTTGCGTTATACCCATGATTATTACGAATAAAAACCATAGCTCTGAGTTTTTGAACACTGGCTGCATTCTGGTAGCTGTGGCTAAGCATCCAGCAGTCTCTGTTCCAGTCAATCACGTACCAGTCTAGTAATTAGAAGGTACGACTATAACCCCCATTCCATCTGTGAGAAGACTGAGGCTTAGGGAACTTAATAGACAGGACCCTGTTATGCGAGTCATTGTTCTTCACAGCCACGTCATACTGTAAATTTCATTCTTCCTTATGTTCAACTTATTAAATGGGATTCAAATTAATGAGATTTTACTGAACTAGGAAACATTTCTCTCTCAATGTCTTCCCATCCATCCTGCTAATTGGTCGTATAATTTTAGGCTCAGGCTTTCATCCTGCTCGACTTCGAAGGATGAAGGATGGAGAAAAGGGCACGGTACCTGAAATGCTTATTTTGACCTTTCCTATCAGGATCTTTACTCATAGTTAAATTCCTCTTTATCAGACAGGAAGAAACATCAACCCGGTTAGACTCTGTGACTCAGTGTTGTTCTCTCGTTCCAAGTCCTACTAGGCCTGGATGCCGTTCCTCCAACACATTTATTAATGACCAAACAAACTGATATCCTATTTTTATCTGCTGTTCAGGACTCTTAAGCAGTCACACTTCCGGACATCTCCTTAATGCGCTTTTCTTTCTTGCAGAATAAAGGGGCGGACGCATTGTAGGTGCGGTGATGCATGACTCACTTTTTCGGGGAGAAAGACCTATCCTGCAGGGCAGGTTGCCCCATTTAGACATCAACACCGGCGCTCGGCCTCCCATGCTCTCAGGTGTAACTTGCTTTATTTCTCTCTCAGCATCTCTCTCTCTCTCTCCTTCTCTGGTCACACCCACTCAGGTTTTAAGTGCTGGCATCCTCTGCTAACATCCTAGAGAGCCCTTTTTATGTTTGATTCCTGTGGCCTCTAGAGAAATGTGCTGCCACCATTGGAGGTGGGCGGGAGCTTTTGCCAGGTTTCTGAAGGACAATCAGTAGCCTCCTGGAGTCTAAATGCAAAGAAGTAGGTGTTACTTGTCAGGTTTCTTTGTGACACAGGGTTCCTTGGGGAATTTTTCTTAAAGAGCCCCTATGATGTATTCTTTGGGTTGTTTTTAAAACAATGGATGGAAGAAAGAGCCCGCACAGAGTCCTGGAGCATGAATTAAGCAGGTCACACTGCAGTTACCTTCAAGGCCACGCAGGGTGTTATACCTGGGATGCTTTCCTGTAGCCTTTTGTGAAACCTCAGTACCTGGAAACCTCAGTATCTGGGAGAAAAGTTGGCAATGACTCTTTGTCCCTAGCTTTTACATCACCCAGGTCACCCCAAAAGTATATCGACTTTGGGATCTATAGCTTGGAGGTCAACAAGTAAAAAATAAAGGACATCACTGAATGTTCCTTAGGTGTCACACACTGTACCCAAATGCCGCATGTGCATCATTTCCTTTAACCCAGGCAGTCACTCTAATAGGCAGGAGGAGATTTCCCCCATTACATCCATGGGGAAAGAGAGAGAAACTCCGTCTTTGCCCAAGGTCACAGCGGTGGTAAGTGGAGGAGACGGGAGCAGAATGTAGGTCTCTGTAGTTCTATCCCACTGCGTCTATGCTATTTGGAAGCCAACTGATGTCTTCATTAGACTTCCTAGAAAGAAGGAAGTCTAATGGGCTTCTCTGAGGAGACAGCACTGTTTGGAGCATTTTCTCCTCCATCAAGAGAAGTGAGCATTTCAGCGCAGCTTAGGGAAATTGAGGCATCATGCACGTTGGACAATTTGGCAATATCTGGTGAAGATGAAAATGCATCCCACCACCCCACTATTGTACTTCTTAGTATATACCCTAGAAAAACTAGCACACTCTGCATAGGAGATATGTCCAAGAATGGCTATTGTATCACCGTTGCCTTGGTGAAAACTGAAAACAACTTAAAAGTTCATTAAACAGCGAATGGGTTAATAACTTGTGGTAAATGTCATAGAATGCAATTGTATGTGGCATTTATAATAAAGCAACTCGGTCCAGATGCGTCCACATAGATAGAAATCAAATCTGTTGCTTTGAAAAAGCAAATGGTGAAAAGATGTAACCATATGAAAATTTTTTAAATACAAAAAAATATTATATTAAATATCTGATATTCACTGCTATGCCCATATGCTATAATAATCATAAGAACATGGGTGGAAGAGATACACCTACTTCAGAAGAATGGTTCCCTACAGGGAAGGAGAGAATGGGACAGGGAATTGTGGTGGTGGGGGCAAGGGGTTTCAGTGTATTTACAACATGTTTTTTTGCAAGTAGAAATTCTGAGAAAAGTAGGGGAAAATATATGGTAATTAAAATTCCAAGTAATAGGCACATAATTATCTCTTATTTGTCTCTGATTCTCTGTACTTTCCTATGTGTTCGTTTATATTCAGTTAAGGGCGAAGTGAGAAAAGGCATCTGGATGGTGTTTCACAGGTTGTTTGTAACCTCCTAGGACCCAGCGTGGCAGGGCATTTTCCAGTACGCTCCCTAGGACTGAGCAAGTGGCACATGTGAGGGGCGAGTGGCCAAAGCCTGTGGGCATTCCAGATACTCCTCCTAGTCGTGTCTGTAGCTCAGGGCCAGCTGGTCGGCTCCCCACAAGCAGACCTGCTAATGTTTTTCTCATCTAACTTTAAAATGCAAAGGCTCTTATGACTCCTGCCAGGCAGAGAAGTCAGCTGTGAGTTCATTTTTTCTTGCCTAGATTAACCCTTATTGTTCTGCCTACTCTCACTCTGCCTGGAGTGCTTGGGCAATTCTACCTGCAATAATCTCTACAGGTCTCAGGAGAAGGGTGCCTTTCCCACACAGAGCCAGGGAGGGCTTTGTCCACTAAACCCCTGTGGTTCTCCCTGACCTTTCTGTTGGGGAACCTGCCACACAGTGTGGCCCCCTCCTTCCTGTGTGGATGGCCTACCCCCTATGGGACATTTTGCTCCAAACACATGCATCTTTCTTATTCTTCTACAATACGTCTTATGCCCATTCCACCATGATTTAGCTCAATTGTTCTCAACAAAGTTACGCTCCATCTCCACCTCTTCCTTTTCCTCCCCCCGCTCCCTCATGCCCTTCTTCTCCCTCCCCTTCTATATCCTTTTGCATTCCTTTCCCCTTTCTGCTCCCTCTGACTCCCTCTTCTTCCCCATCGTCTCTTCCTCCAGAATTAACTGGAGGGCTCCAGGAGCCTGCCCCACCTGTAGATTTCCAGTTATATGAACTCATAAAATCCTTATCAGTTAAACCCTCTCAGAGGTTTCTGTTCCTTCCAGTTGAAAAAATTCTAAATGTCACAGAAGCTTTGGCCTAAAACTTGGCAATGACAAAAAAAAACATGTAGTCATGGCCCTATTCACTTTTGACCTTGGGCAAAGCAAATGAGTTGATTAAGTAGGGATAATATTCCTTGCCTCCCTCACCAGGTGCTATGAGAATCTGCCATAGTGTTTGTGAAGCCACTGAGATCAACAGAGAGGGAGATAAAAGTGTCAGGTGCTGCTGCTGTCACTTCATTGTCAGGTTGACACAGGCTAATGACTGGAAGAGGAAGCTTTCGCTGGCCAACAGGGCTGAGGACGGTGAGGACAGGTTTCAGCCTGTCTTGTCTTTTCACAGTAGGTATTCTCTTCCCGAGGAAGCACACTGGTGAAGAATTTCTAGGAGGGGAATCCTTTAGTTTAATGTATATAAATGCAGCATTTCTTTCTTTCCTTTGACATCAACAAGGGAGAATTTAGTTTATTCATAGTATATGAAGACTGTATATCTGTTCAAGGAAAACATGTCCTCCTAATAAGTCTTTAAGTGATTCTTTTCTGCTCATTTCCAATTCAAAGACATATTCAAGTAATAATGTCTACAACAGGGTGAAAAATGAGGCAATAAATGCATAATACTGTTGATTAAATGAAGAAAGCCGGGCCGTTTGTGGAGTGGGAAGCAAGGAGCTGGGAAGCAAGAAGGTAGGATGATTACTTAAGGAGCTGAGGGGTTTCTCTTTGCTGTTCTTGCGAGTTGGGAAGGCCAGTTTCTGGGGCTCTGATAACCTATGCTCAGCAGCAGGTGGTCTCCCAGGAACCCCTGTTATGGAGACATCTCAGGTTTTGGGTTCAGGAAACCACGTCTCTTGTCGGCTCTATTTACTGCAATGTAGTCTTCTGGGAAGTCCCATGGATTTCAAGTGAGGAGTGATGGGTTCTATTCTAAGGTCTGGAACTACTTCCTGGTGTGATTTGGTCTTTGCCTAAACAACAACTACTGATCTGTCAAAATCTTACTCAAGCACCACCCCTTTTCTGAGACTTTCCTTTAACTTCTAGAGCATACCAAACCTTGGGCCCGACTCCTTTAGAGAATGTGCCACCTTGGATAAAATAATTTCATTGCATGAATATCACCCTCATTTAGGGACCCTGTTAACTGCCGTTTATTTTTATTTTCCAAGCAGAGTGCCTAGCATAGAGAAGGCCATTTTCAAGGGTTGCGGGATAAGTGAATACATATGCTGAGCAATTATTGTGAAAACAATATTTTAGGAGACAGGAGTCCTGAGATAAAACCGACAAGATTGCTTTTCTAGGAGGTATATAAACTATGCTCGTCTCAAAATCTTTATCCACAAATTAGGGACAGCAATACCTACTTTATCAGGATTTATGAGATAATCCACTGTATAAATGCATCATTAATTGCAGAGCCTCATAAGAGATAATCGTTATTATTAGAAGTCGCCTAGTCTAAGCCCCTACTTGAAAAAAACACCAGATGGCAACAAATCCAGGATAGAGCTGGGACTTGCTGTCTTCCGGGTTTTTACCCAAAAGAAACTGTGGTTAGTGTGAAGACAGTGGACTCGAAAGTCCCTCTACCGTCAACGAATCTAGTCTTTGGCACTTGGTACTGTAACGTTGGGAAGTTATTTACCCTTCTGTGCCTTGGTTTGCTCATCTGAAAACTGATGATAACAATACGTCATAGCTCAGTTACTGTGAAGGACAGATAAGTTACTTCATTTAAGGCTCTTCAGATAGTGCCTGGTCCATAGGAAACTGGAAGAGTGTAGTCAGTACCCAAATTCTAGTAGAATCCAGAGGTTAAAGGAAAGTATCAGAAAAGGGGAAGTGCTTGAGTAAACTTTTGAGGGAATCAGTAGGAGCTGTTGAGGTAGATAAAATTTTCAGGAAAGAAAAAAGTCCAATATTGTGCTACTGCCTACCAAATAGCTTTGTCTTCAGGTTTTTCTCATGGCCACTATTCGTTCTTTTGGGCACTACAGACAGACAGCACTAACTGAAGTAGAAATGCAGTACATATGAGGGCTGTGTCCTCATTTAGTTCTTTTATCAGTTTCAGTGACTTCTTTTTTTTTTTCTTCAGCCACTGGATTGACTTGCTCTGTCAACATCAAAAAGAAAATAGTCTGAGTCACTCTCCAGTCCTTGAGTACTTTGCTTGCTGCCTACAGACTGGCCTCCAAATAGCAGTGGACCTAGGCTGGGTCTGGTCTTTGCTATGCCCAGAATCCAAAGCAGGCAACACAAATCAATTTCTTTATTTTTAAAAGAGATTATGATAGTTGTTTTCAAAATATTTGTGGGGGAGAAGTAAACTGTGATCTGATGAAAAGTTTAGCTTCATGATATTTTTTTTTCCAATGTTAACCATTTCTTGAAATTGAGAAGGAAGGAGGACCGACTAGAGAGGAGAGACGATTGCATATCTCTAACTGACATTGTCATTCAGTGAATTCTATGAACCCTGACTGGAAAAAGACAATCACAGCCTTAAGGATTAAAAGAGAGAGGTATCTGACTGAGAAACCAGCATCAGTGCCTTAGCGTGCAAATCCTAGTCCAGGTAAGATAACAGCAGGACATCTGCTTGCCCAGATCTTTTGCCATAGTTTGTCTCCATTGAGAGGAAAAGTCAAATATCACAGGAACACCAAGGTTGTCACACACCCTGAGGGCTTGGGACTTGAGGCAGCCTGTGAGATCAAGGTATTATTAGAAGGAAGAGTTCTCACAAAAAAACATTCTCACTTGCTTCATATGCTCTCTGAGGTGAAGAATGTCAGAAAAATCCCTGCTAACCCAGCATATGCCAGAGCAGGACTTTCACCTAACCGTTCCTTTTTTTCCTTTGTCTCTCCTCTCTTCCTCCTCTACCCTGCCTCATTTCCCTCCCTTCTCATCAAGATCTCAGAATTGATATCATCCGTGATCTCTCTGTCATATGTATATATACTGGTTAATAATCTTAACATACTCCTGTGGTGGATTTTCCAGATATTTCCTCTAAAGGTTGTTTTGTTCCAGTGTTGCAAAACATTACAGCATAAGGGGCTCTCCCTAGCGTGGGCTGAGGATGGCTTCAGAAGGGCAGAAGATACGGGCAGGCAATTTCTGTCATGTGTTAAAATGGACATCATAGGTTTATGGTCTGCCAGAACCTAGAAATCTCTGTAGAAAAGAGTGTTTTTCTTCCCTAATAGTTTGGATTTGACCTCCTTTTTAAACTGAGCCAAGTAACCACAGGGAGGAAGCCCAGTTTTGATTAGTCAGGTCAAAGCCAGGGGCCATTCCTAGAGCCCAGAGCAACGTGTCACATGGGCATGAGTGAGGAGGTGGTTCTTCAAAGGAAAATCAGGGCTCTGTGACAGAATAAAAATAATGGCTACATAAACGAAATAACAGTTACCCACTGTCATGAATGATCATTTTGGACTTGAAACATTTGCTTGTGCCTTTCTTTCTGCCTAGACTGAACATTCTCAAATTCTCTGCCCTTTTGAAGAACGCCTAGCTCTAAAAATCCCTATTACTACTCACCTCCCGCCCTGAGCTTTTTCTGATGCCTGCTGTCTGCAGTGTGCCATATGTCCTTGTGAGTCATGTGACCATGGCATGTGTCTGTGTAGTCATCATGTCCCATATGTGAGCAACCCAAGGGCAAGACCACTCTTAAAAATTACATCATTAACTCTTGAGTGTCCATTGGCATTGAGTGGAGGAATACACGTGCAAGTGGATGAATGACATTACCAATAAATGAATAAACATGGAAGCCAAACTAATAATGAGCAGGTGCAAGAGCGTTGGGTATGATAGGTGTGTGGTGTGAGCAGTGCCTGCCTGGCCTAATTTCTGATTCTGAGATTTCTTCCAATTCTGAATCATGCATTGTGACTGCCTATCGTTAGCATTATTCACTACTTCTCTTCTGACTGGGGTTAAGTTGTCATCGTTTTCCTTAAGACTCTTGGTAAGAGAGCCTTGAAACATGTGACAAAATATTCCAAGATGGCCTTTGCAGCACCAGAATAAAATTAGAGGCATAAAATATTTGAGCTGGAAGGAACCTGAAGTTTACTGTGATTGGAGTATAGTCTCCTAAACGTATAAAATAAGGCAGCTGGGGCCAGATAGCCACATATCCCCTCAATTCCTTTACCCTTTCAAGGTCTTCTCTGGTCAGCCAATTGATAATTGTACCCCCCACGTTCCCACACAATTAAATATACTCTATCTTGTATTATTTATGTAGTCTATTGATTTTTTTTTCCTACTAGGATGTAAGCCAATAAAGGTGAGCATTTTTGTTCTTACTTCCCTCCCCTACTGTGGAAGAAGCCACTTTTGCATCCACTTACAAATTCATTTAAATATTGATGATTGCTAATGTGCCTGTTCTTTGACTCTACCTTTGAACTAGTTTACCATCTGCCTGGTTCTTAATTAATAAAATCTTTAACACTTGCTCATTCTATATCTGTATGAGAGTACCTGATTTTGCCCTTCTTTGAAAATTGTCTTTTAAAAGTTCACTGCTGTATTTTGAGTCAGAAAACTACTTGTTGCATTGTAGGCACTAAATAAGTATTTGTAAGACATATGAATAATTTCAGTCGTCAGTTTTGATTAGAATGCTCATCCTCTCTCAGGTAGGTTTAGGGCTGATTTGAACCACGTTGCCAAACTCAGCAGAGTTGCCTCTGGCAATACTCTTTAAAACCTCTTTTGCTACTTCCCAATGTCACCTACCATCAGTGTCTAGGAAGAAAACTTCCTTCTTGGTCAATGGTTCAAACCCCCATTTAATTACATGTAAACTTTACCCTAAGATGTTAGTAACTGGTAAAAACCTAGTGTGTTAACCTTCTAGGGGTTTTATATTTTTCGCAAAAATGAGATAAATTATATGGACTTTTTATATTACTCAGACCTACCACCCCCACCACCACACACATACTATTTGAACCTGCTAACAAAAAGTAGAAGTATGTCTGAACTTGACTAGCTGCTGCTAAAGAATGTTTTTGGTAAGCCTCCCTCACACTTAGGCAGCATTTGACAAAGGGCTTTTTTAAATCTCAAGAGCCTTGTCAAATAGGTGGGTATCATCCCCATTTTATAAATGAGTGAAATAATCCTGGGAGGTAAATTATTTTTCCAAGGTGATACAATGGTATATAAACCTTATAATTCCTTTACAGTTGTGCAGCATGTAACAAGCTTGAGTTTTCTAATGTCCTGCCCAGAAATGGATGTCCGAGGCTGTTTTGTAATTCTCTAAAGTACGTTGGTGATGTTGACACTTCCTTACAGTATGGTGCTCTTGGAAAAATAGAATTAAAGAACAGAATTTTGATCAAAGGCATACTTTCATAATATTAACAGAAATTGAGAAATTTTGTGAGTAAAACCAAAGGACTGAAAAATCTATGTAGTCCTTTAAACATGAATTGCAAGGAGATGTCTTGTTCTTTTTTTTTTTTTTTCAGTTTCAGGTGTACAAAACAATGTAGTAGTTACACATTTATCATTTATATCCCCCACAAAGTGATAACCCCTCTCCCCTAATCTACTACTCCCCTGACATTGCATACAGCCATTACATTTCCACTGTTTCTATTCCTAATGCTGTACTCTACTTCTTGTAACTATATATATATATATAAACTTGTAGTTGATATTCATTATTGTTCAGCTTCAGCTTCAGGTGTACAGTGCAGTGATCAGGCATCTACATCATCCCTGCGGTGGTCTTCGAGGAGATGATTTTTCTTCATTTTTGAGCATGTTAATAATCATATGTATTCTAGATCCTAGAATTCTACCATTATGGAGATGTCTTTAGTGTGTTCCATTGCATGTACAAGTGTTCTACATACAGTCATCCAGTTCTTCCAAACTGTAGCATTCTGCATAACTACATGTTAATAGGGACTTCTGCTGGCAGAAAGATGTAATAGAAGTAGTTTTCTCTATACCTCTCACTAAGTACAATTAAAAATCCCTGCACATTATATATAAAACATAAGACTTCAGAAGTGGAGAGAAGACAGACCAGCTAGATAGCCTGCTCAATAAGTTCTGTTAGAGCAATTAGACATCAGGACAAAAAGAAAAAAAAAAATTGCCCGAAGTATCACACCTTATACAAATATTAAAATGGACCATGAACTTAATTGTCATATGTAAGATGATTAAACTTTTAGAGGAAAAAAAAAAAAGAAAATCTTCAGTATTAAGTGTTAGGTATACAGGTTTTCAGACTCGGCACCAAAAATGCAGTTCATAAAAGGAAAAAGTAAATTGGATTTCATTGAAATTAGAACTTTTGCCCTTTGAAAGACTGTTAAGAGGGTAAAAAGAAATGACAATTGCAGAAAATATTGGCAAATTATATATGTAACAAGCAACTAGTCTCTAGAATATATAAATAACTCCTGAAACTCAACAGTATAAAAGCAAACACTGTAATTCAAAAATGGGAAGAAGATATGAAGAGACTTCTCACCAAAGAGAGTGTACAAATGGCAAATAAGCCCATAGAAAGATGTTTAACATCACTAGCCATTAGGGAAATGCAAATTAAAACCACAATGAGATGTCATTACATGCTTATCAGAATGGCTAAAATGAAAAAAAAATAGGGGCAACACAAAAATGCTGATGAGGACTTGGCAAAACTGGATCACTCACACACTGCTGGTGGGAATGTAATATAGTACAGTTACTCTGGAAAGCAGTTTGGCAGGTTTTTTTTTTAAACTAATCATCCGCTACTATATAATCCAGCAATTATGCTGCTTGGCATTGTCCCAAAGAAATAAAAACTTATGTCAGACAAAAACCTGTATACAAATGTTTATAGCAACTTTAGTCATAATAACCCCCGCTGGAAACACCCCAGATTCAGTAGGTGAATAGTTAAAGTCTGGTACATACATGAAATACTACTCAGCAATAAAAAGTAACAAATTATTGATACATGCAACAACCGTGATAAATCTACAGAGATTTATTCTGGATGAAAACAAATCCAGTCTCCCAAAGTCGCATACTATATGATTTCATTTATAGAACATTCTTGAAATGACAAAATTTTAGAAATGGAGAATGGATTATGGTTGCCAAGAGTTAAGGTGGGGTAGGGGTGGGAATGAATAGGTGTTTCTGTAAAAGAGTAACGCGGGTGATCTTGTGATGGTAGAAATGTTTTGTATCTTGATTGTGTCATTCTCAATATCTTAGCTGAGATACGCTACTACAGTTTTGCAAGATGTTATCACTGAGGAAATCTGCATCAAGTATTGAAGGATCTCTTCGTGTTATTTCTTAAAATGCATATGACTTAACAATCATACAAATTTTTTTTAGGTTTAATTGAAAAGGTTAAAAAAATGTAATAAGCAGTACCAAATAAAGGGTTTGAGCATCCTCCGTGTTTAGTAAATGGCAGGTTAAGTAATGGTACGGAGGTTTCTCCATCACAGCTCTCCAGAGTGCTTGCGTAATGTGTGTCTTTCCAGGAGGACCTGGAAAGTGTGCAGCACTTTCCGGGCTTGTTTTGATGATGGAACACTTTATTTAAGAGTATCACTGACATCTTGTTGACACAGCATTCTGAGAAACATAACTCTATTTTTTTTAGTAATATATACTGTGTGTTTTCCATGTTCTGGGACTTATTTCAGTGTATTTTATGTCACAAGCCCATGGAACCCTTATAAGAACTCTTCACGTTAAGCAAACTGAGATGCTGATGCTTGGGTCACACCCAGGGATTGTGATGTAGTAAGTGTGGCATGTGCTTAGGGCATTGGGAGTTTGTTTTAAAAGCCTCACACGTGATTGTAAGATGAAACCATGGTTGAGTCAAGCTCTAGTGGAGACTCTCAGAGAGTGGTCTGTGGACTGGCAGCAAAGGCATCACCAGGCGCGTATGCGGGATATCAGGCCCCACCCCAGACCCGCTCCGTCATTATCTGTGTTCACGTCGTTCAGAGACACATAGATACATTTCATAGTACTGGCCTAAGTAATAGCTTAGAGATAATGTGAGCGGAGATTTGAAGGAAGATAGTCTGACTAGAGTGCCTGTGGTCTTAAAACCACAGCATAGAGCATGCGTTTTCTCGAATGCATTGAGAATAAATGAGTGCAAAGCCAGTGCGCTGAGCATTGCACTGAGCAGGCATTGCCTAGCGCTAGTGCAGGAATAGTGCCTCCAATATAGAAACAGGTGCTCCTATTTTTCTCTTCAGCTGTGGAGTCTGTTATTGGGTTGGTGCATTTAGTGTGGGTGCCATACATTACCAACACCCCTAATAGCATCCGAGAGGACATGCAGCGGAGGAAGTCCTGGGAAGCTCTTCCAATGAGAAATGAGCAGAAGGTGACTGTAAGTGTTGCCTCATAGGAGAGGGTGAATCCAGACTTCGACACAGGAAGGAGGTGAGAAGGCAGGCTATCTAACTGAACAGCTATTGGTAGTCACTCACATTGTCGTTGGATTTCATACTGGTGGGTCATCCCTGGTTATTGGGATACTGGGTAGAGGCTAATTGTCATTTGCTGTGAAGATACTATGAAGAGAATAGAAACTTTTGATGACTACACAGTCCTTATAACTCTAAGTCTTTGTGGCAGCTAAATTAGATGTGACCTCTGTCCACGAAGAGTCCATAATATAAAATAATAATAATAATTCTATCTCTCCATGACCCTCTTTCATCTTTTTCATCTTTCTGTCTCACTTTGTATAGAACATCAAATTAGACATTGACTAGAAACAGAAATGAATGAGACAGGTTCTATGCAGCAGGAACATAAAACCAGTAGAGAAAAGTGGTACGGGAGACTATTGTGTAAAATATAAAGCCAAACAAAACAATTAATAGAGGTGGAAAGTCCTTGAGAATGCAGAAAGAGGAGAAATTACATATTACCTGTCAGGGAAGGGGTCAGGGCAGGCTTCACAGAGGAATGAACCTTTATTCTGAGCCTTGCTATGTGCTGAGATTATAGAGGGTTCAGATGTGTTTTCCTGTGAAATTGATGGCAGTGTCAAAACATTACGTGCATTTTTTTTTTTTTTTTTTTTTTTTTTTTTTTTAAGATTTTATTGGGGAAGGGGAACAGGACTTTATTGGGGAACAATGGTCAAATTGTTGTCCTTTCAATCTTAGTTGTGGAGGGTTCTGTTCGGCTTCAAGTTGTTGTTCTTTCAGTCTTAGTTGTGGAGGGCGCAGCTCAGCTCCAGGTCCAGTTGCCGTTGCTAGTTGCAGGGGGCACAGCCCACCATCCCTTGCGGGAGTCGAACCGGCAACCTTGTGGTTGAGAGGACGCGTTCCAACCAACTGAGCCATCCGGGAGCTCAGCGGCAGCTCAGCTCAAGGTGCCATGTTCAATTTTTTAGTTGCAGGGGGCAGAGCCCACCATCCCTTGCGGGACTCGAGGAATTGAACTGGCAACCTTGTGGTTGAGAGCCCCGCGCTCCAACCAACAACTGAGCCATCCGGGAGGCAGCTCAGCTCAAGGTGCCGTGTTCAATCTTAGTTGCAGGGGGCAGAGCCCACCATCCCTTGCGGGACTCGAGGAATTGAACTGGCAACCTTGTGGTTGAGAGCCCACTGGCCCATGTGGGAATCGAACCGGCAGCCTTCGGAGTTAGGAGCACGGAGCTCTAACCGCCTGAGCCACCGGGCCGGCCCCCATTACGTGCATTTAAAGAGTTGGGGAAGAAGACGAGGTTGGGAAGGGTAGGGAGGAGCAATATCATGGAGGCTTTTGAGTGTTAAACTGAACACAGAACTTTGTTGCAATGGGGAGCTCTTGAAGATGTTGAAAGTCATAAATGAGCTTAGCAGAGACCAGCGGGAATTTGGACACACACCGCCTGAGTTGGTATCCCTCCCAGCTCTGCCACTTGCTTGGCCACAAGCCATGGAAACACGTCTTCACCCTCAGAGCCTCCGTTTAAACCATTTGTGCAGCAGGGATAACTCGTAAGGTTGCTGTAAGGCTTTACAAAAATTCATGTAAAGCTCTGAGCATAGTGCTTGGTGTGGAGTACATTCTTGGTAAGTACTTTAATGGTGCTCATTACCAGAGTGTAGGAAGGTAACCCTGGTAGTGATGACATAGGGATGAAGGGATGGAGCCTTCAAGGAGGCGCAAAGACTCTGAGGACCCTCCTCATCTGTCTGGGCTCCCAAGGAGGTTAAATAATGCCATCCAGGAACCTCAGGTTCCAAGTTAACAGAAACAGTTTGCATGGTTCTCATGCTGTATTTTCCCTGTACATCAGCTGGTCTTCCAAGGGCCCATTTAAGATGTTTGTGTGCAGACTTAACAGTGATGAAGTCTATTTTATTGCATTAAAAAAAAATCTACAGATTTACAACCTTAGCAGTTCTGAAAGCATCGTAATTACAGTTTACAGAGCAAGTGGATTTGATGTAGAGGGTGGTTTCTCTTTGTCAGAGAAGTGAAACAGAATGAAACTTCTGGAGTCAATTGGGACAGTACTACTAGTACAGAATCTATAATGAGATGCTTTCTTGGGTCAAAATATCTTTCAGTGCCTCCCAACAGGAGCTTTGTTAGCCTTTTGGAAGGAACCTTTCAACCTTGCAGGACTGTATTAGCACTGAGGATGTTTTGAGTCCTGGTCCTGCTCATTAAATGCCAGAATCATTCCTGAACCCTTGTGATGATACCCTACCACCCTGCAACACACATTTCCAAAGGTCCCAGGATGGTGGCAGGTAGATACACCCCTAATTGAGAACTATTGCGAAGAAGCTGTCTGTTAGAAAAAAGGCTAGTTAGATGTCATTTCTACCTGACTATGGCTTTTTTAGCAAGTAAGGGATGGAACTTATTAGTCTGACCTGGAACCAGAAAGTTACTCCTTCTGATGCCTCAGTCTCTGTAAAATGGAAGCAACAAGAAAAACAACAACCACAAAAACTAATGCAAATGTATTGAGTTCTTACTATGGAGAGGCATAATACTACTATCTGAAGGTTTATCTGAGACTTGGCTCTTTGGGATCTTGTCTGGGAGAGGATGAGTGCTCAATAAATATTTTTTTACTACATTTAGTCAAATCTAAGATGCCACGAATTGTAAAATACTCCATCACTTCGTATATACTAAGGAAGAAAACAATTCTGCAAAATAAGTGGTGATGCACTGCTCTCATCACTTAGGATATCTATAAATGTATATCATTACATAGACTTCACATTTATTTGCAGACATTTTCATCCTATATTACTTTTGGTGTATGTTTTAAAGAAAATATGAACAGATAAGCTAGACCTACAACTTCCCGCTCAGAATGAAACTTTTATGACTCACTTTTCACCTGATCATCAATACTGCTTTATAATCTCTGTCGGCCAGGCTGGACTTGAGTTGTACCAGATCTTTACCACACAAAATCACCCTCTCTGCCATCAAGAGCAATGGAGGTGAAGCATTGAGAAAGACTCTGTACAAGAATGAAAAGCTGGGCTCTGACGGTGGCTTTGTGACAATGCAAAGCCTACTTGCAAGGTTTGTTTCAGGAATATTTGAAAACAACTAATTCACCTTTGCCCCACGCCCTCTGCACACCATTTGCTCCTTGTGGCTAAAAGAGTGTTTCTCTGTTGCCTTCAGAATTTTCTTCTCAACTGCTGACACCCGTTGGGCAGTTTCCATGCTTACTCGTTTGATGTTTCCCCATGCCCAGGCAGTGAGAACTTGGGTGCACCTCAAGCCTGGCTCAGCTGGCAGAGATGAGAGAGCAGTATGGATTGCAAAGGGCATCCTCACTTCAGAGATGTGAGAAGGTAGAAAAAGTTTCATCTTTGAAAAGATGAAATGTGGTGATAAAAATGTGCATTGTTTTAGTGCAACAGAAAGTGTGCAGGGAGGACCTATGTGTTTGAAATACTCTTTTGAATTCTCTAGCAAGTGAGAACTTGCCGTATAATTCCCTATTATTCAAAATCTCCTCTACAGCCCAGCACCTGAAAACTTGTTAAAAATGCACAATCTCAGCCTCTACCTCAGATGACTAAATTAGAATCTGCATTTTAACAACAAGATCTTCCATTGATGGGTATGCACATAAAAGTTTCAGAAACACCGGCCTTCTCATTGCATCAAATGCATTATTTGACTGGTCTGCTTCGAATGGGGTCTCCCTGTATATATAGGGACACCCTCCCCAGCTTTGCTCCTCTCCTCTTCTGCTAGTTTCATGTGAGAACCTTACTGGAACGTCCTCTTGTGTTGGTTACAAAGGCTGAGGTGTTATTGCATTTATCCTGTTCACCTGTTTCATCACACTCTGGGGCTAAAAAGGAGGCATTGCTTTAGCAAAAATACACCCACAGTTATCTCTCCTTTTCTAGAAGGCACAAGGCCAGCAGGAGGGTCGGATTCTTCAATGACCGCCTGCTTGGACAGCTGCCGTTTTTCTTACCTGCGTTCACAGACCTCTTCCTCACGTGCATCCCAGTGATGCTGGCGGCTCGTAAACTGGCCTGTCCTGCTTTGGCTTTTATAAGTCAATGGTTGAGTAGGCTTTTTAAAATGGAGGGTGGGAAAGTGTGGCTCAGAAGGGGAACCCAGTGAAGCCTAGCGGCATCATTCCAGAACCCACGTGTGTCGCCACCTCATTTAGCACCTTCTGTTTGAGGACTCACTCTCCGCCTTGAAAGTGGGCCATGGCCTCTGTTTTTGCTCCTCTCCGGATCCCAAGACCAGTCTTCAGCTATGTTAATAGAACCAGAAGACTCAAAACTTATATTTTGCAAATATAAAGTGTCAGCTAGTGGCCCAGTTAAAAAGAAAAAGAAAAAAAAAAAAGCCTCACCTCAGGAGCTCCTGCAGGCTAAACAGGGTCATTCTGGGTGAGAATCAGGCCTGAGAAGGTGAGAAAGGGGTGGTGTTTGGGGAGCAGGGAGCACCACTCCAGCTTCTGAGTTTCCCTCTGGGTTTAGTTCCCCGTTGGGGTCTACAAAGCTGATCCAAACATGCTGGTTTTGTTGAACTATCTCTAGCATCATCAGCATTCATGTTCCTAGAAAATAATTCTCTCGTTTTGAGAGACAAGGAGTCACCTTTAGAATCACTGTTCCTCTGACAGTTACCGCACGGAATCTTCATTCCTTATTCTTTCCTTCATTCTCTTCATTTGTCCTCAAGTTAAATACTTCTTGTGTGCACAGCATTGGGACAGCTGGGAACGAGACAAACTTGGCCCAGCCCCAAAGGAACTAAGTCCTACAGAAGATAGATAACTAAGGAAGCAGTCATGAGAAACTACAGGCAAGTTTGATCAACTAAGGGCTTCTGAGAGGTCACAGGAGTGCCCTAGATACTTACCAATGGAAGAATAATTGTCAAAACCGTTGGGACAGAATTGGGATTTCTTAGAAGTTATATGATGTATGTTTTCTTCCATCGTGTTAAGTTAAGCATTTGTGTTTAAGAATTTGCATTTCTGGTTAAGCAGCCTTCCCTCAAGCCCTGTCTCCCCTCTCCCCCCCCCCCCCCCCCCGCCCCAGCAGGCCAGGGAATAGGATCCTTCTCGCTAACCCACCCCCAGATGGCAAGGAAGGCTTCCCTGGGGAAATGCGCTCTGGCCGAGAACTGGGTGACGAGGACTTGCTGCTGAAGTTTTGCCAGGGGAGAAGGAGGAATGGCCCAGGGGAATGCTCAGAGGGGCCAGGAAGGGAACAGTGCGTGCAGCTGTTCTGAAAACTGGAGTTAACAGGGCCTGAGAGACTTTAAATGCACTGACAGGTGTATTGGTTTCCCAGGGCTGCTGTCACAGACTAGTGAAAACTGGGTGGCTTAAACCTGCAGAAACGTATCCTCGCACAGGTCCGGAGGCCAGAATCCCGTCTTACTCATTCTCCTAGCTCCGCTCATTGATCCTTCCAGCTCTTGCATCCTTTGACTTGCAGCTGCATAACTTCAGTCGCTGCCTCCATCGTCATGGCTCCATCTTTCCTCAGTTTCCCCATGCCTTCACATGGTGTTCTCTTCCATGTGTGTCTGTCCCTGTGTCACTTATAAGGACACCAGCCGTATTGGAGTAAGGGCCCACCATGCTCCAGTATGACCTCATCTTCATCTCCATCTTAATTATATCTGCAAGGACCCTATTTCAAAATAAGGTACTAGGGTATAGAATTTCAGCATCGTCTTTTGGGGGACACAATTCAACCTGCAACACGTTTGTGCTCAGACCTATTAAACCACTACTGCTGAGGAGTCAAGGATGAACTCAGTACTAAGTGCTTTAAGAGGTGGAATAAAGTGCTGTAAGTTCAAAAACACTGACCCAACATTCCATAGTAGTGGATTCTCAGGCCAGTCCTTGAAACTCTCTGTGCTATAGTTTTATCACCAGTAAAAATGGAAGTAGTAGCTGCAGTCTTGCAGATCATGAGTCACTCATGAGCAAATGTGGAAACAACTACGTGGCCCACAGTCTCATAATCTATAAGCCCTCTGAATATTATTAGCTACTTATCATGATTTCCAGAGATACCATCCGTATCTTTCCTTGGACCTCGTATGAGGAGGATCATATCAGATGGCCTCGAGGAGGGTAAACTGCTCTGAGGTGGAGAAAAGGCTAAAGTCACCAGGAAGAGGAGTACCACGTGACCTTTCCTGGTGTCCCTTGCTGTCAAAAGAGAAACAGGAAGGAGATGCTGGGCAGAGATGGCCTATTCTACAATAGTCTCTCAGCTTTGCCCAGCTGACTCCAAGGATGGTAGCTCCCAGATAGTCTGGGAATAATCAATGGGATTTTATGCTTCCAAACATAGCTTGAGGCAGTGTGAAACCACCAGGTACTGTCAAGGCTCCGCTATCTCCCTCTATAGCCAAGCTTTGGAGAAACAGCATATTTCCTTACTGGAGGTTGGCAAGAATGAGGTACCAGTGGCTCGGTCTTAAACAGCTTTACCAGAAACTCATTTCTGAAAAGTGAGGCGATGAAAACTATTCCACATTTTTAAGAGGCAAAGGAGGTAGATAGAGGATGAGGGATGGATGAGTAGTGGTGGGATGATATACTCTTATGGGGAAGTTATGGCCTGAGGGGCCTTTTCATTTACCAGTGTGGTCATTGGAGATTGACAGCAGTCCCCATGGTGCTACAAACTGCTTACTTCCCTTATCTAGGAAGGGATGGGAGCAGAAGTGCTTTCTGCTTTCCTTAAGCAAAATGATTGTACACACAAAGTACCTCCAAGCTGATGATTTTAACAAGGGTGGCTCTGTGAACCCAAAAGGCAAAAGCACAGGCAGTGGGAGGGGTGGAACTGGAGGTGTGGGTGGCGAAGAAGCCTTGGAATGCTGAGAGTTCTGCAGCTTGATGGATGCTTAGAGACGAGATGCGCTATGTTGTTGAGGCTTCGAGTTTCATGTACATCCTTGACCTCCGAACCTTCTAAGGCTCCAGACACTTAGCTGTGAGGTCCCCTGTTTCCACCAGGTATGTTCCACACCAGTGAGAAAGTCTCCCCACCCAGCTCGTTCCCCTGTCAGCCAGACCAGCTGTGCCCCTCTGGTCCTCAACCTCCCTACCTGCCGGGGAAATAATTCAGACAAGCCAATCATATTCTCCCACCGCAACCAGGGGGCACTTACCCTCTCGTTACTACAAAGCCTGCCTTTCACAGCCCCTGCTGGCTCACTCTCTCCTGAGTGCAGCCTTGGTGTGGCCCTGCATGGTGTGTAGGGTCCTTGTCCCCTGGGCTGTGAGTATATGTGACTGATAAAATGATGTTGATCTTATCTGTCCAATGACAGGTATGCATTTGGCCATCCCAGAACTGTGGGGCAGGACACCCTCACTCACCAATGCAGTAAAGAAATGGTGAACAAAACACCCATACCTTTCTGTCTCAGAAGTAGAAACTGAGTTCAGACAGAGAGAAGTAACTTGGCAGAGGTTGCCCAACAGCTTAATAGTAGGGACTATGGAAATATAAAAAATAACAGCTAATACGCTTATTCAGGGCTAAGCACTGTTTTAAGCATCTGCCATACATGTATGACTTGATTTACTTCTCACAAGAACCCTTATAGTATCCAACCTCATTATTATTAACATTACATGTGTAAGGCAATTTGGCACAGAGAAGTTAGGTAACCTTCCTAAAGTCACACAGCAGGTAAACGACTGCAATTCAAACCGAGTGTCCATGGATTACTTAACTAAATTGTTGGTGCTGTGCTATATTCCTTATGTAGATTATTATTTTAAAAGCCCTGTTATCCTTATTATACAAATTTTAGTTTAGAGAGTTTCATTAACTTGTTCAAGGTTACAAACTAACAAATGGTATCATTTGGATTTGAACTGGGACATCAGTGCCCACACTCTTAACCACACTGTTCAGAAATCCAAGGCCTCTGACACCTACCGAGTGGTCTAACATGCCATGGAGTTGGGTGGTTGCATGGAGTGAATGGAAAGAAGAAAATATCAGAGATGCCATTGTTAGAACACAAATAGGGCTCCAAAGGAAATAGAGTTTTCGTTTCTCTTTTCCTTTCCTCCCTTTCACACGCTTTGTTTCAAGGTGAAGGGCTCTATCCACATCTGTGATTATGTTTTATAACAACATTTTATAGAATAATTGCTATTGTACTAAGGATATTACTAAGTATCTTATGGTAGCCATTATCCCTGTTTTATAGATATGGAAATGTCTACTATATATCTATTTAACTCTAACTCTTTATCTTATGTGGTCAAATAATTTTCACCAACACTTTGGGCTCCCAAACTCAGTTGTTAAGAAAGACTCTGGTTTGAATTGGAACTCTGCTGCTTACTGGCAAGTATAGTCTTGAAAATGTATTTGACTCCTCTAAGATTCAGTTTCTTATGATAGATGGAGGCAATTAATAGTAGTAACCACCCGGTAGGGTGGTTGAGAAAATTGATAAGATGCTGCATGGTAAGCATTTAAGTGATGCCTAGAATGCAGGAAGTACTTGGGAAGTGATAGCCCATCCCTGGTCCTTCAGAGGCAGGTGGGACCTTAAGAGTCATGTATTTTGACTTCCTCACTTTCTAGATCTGAGGGGGGAGGAGACTAGTTCAAGACACCACAGCAACTAGTAATGCCTGAATCAAGACTATATAGTTGATCTCAAGCATGGTAGAGATCATGATGTTAGTGTAATATTTTTCTCCTTTTTAATATGGCTTATGGTATAGCATAAACACAGTGTTCCCTTAACTTGCAGGTCTTTGGATGGATAAAGAACATTGACTATTAATTACTAATTAAACTCTGTGACTTACATAGGAAAGCGAACTGATTTTCTGGGCCTTGCTATCTTGCCTACATCTTGTTCCTTCAAACTTCCAGAAACATATGCTACGCTTTCCCTCTTTCATTTTCCTTATCACACAGTGATTTAGTAGCTGAGAACAGACCGCAGCAGTGTCACAGGTCTGGATGGTTTTGTAGTTTTCCTTAGGCTTGGCTCTTGCAAAGTTGCTGGGGACAAAAGCCAAGAGAAGTGAGCCTGGTGTAGTGACAACCTTGACCTTGTATACTCAGCAGCTGGCCAGTGCCTTGAGGGTAGAAGGAACACACTCTTTAATGGCTGAAAACATGATGCATTCCTAGCTCAATGAATTGTAAGTGTTGGTTAGAACACGTTCTACTAGATTCCCATGTTTTCCTTCCTACAAGTCTTAATTGCTTTCTCTACTTAAAAATAATACATGCTTGTGGAAGTAAAATATTACAGAAAATATATCTGTACTTGTTTAAGTCATTTTCATTGGCTGACCTTTCAATGTCATGGAAGTTCTTTCCTACTTTCACTTGTTTGTCTGTTTCTCCACAGCATCCAAAATAGATCTGGGCTCATGGTAGTAGCTCAGTACATGGATAGAGGGAAAACTTCCAAGTGAGAGACTTTGAATCAAATGTGAACATTGTAGACTGTAGAGTGGGGCAGAAACTCTCTTCTGACGGTCACTAATTCTGTGATTGAGGCTCTTTGAGCCTCTTTTGCCCCATTTGTGAAATGGGAGTAGTAATATCTACAGAACTGATGTAGAAGTAAATGAGATGGGCAGGTTGTCTGAAGCCCTTAGCACAATGCTGGACACATAGCAGAATCTTGTTCAGAACAGCTGGTGAAAGACATTCTTGCCCATCATCCACTAGATTTATTCTTTTGCTGTCCCCCTGAACCTCTAACCATGACCAGTAAGATTTAATGAGTTCCTAGCTCATCTTTTGTAAAACAGGGATGGCAATATTTAACACCCCACAAATCTTGTAGGAATGACTTTGATAAAATAAAAGAACATTCAGGAGAGAAAAGCTAATTTGGAGATAATTTAGAGTTGTAGCCCAACTCATAATTGCTTGCAGGTGACATTCATTCTGTATCAACTATAAAATCGCAGAATTCCTTTCTCAGCCATTAATCCATATTTTGACTATCCCCCAGCTCTCCACTGGGTAGAAATTAATTTAATTTAATCAAAGTTAAATAATTGGGAAAGGCATCAAAGAGGTCCCTAGAACTGATTTTCATTGGCAACAATTTTGGGTTTAGTTTGAATTTAGAAGACACTGTGCCAGACGAGATTCTTAGATTGGATAGCATTGACAATGATTGTATTGAATGAATGAATGAATGAATGAATGAATGAATGAATGAATGGAGTTTCTTAGATCTTGGCCTAATTGCCCATTGAAGTCTCTTCTAAATCTGAGAATCAAAGAATCTGTATATCTGAGTTTCTCTGCTTTCAAAAAAATTAGTTTAAATGACTGGAAAAATACAAAATTCAAGAGCTGAAATAAAGAACATGTGATTTCCTTTTCTTTATCGAAAAGGCAGTGGCACTGTTTTCTCCCTTGCACCTGACCCAGCCACAGAAAGGAGAAGAAGTAGGTTCGCTGCAGGGCAAATTGGCCACACTTTTCTCCACTAATGCACATTAATGCCCCACGGGGAACTCTGATTTTCCCAGCGGTGTACATTTGCACAGTCGGGCTCATATTTTGCTCTCAAGTGCAGTGGTGCTCGTAAAGTACGAAAGCCGAACTTGACATGCCACTCAGCGGAACCACATTCCTGGGTTCTTGACAGTTACCTGGAGGGCCCTCAACCTGTTACCAGAGACACACAGAGGAACCTTGTGTGCACAGCTTATGAAAGCATATTTGCATCTTGAGATAGGGCTCTTGAATTTGTCGTCTTCAGAGATTCCTAGAGCCAGCCCTGACCATGAGTTTTACTCTTTTTCTTGAGCTAGTTAGGCTTGTAAAAAGTTTCTAATTTTCTAACTAGGGTTAGAAAACTTGCAACCAAAGCTCTGCTTGATAAAAGTGGCATCTACCAGAATGTGTTGGGCGCTGGCTGAGGCTCTGAGAACTCTATGGAAAGCGACCATCGGTGCACGTCCTCATGGTACAGATGGTTTGGAGGGGCAGACACATTTGTTAGGAAAGCACATTAATGAATGCATATTTCCAAACAGATCTACTCTGAAAATTAGCACCCAGTTAAAAGATAATTTGTAATAGCTTGGAACAGAACAGTGGTAAAGGCCTCCCTCAGAAAGTAACACATGAGCTTCAATGTGGACAATGATTGGAAATTAAGTAGGTGAGCAGAAAAGGCAAAAAATTCCAAAGAGAGGAAACAGCACAGGTGGGAGAAAACGCGGCGTAGATGCCATGTGGTAGGAGGAAGGAGCCACAACCAGGGATGAAACAGAGGTCTGTGGAGCAGGCTGTGAGGACAAAGAGGGCAGTGGGTGGGGTGATGGCTGGAGAGACAGGTAGGGCCTATCACACGAGACCTTGAAGGCCATCTTAGGACTTTTGTCTTTATTGTAAGAATGAAAAGCCGTGTAGTTCATGCTATCATATTGTAAATTCAAGGCTCATCGAGGTCAGATATATTTGTGTGAACCTGAGTATCCCTCATATGGCAAAGTTGGGTCCAGAACTCATGCGTCTGACACCCAGGTGACCGACCGAAGACCTTTTGATAGTTCATAGTGTTGAGAACATTCCAGCAGAATGAAGACCTTAAATGGACGTCACAGGTCACAAAATTGCCTTGCATGTTCATTCCCAGCATCACACACTACACCTGCCAAAATTTTATATACGAACTTGATATAATGACACCATTGACAAATGCTATGATGTCTAAAAACACATATCTACCAACAAGTGATACCCTTACATCTTCACACCTATTAGGATGGTTATTATTTTCAAAACAGCAACAGAAAATAAGTTGGTGAAGATTTAGAGAAATTAGAACTCCTGGGCATTGCTGGTGGGAATGTAAAATGTTACAGCTGCTGGGAAAAGAGTTTGGGGCTTCCTCGAAAAATTAAATGTGGAATACCATATAATCCAGTAATTCTACTTTCAGGCATGTACCCAAAAAAATTAAAAGCAGGGATACAAACATATCTGTACACTGATATTCATAGTAGCATTATTCACAATAGCTACAAAGTGGGGACACCCCAAAGTCCATTAGCAGATCATGGATAAACAGAATGTGGTATATACATACAATGGAATATTATTCAACCAGGTAAAGGAAGGAGATTCTGATACATGCTACAACATGAATGAACCTTGAAAACATTATGCTAATTGGAATAAGCCAGATTTTTTAAAAGGACAAATTTTGTATAATTTCACCTATATCAGATACCTAAACATACCTCATAAGTACCTTTTCAGTTTCAATTATTTAGATAGTTATGCATATTTCCAAATTAAGTCTTTTCCTAGAGTAGTTTATATTGGGGTTCCTCAGTCATGGTTTGCTATCCTTGAGGGTCAGACTCCTGGAGAGAAATAGACCCATGGAAGCAGCAAAATGCACACGTTTTATTTCTGGGCTGAGTGTCTGCCCTCTGAGATGACCAGAAGTCTGGACAGTCCTTGGAGTGCTACAAATAAACGGTTATATTTCCATGCACTGTCTTTCTTAGGGAACATCTTATTTGTTCAGCTGTCTCAGGTAGGACATGGGTTGTCCTAGTGGACCCACATACTCTCCTGGTGCCCTTGGGGCCTGGGCTCCTGGAAGCAAACACAATCCTCCAACTGTAATTGGATAAGGATAGAATGGAGGACGATTATCACCTCCTTTGTTCTAGTCACCATATTTCTCTTAATATAACCTTACCTGCAGCCTTTATGAAAGCCACTCTTAGTTCTGTTATTTCTCACTTAAAACTTAAACTCAATCTTCTCATTCCCCTGCTAAAACTCCTGCTGTGTCATTCCATTGTTCTTAGGAAAAAATAAATAAATAATTCCTAATGTGGTCTCTAGAAAGAGTTCAGGGTAATGGAAAAGACGGTTCATGCTTTTTAAATGTTTTAACCACCTCCTTTACCCTTCCTACCCAGCTTTATGTACTTGACTTATTTCAGCCTTAATTACTCTCCCTAAAATCCTGCACATTAAGTGGTTGGAAACGTACATTTTGAGTGAAAATAAAAATACACCTAACAAAGCACTTTTAGAGTAATTTGTTTTTCCCTTTGGAGGGCATTCCAACCTCTGTAATTTAATTCTGTCTTGAGATTTTTATATCTGGGGAAAAAACAGGATGTTATAATCAAGTACATTATATTCCTTTCTCCCCACCCCACTTTCCTTTAATAATAGTTAAACCTATAATGTCTCTGGGGACATCCATCTGATAATAAACATCTATGGTAATAAAAGGATTATATAACCTCCCAGCGGAAGCCATATCATTTTAAAATTCTGAATTCAAGTACTCATTTGTTTTTGGGGAGTCTATAGCTCAGACCTCTGCTAGATTCAGCAGTGAGATGGAGCTTCCAAAAGTATTCTTGTTCCCAAGTAATAACTTTTGCTCTTAGATAACGATGTCACAGGCTTGTTAATCATTTAACAAGTACTTTGATGTACATTATTCCTCTGATTCCTTCAACAATTCCTTTGAGGCTGTTAGGAATCAGCACTTTGTTTTACGGTTGATGAATCTCAGTCCTGGAGAGTTGAAGTGGTTTGCTCCAGGATTCACTACTGGTAGAAATAAGGGGTGGGGGGTGGGGGGCGGACATACCCTGTTTTCCCGAAAATAAGACCTACCTGGACCATCAGCTCTAATGTGTCTTTTGGAGCAAAAATTGATATAAGACCCGGTCTTGTATTATATTATGTTAAATAAGACCCAGTCTTATTTTACTATAAGTAAATAGTAAGTAATAAGTAAATAGTCTTATAGTAAAATAAGACTGGGTCTTATATTAATTTTTGCTCCAAAAGATGCATTAGAGCTGATAGTCTGGCTAGGTCTTATTTTTGGGGAAACACGGTAGGCTTTTCTGACTGCTGGTCCATTGTGATTTGGGGAAGTAATATGTAATGCTTTGTTTTTTACTGACTGAAAAAGTAACATGTTCATTGTAGAAAATAAAGAGAAAACAGGAAAGTATAAAAAATGAAAATTAGAAATGCTTTCATTCCCACTATCCGGTGACCACTGTTAACATCTTAGAGTGTTTCCTTCCGGGTACTTATGTGTGTGTGTGTGTGTGTGTGTGTGTGTGTGTGTGTGTGTGTGTGTGTGTGTGTACGCATGTGCAGTTATATGTATGTGAATTCTCGCAAAATTGGGATCATATTGCATTGCAGTGGAATGAGCACAGGTGTGCAGCAATGATAATAAAGGTATTTCTGAGTGTGTAACGTAATCCGGGTCTCATTTTCCTCTCCTTCTGTTCAGAATGAAGGAACTTACTAGGGCCAGAGGAAGGGTCAGCTCCAATTCAGCCCCCTTTTATTTGCCTACAATTTCAGAGGACGTATTCCTGGGAGCAGAGGGAGAGAAAAATCTATCTGGACCGTGGAGATGTAACAAAAGTCAGACAGGTAGACCTGCCTTAGGACTAGGAAATGTCACAGGAGGTAGTTTCACACAGCCTTCCAGATGTCACAGGGTTTCCTAGCTGCCTGAGGAGTGACCACGGAGGGCGACACTGAGCAATGGCGGGGAGAGACAGGAAGGCAGTGCTGTTTAGAGACTTAAGCCATGGGCTGTGGTGACAGGCAGCAGAGCAGAACTTCAGACCCTAGTCTAAGTAGTCAAGTGACATTAGAGAAGCCTCTGATCCTGTTACCTCCTTTGTAAAATGGGGATAAATATATAATTGACGCAAACCCTTTTTTATAGTGCCTGGCATGTAGAAAGCATTTAACAAATGGCACATTGAAACACAGGGGGTCATCATACCGCTTTGTGGTAGGTCATTTTGTTGCATTTTGTGGGAGACCCTCCACTGCCTCGGTTTGTTGCTGCCACGCCTGGATTCTGGCAGTGCCTGTTCTTGTTGTGAGTCTCTGCTGCCTTGGAGAAAGGATCTGCCCCCACCACTCCCACATCCACTGGTCAGATCTGCTGACTCAATGCACAGCCCCTTAATGAAGGGCCTGTGGTGTGTTAGCTGCTGTGCCAGCCATTCTGGGTTTAAAAGGACAAATAGAATCCATCTCTTCTCCCAGCAGTGCAAGCAAAGAAATAAACCCCCAAATTATGCTCCATGTGCCCAAATGGGAGTTATAACGTACGGTGCATATGTGTGATGCAGGCTCACAGGTCACACGAGGACTGAACATCCTTTCCTGTCAGAAACATCCTTTCCTGTCGCTTCAGAAATATTCAGTAAGAAGCAGAAGCAGGCATGTCACATGTCGGAAGCTGACTAAAAGCCTGAGCACATCATTTATTTTCTCCTCAGAAAAAAAAAAAGAAAGTTTTATCTTGAGGGCTTGGGTGATTGTTGCTGCCTCCTCTGGGGAGGCCTGGGTCTTTGGAGGACTGGGGCATAGACTGCAGGACAGCAGGACAGACTCGCCACCCACCTGCCATCCTGCCTGCTACTGCTCTGCCTTCCTTGCTTCCTTCCTTCCTCCCTCCCTCCCACCCTTGAACTCCTATGTAAACCCGATTCTGGTTCTTCCACAGTGAGGATGGTACACATTCTGCCCTCAGGAAGCTGCCGATCTGCCATTAGACAGAGAGATGTAGGTACAAAGTGACAGTCTTTCCTTGGTGAGAATAAGTACAATGTCCCATGAGAGAACACAGAAGGGCCACCTTCACGAAATCTGGTATTTCCTGTAGGACAGGACATCTGAGTTGAGAGCTAAGCAGTGAGTGGGGCTTAACCACCATGGAGACGGGAAGGAGGTTATTCCATACAGGGGAACAGCCTGTGCACAGGCCTGGAGCTGAGGGACAATGACAAGCCACCAGTATGGGGAGACAGCATGGTAGGTTTTGAGTGCACACTTGTGGGCAGGGGGTGCTAAGTTGTTTCAGTGCTGGGATTTCAGTGGTTGCGATACACGTTCTGCCCTGGCTGTGCCTCACTCCAAGAGTGTGTGTGCGTGTCCACTTGTTGCCTGAATGTTCTAATAGAAAATGAGTAATATTAACAATAGAGTGAGAAGGGGCCCACAGAAAGGTTTGGGCGTAAATCTTTCAAGATGGTAATCACCAAGAACTCCATTCTTCCGCCAGTGCAGGAACTTCCCTTTCTCTGAAGCTATTGAAAAAAGAAAAAGGCCATGCCGTCGTTTCTCTGTGATGGTCCAATGGAGATTGATTTCTTCTGTTGGGTAGGATTATCTCCAGATTCGAGGGGCAAATCAGCTGGAGAATGATATCTCGAAGGATGGCTCCAGCTTTTGATAAAGTGGACCGAGAAGTCAGAACAATTGGAAATAAATCCAGGTTCCGCCGATACCTGGTCGTGTGGCTTTAAGCAAGTTCCTGAACCTGTCCTGTAGATTAGGAATACATCCCCCTACAGTGCAGGTGTGTTGTGAAGTTTAAGGACGATGAGGCACCTAGGTGCCTAGAACAGTGCCTGGTGTGTCGGAAGCCCCACGTAAGAGATGGTTCTAGCAGACGTGATTATTCACCTCTGTTGGTTGCAAATGCGTCTCTTGGGGAAGAAGATATTGGCACTAGATTTTAGGCCTTTGTGAGGTGGGGTATTTGAGTGTCTCAGCTCTCTGAGCAGGGGAGGTAAGGAAAAATATCTCCTCCTTTTGCATGTATTTATCCGTCCTCCAAATGTAAAGTGCTTCCTTAAAAGGCCGCAGTAAGAATGCATATCTTGGTCTTTGAAAATCTTTATGTCAAAATCCCTTCCTCTCCATGCGGCCCCTCTCCTTCTTAAGTGCAGCATTTCCCTACTAAGATCTGCGTCACTGTGTGGCCCAGCAGTTCTCGAGGTACGGTTCCTAGTATCACCAGGGCACTGTTTTGTGATTTTGTTTTGCTTTCACTGTGTTGATATTTGACTGATGGTACAAAAACAATGGTGGAAAAAGTTTGTGGTGCTTTAGCACACAATTCAAGGCAATGAGACCAAACCATACCAGGGGTCATATTCCTCATTGGCGCATACTAGCAATATATATATATATGCTAGTATGTATATACATATATATGTACATATATATATATATACCAGTTTCACTTAGTAATGTCCTTCAGGAAGTAGTAAAAGTTATTAGTATTATTAAATCTACACCTTTGACTACACATATTTTTAGTATTTTGTGTGATGAGATGAACAGTATATGTAAAGTGTTTCCGCTGCATAGTTACGTATGATGGCTCTCTCGGGACTCATGCTGCTGTTTGAAATACAAGCCAGACTAGTAGCATTTTCGTGGAACTCCATTTAAGTGAAGAACGAAAAATAAAAAGAAGAATGACAGCCACCAAAGTTTTCATAACAACAGTTATACGGTTTGCGTTTTTTGAAAAATGAACAAAGTGAGCTTGTCACTGCGAGGAAAACCACTTGATAGTATGTGTTCTCAGTGATAAAATTTTGAACTTGAAGCAAAATTTAGAATTTTAGAAAACCGGTTCTGCCCCTACAGTGAGATTAGCAATTTCCCGGAATTCAGACTGTTCTGATGCGATTGGAGGTGATATCAACAAATGTGATTTTTTGGATATTTTATAATAAAATGTGTCAACATTTGGAAGATTTGTATCAGTCTGATAAACAATATTTTCCTGACATAATGTCGCAAAATCATGCATGAGTAAAAGATCCATTCAAAGTACAAGATAACCAATCAATAGATTTTAATGTTATAAAGTATAAAACTCCATTAATATGATTTCATATTTCACATTGCAATAACTCTTAAAAATTTACCATTTGTTGCTTTTTAGTGTAGTATCAAAGAAGAATAGCCGTGATTACTTTGGAAAGGCCATTAAAACACTCTTCCTTTTTGCCACTGCATATGTTTGTGAGATGAGATTTTATGCATGCATCTCAACCAAAGTAACATATAATGACAAATATAAGAATTCAGCTGTTTTTATTAAGCCACACATTAAAGAGATAAGCAAAAATGTAAACTAGTGCCATATTCACTAATTGTTTTTTGAAATTAAAAGAAATGTATATTAACATACACTAGACTGAGTATAATTTTAAATAAATGTATGCATATTTTTTTTCTGTTTTAATTTTTAATGTGGACATATTAATAGACCTAATCCATATAAACAAAAATTTTCTGGAATCCACAATAATTTTCAAGAGTATGAAGTGATCCTGAATCCAAAAAGCTTGAAAATCACTATTACAGCCAAGACTTTGGTCCTGTAAAGAGGATTCAGAAGAGTTCTTTTTGTTAAACATGTACCAGAAAGAAAGTAATAGGCAGAAGGGATGGGGAGGTGGAGGAGTGAGAACTCCTGGTAAGTTCATTTGGTCTTTTTTTCTTTCTATTTTTTTCAACTGCTAAATTCCCTTCCAAATTTGATAAGCTGGAATTAAGAGTAATTTTTCGCTTTTATGTATGATTCTGTGGGAGAAACAAAAATATTGACAAACTGCAGAGAAAGAGAGAGAGAGAGAGAGAGAGAGAGTGTGTGTGTGTGTGTGTGTGTGTGTGTGTGTGTGTGTGTGTGTACGTGTATGGGGGTGGGGTTAGGTTGGAGGATTATTATCTTGGGCAAATAACATCACTTCCCTGTGAATATTTTTTTTAAAGAGGTTTAATGTGGATGGTTTATAATTGTCTCCCCCAGCTTCTGAAAAATCCCTTAGATCGATGAGACTATTACTCTAAGAAGGAACTCTTAAGTGAGATGTCCCTCTAATACCTTTGGGAAAACTGGAAAATAAAAAATTAACATCTAGATTCAAGCTTAGAACAGTCCAGTAAATGTGTATGACCTTGGACTCAATGAAGCTCGGAGTTTACCCAATAATTTAAGAACTTGATGAGTTTTCACCTTGAAAAAGACCCGTCTATAAGGAGACTCCTTTCTGATTGAGCCAGTTGCTGCTCTGGTCTTTTAAGGACGCTGAAGTTGAATGATGGCTTTCCGTGCACCCATTCTTACCTATGTTTTGTATTCTAGACACTTTTTCACATTCCACCTCTAGTCTTATGTCCATACAATCCAGGGTTGTGAAGAGAAAGCACTGTCGCTCTCACGTTACCCTCGGGAAGACTGAGGGATAGAGAGGTTAAGTGAGTTGAACATGTCAGTGTGGCCTGACGGCTGGCTGAGTTCTTTGATCCCTGACTTTGCAGAGCTCATGTTTGCACTGGGGAAATGAACATTGCACATGTGATCCCATTTGACAATATGGTAGGAAAAAAATGGAGCATGAAGAAGGACAAACTGCTTTCTATTCGCAGAACTGTCGCTCAATTGGTGCATGTCACTTAACATCATTGAAAGTGTGGGTTTGTTCTTTTTTCCTGTCATCATATATGATAATAGTATCTTACAGGTTGAAATGTGAGAATTAAAGGAATGAATAAAAGAAACAAAAACAGGGCATGCATGGCAGCTGATAATTGGTCAGTCCATGGTCCTTTTTATCATCATTAGTCAGAGTCAGAGGCAGGAAAGATCACTGTGTGTTGGTATCTTCTAGGTTCATGTCTGTCTCTAAAGTTGGCATGGAGGTTTGGTCTGTGAAGGCCAGAAGCAATGTTTTAGGGAGGCAAGGGTTTGTGGGAATAAGACCAGGATGAGCAAAGGTGAAGTAAAACAATGTGCATGAAACGTGGAATGAGGGTAGCAAGGATATGTACGCACTTGAGACTGGCAGTTATATTGGTATTATGTGGCTATTCTTCCACACGTCTCTGTTCCAGGATTTCTTCATTTTTGTCTGTACTCTCTCTACATTAATTCACCTAAACTCGTGGCTTGAACCACCCATGTGCTGGCTTCCAAAGATACACCTCCTAGCATGCCTCTCCCTGGAACTCCACATCTGCACGTATGACCAGTTGCCTTCTTGACAACCATCTCTGCTTGAATTCAGTCCATGAAAAGGAGGACTCTTGCTTTCTCCTTGCAAACCTGCTTCTCTATAATTCAGTAAAGGGCACCACAAATCACCCAATTGCTCAATTCAAATGCATACAACTCCATCTTGATTCTTCTTCCCCCTCCATCTTACGTCTACTCAATCGTCAAGTTCTTTCATCATAACCTACAAAATATACCCAGCCACTACTTACATCTCTTCTTCTCTGGGGTGATTATCTGGTTCAGTCTCTCTCGTCTTTCACAAGGAACATGTAATAGTCTTCTAAACCGCCCTGTCTCATTGTACACCCCGCCCCAGTCTACTCTCCCCTCATCAGTCAGAGCCTGCGTTTGAAACATAAACAACACCATGCCATTGCCATACTTAAAACACAATGATTTTCTAATGACTTTAGACCAAAACTCAAGTTCCTTCCATACCCTGTGTATTACCGATCCCTCCCCTCCTCTCCCAATACCGTAGAACACATGCCTTCTCGCTTCCTGGCCTCCCACCTCACTGCCTTCTTTCTGAACTTGGAAAATCGCCAAGCTTAATCCTGCCTCTGGGCCTTTGTATTTGCTGCCCTCTTTGTTGGAAATGCTCTTCTCACAAACCTTTCCATGGGTGGCTCCCAATCGGTGAAGTCACGTCGTAAATGTCATTCTTCAGGGAGGGCTTTTCTCACCTCATAATCTAGAGTATCTCATTCCCTCTTCTGGTCATTTTCTAGGCTCTTACTCTACTCTATTTCTTCTGGTATAGTAGATTATCACTTCTTTCTTTGTGTATCATATCGTAAGAAGTTCTGGAAGCTCTGTTTGACTCACCTGTGTGGGTCCCTCTTTCTCTCTTACCTTGTGTGGACCTCATTGTTGGCATTCTTTGGTTCCATCCTTTTTTTCCCCCAGAATATCCTAGCCCTGGATTAGTGCTTCCATCTACTTCCCCTTGTACATGTCCAGGAGGGTAGGCTTTGTTGTGTAAAAATCACAGAGCTGTGAATACTGGTACTTTTGCTGCTAGAACTCCTCATGTACTTTTCCTCTTTATCTTAGTTGTACGAGGTCAGACAATTAAGTTCACAAACTTGTTGCAATGATGTTGCTAACCTTTTTTGATATCAAAGGGATTATTCATTCTGAATTTGTACCAACCGGACAGTTAGCCAAGTTTACTGTTTGGAAGTGCTGGAAAGGCTGCATGAAAAAGTGAGACGACCTGAACTTTTCTCCAACAATTCATGGCTCTTGCATCATGACAGTGAACCAGCTCACACACCTCTGTCTGTGAGGGAGTTTTTAGCCAATAAGCAAATAACTGTATTGGAACACCCTCCCTGCTCTCCTGATCTGGCCCCCAATGACTTCTTTCTTTACCTGAAGATAAAGGAAATATTGAAAGGAAGACATTTGGATGATATTCAGGACAGCCAGGGTAATACAACGACAGGTCTGATGGCCATTTCAGAAAGAGTTCCAAAATTGCTTTGAAAGGTGGCATCGCCACATAGCTTCCCAAGGTGAATGCTTCACAGGTGACCATAGTGATATTCAGCAATGAGGTATGGAGCGCTTTTTCTAGGATGAGTTCACAAACTTAATTGTCTGACCTTGTATGTGTTTGTTTGTTTGTTTAAGGAAACTTGATTCACTAATCCCCCTCTTTCTAACAGGTAATATTTATTAAGTCCTTACGCTCTAGAGGACACTTTACATGTGTTATCTCATTTAATCCCCTCGCCCACCCTGAGACCTGGTTCTGTGACGCCTCATTTTACAGCTGTGCCCGAAGCCACAGAGCTAGTTGAGTAGCAACAGAGCTAGGATTCAAACCTGCATCTGTCCAACTCGAAAGCCTATTTTGATATCAGATTTAACATACTTATAAAGTAAACTAATTCTACAAGTAAATCCCAAACTATTATCCCTTTAAATGAATGTTTCCATCTCTACTACCTAATTAAATAATCGTATCAGTAGATGCAACACAAAAGACCAGGGGCAACACATAGGCAGGGGAAAAGTACCTATCTCTTCCACAGCCTCCTATTTCTTTCCTTGGTATGTCTGGTGCTAAATGGTCTTTAAATAGCGATTGAACCACCCACGGAGAGACCTCAGTTTACACATTTTCTTGGTGCACATGAGTGTTGTTCCTCTTTCCCTGGTTTGGGAGGGTTTGGCTTAGTTTATGGCTAAAATAACGGATGGATACAATTTGTAAGCACGACACAAGTGACTGAATTTGAAAAGGAAAATGTGTTTATATACATATTTTCCTTTCATTCTGTTTCTGTGGAGATTAAAACGTATCTGGCACCTGAAGCTACAATTGCAGCAGAGAGAAATCTTTTAAAATACGTAGAATCGGAATGTTATAGCTGGAAGGGACACTGTCTGGGAGTTGATGGCAGAGGGCACAGATCTCATTCCCTCTATGGCCACGGAACAAGAAAGTGCTTGTGTGATGGGCTGTGAATCCTAGTGGATTCAGTAAGAGGCGGGGTCTTCCTTTCTAAGCCTAATTTCTGTTCATTTGTAAAATGTGGGCAGTAATACTGCTTGGCCCACAGGGCAGTTACGTGCTTCACACATACATTGTTTATCACTGTGCTTTACCCAAACGTGCTCAGGAAATGCCAGCTGTCCTCCCTGCCTCTTTTTGCTTCTTTCTTTCTTCCTCGTTAGCATTAAGCCTTCAATGACAGATTTATTTTTTTTTTTAAGCCTTCTGGGTTTGTCTGATGTTTGTCCTTCTCCATGCTAGAGAGTTATCATTTTTATTTGGGAAATACATGATTATTTTGTGTTTTCTAGGGTCCAATAGATATCACTTTCCCCTTCATTTTTTTTTTTTTTTCTTAACTTAGTGTTAGTAGGTGTGCCTGATGCTTCCAAAGGCCAAAACCCAAAACGTCAGAGTTTGGAGGAAGGAAGGTTTATTGATAAGAAGGTGCCAGCCAAGAAGATGGGAGACCTATGGGGCCTCAAATCCGTCTTGCTCGCTGGACTAAGCTAAGGGTTTTTAAAGGGTTAAGGGGAACCGGTATGCAGAAGTGCTGGTGGGGCAAGTTTTAATTGGAGGACCTTGGAACTTGGCCATTTATTAAAGGGGCATCAACACCAGATCTTCCTGGACAATGGACCCTTGCCTTCTGAAAGGGTTCTGGTGTTTGAGTTCTGGTTATGTCCTGGTTCTTTGGTTCTGTGTGTGGGGTGGGTGGGGACTCAGATTCTGGGTGCAGGTGGAGGTCGAAGTTCTCTCCTCTGCGCGTGCTTCGGCTGCATGATGCCATTTTGTTCTGTTCTCTCTGAAAAACCACTCAGTATCGTGTTAAACAGGATAGGACCATTTTGAGATGGTTCTGTGGTTACGTGAGTTCTGATAGCTTCATGAATCCAGCTCCTGCTTCTCTCCCATCATGTCTGTAAGAACCACAGAGTGTTGACTAGAGGTCAGTCACTGCACTTGATGTTTATATACATATTATGACTTTATTCACCTCACTCAGAAAAAAGCTACAGTCAGCATTATCTCCACTCTTGCATTGAATAAATTAACTGAGAAAGGTCAAATGCCTTATTCCAAGTTCCATGGCTTATAAGAGGCAGAGTCAGGACTTGAAATCTGGGCCATTTTCACCCAAGCACAAATATCTTACCCACTGTGCTATAATGCCAACAGCGACCAATAATACTTAACCTTCAGTCATTTATAACTGTCATGGAGTTGGTCACTTGTTTATGACACAGATTTCAAACGTTTCCATGATTAAGGATTAAGTTTAAGAGCCAATGGAGGAGATTCAAACCCATCCTCGCTACTGTGTCATCACTTTCCCTCGGCCGTGTCAATTAGGAAAGCCTATAATTTCCAGGGTTTTCATTCCTCATCAGCCCCATGGACCCTTTGTTCCAGGAGTCTTCCTCTTGTGTAGAGATGTTGTTGGACAGCAACTACACTCCTTGATGTCAACCTCAAATGGGAGACATACCCTCCGAGCTGTAGCCGTCACAAGTTCTTGTAATTAATTCCGATTAATTCTCTTATCTATGAAGGAAGGTCATGCTTTTTCAGTACCCGTACCTCTAGTTCTCCTACTCTATGAGTTTAATCATCCCTTTGGACAGCTCTAGTTACAAAAACACTATTGTATTTCTTAGTAATCTGTTACATCCGTGCCATGCATGAATTGATTTCACAGCACTTACATTTTATTATCTTTACATCTTCCTTCCAACATATTGTCTACCTACGAATGCATTATCTTTGACAATTGAGATTTTACCCATCATTCTCATGTCATTTCAAAAGTCACAAAGCTCAGGCACAAAGTCTTCCTTGATTCTTTCATTTGATCCTATATCTCTACTTCTCCCCTGTCAAAGACAGACAAAATAACTGCAAGTGATTGTACCTGTCCCGGAACTTTCACGGCACTTTAGCTGAGACAATTAGCACTGCATACCTTGTACAATAAACGTCTCTGTGCCTGTCTCCACTCTCTAGAGTCTGAGCTTTAGCAAGTTAGAGATTATTGTGTAATTAGGATGCTTTGAGTTTGCAAGAAACAGAATACCCAATTAAAATGGACTCACACAGTAAAATATTGTCTTATTTAACCGAATTCCTGAGTTAACAGAGAGTTCCAGAATTGCTTAATTCAGCTACTCAACAATTCCGGGCCTGAAGATTTTTTTTCTGTGAATCTCTTGGTTTCCCTCTCAGGGACTCGAGAGGGCTGCTGCATATGCCAGCAGCATCTGCCCAGAAGTCAACATTGCAGGAGGGAAGGAGTAGAACAGGTCTATTGCCTCTATATACCTGTTTTGTTGTTGTTGTTGTTGTTGTTGTTTTTCTTTTCTTTTTTTTTTTTTTTGCTTGTTTGTTTTGTTTTAATCTAGGAAGAAAATATTTTCCAAAAGTTCTTCATTAGAATTCTATGTCTCATTAATGAGAACTGGTTCACATGTCTGCCCCAAACCAACAACTGGCAAAAGGGGGTGGGATTATCAACATTGGTTTAGATCATTCAAAGTTTAGGTTAGTCAAAATGTATCCCCTGGGACTAAGGGAGGGGCCTGTCTTTGCTGAGCAGATTGTCATCTGCCTGCCTGCTGAATAAAATTGGAATTCTGTTAGCGATCAAGGAGGAAATGGCTCTATTAAATAGAGTCAAGAATATTTGAATATATTGAATCTATATTCAGTAGATGAAATAATATTTGCCACAGTTTTGGCCTAGCTATCTCTGCATTTCTCACAACGGGTGCTGAGGTCTCAATGAATGCTTATTGGACAGAATTAATTCATTGATTTGATTTATTCAGCAAATATTTAGTAAATATCCATGGTATGATAGGCACTGTTCTAAGGGTTAGATAGACAGTGGCAAGTAAAATCAGATGGAATCCTGCCATTGGTATAAAAATACTAGCTAAGCTTACTGTGGTGAGAAGTAGAGCTAAAGATTTTATGTTTATTCTTTTCCTTCGTCCTCAACCTTATAGGATAGGTTCTACTCAAATCACGGTTATTTCCAATGAGAAAATTGTTTCCCAACAAAGTTAGGATTCTTGACAAAAGTGATAAAGGTAGGAGTCACACCCACTTTTGTTTGAATCCTTTTAAATAATGTGTGTGTCTGTGCGTGCGCATGTAATAGAATTACCTTCCTTGTTTTAGTAATGAGTTCTATTTCTTTATTCTGATTTGAAGGGCATCTTTTATTGTTCTCTCAGCCTTTCTTCAGGTCCTCAAAGGCCTTTTTTATCTTCTGTTCAGCGTGGTGGGGCAAGTCTGTTTACCTGCATGATGGTTTAAATGATGGTTCTCTTATCCTGTGACTTTACTCCCTGAAGAGCAAGCTGTGACTTTTGAGGAACCCGTTAACAGACTGGGACAGTATACCATCGCAGTGATTGGAACGCCCTCTACTTTTGAACTACCTTATGTTTACTACAGCAAACAGTGCCAGAAAAGAAATCACACAGTTCAGGAACACGCAAGATGGAGACAACAAGCATATTTTGTTTTCCCTGTATCGTATCTTAAAACATTAAGTTACCCATGCTTAACAATGGAGATTTTTCACCCCAAATGAGGATTTCCACCTCGTATTGAAAAACAGGGAGATTAGCAGGACTGGGGGTGCAGGCTGGCAGGAGGTGTGTGCCTCAGGCCAACAGCTGTCAGGAACTGAGTAGCTGCTGCCTTTCTTGGCTGGGACGTGGCCTCTTCAGTTTGCCATGATAACACTTTTACAGCCGATGGCTTTACTCATTTTAGGTGTCTGCTGTATTAGTCAGCATCTGCTACAGCAAACAACTCCACAATTTTAGTGGCAACATCAACTATGTAGTGCAACTGCAAACACTGATTTCTTGTTCACATGGTGGGAGCCTGGTGGCTCAGCTAGAGCTCTGCCAAGCAGGCTGGCTTCATGGATATGCAGCCTGTACTGTCCCAGAGGGTCTTCGGCTAAGAAGGGACCCACATATGATTTAATGTTCTCTTGTCACTGTCTTACATTTTTAAAATTTTGAACAAGGGGCCCCAGATTTTTATTTCACAACAGATTGCATAAATTAGGTAGCCAGTTCTGCCTCCAGGTGCTATGTGTCTTCTCTTTTAGGACTCAGGCTGAAGGAGCAGCCACTGTCAGATCAATCTGTCCCTCGGGGCCGAGGACAAAAGGTTGTGGAACTAGGCTAACGCAACAGGATGCCTCTTCAAGCCTCCACCAGGAACGGACACGTGGCCACTTCCTATGAGTTAGGCAAGTCACGTGGCCAAGCCCAAAGTCATAGCTGTGAGCAAGTGTGGTTTATCCCAAGAAAGCACCAACCATAGCAGTCTAATCCTACCCTGAAGTTTGTCACTCTTGTGACAGTGACAAAATGCCATTCCTATATATCTGATATCCTACCTAGAGCCAATGCTCAAGACTTGGTTAGACGGAGTGGCCAACAGGAATGTGCTGGGATCTGTAAGACAATATCAAATGGCAAGTAATGAGTTTGCCAACAGTCGATAGTTTAGTTTTTGAAAGGTATGAAACCAAACATGCTGCTGGCTATAATTTTTCTCACAGATTTTCCCTTGTTCAAATTGAAGACCAATTTGAGTCTTATTCAAAATGTGCCTTGAGTCATTTTACTGTGTTTAAGTATTAATGTGTCTTCATCATGGGTGTAGGTTTTTTCCATTTGTTTTTTCTCAAGCAAAGATGATAAAATTAAATAAATCAATAGACTTTAGCATTAACAATAAGATTTTTTTTTTTTTTTTTTTGTTAGGATATTACTGCTCCCTGGTTAGCTGAGTATTTAATTCTCCCAAGACTTAGAGAAGCTTCAGTCATGACACATAACCCATCTGCAATGTCCGAACCTAATTTCAGGCTTCATTATTATGATTGAATGAGGATTTGGGCTTTATGAATCTTTATGAGAAGAACATATAGAGACTTCGAAAATTCTGTGCCTGTTATAGAGGAATTCTTTTTGACAATTCCCAGAATTCCCTTTGTTATGGACACATCAATAGTTCACACAAAGGATACATATTTGAATCTGAATTGAGGTTGCAGAGCTCAGTCCCTCAGCTCAGACGTGGTGATTGTGGTTCAGGCCATGTATCTGAGTGTCACGACTCTGATCACAGAGAAGAATGGGGAGTGAGGGGGCTGGAGCTAGGAGGAAGGTGTCATAATAGCAGTAGGGCTGTTGGATCAAAAACCTAGACAACAATTTGTACTGTATGATAATTGCAATGTCAATATTCCGTTCCTGAAATCTTGCCTGCAGGCAATCTTTGTCCTCAAATCTTAAAGAAGTAATTATGAAAGCCAGACAGCCTTTGTTGGTATCATAACACCAAGTTTTCAAAGGATCCGTTTGTCTACCCTCTCATGTACTCATTACAATTACCAGGTGCCCTAGGCAGTACCAATGTTACCATTATTTCTATTTTACATACAAGGAAATGAAAACCTGAGGGTCATCCAGCAGACAAGGGACAAAAAAGAAAAGAGAGATTTCCTGAATTTTGGCCATTGCTTTGGTTCTGTGGGGGTCTGAGATATCCTTGGTAAACACTAGAGAATTTTCTCCATGACTGATCTATGTACAGACAGCACAGCTTAATGTGCAGGTTTCAGATTTAGAGAGACCTAGGATTGACTCCTACCTCTGCCACTTACTAGCTGGGAGACCGTGGGTAAGTCACCCAAATTACCTCAGCTTCCTCCATCACCTGGGATAATAATACATGGCTTGAGTAGTTATTATTGGGATTACATGAAATATAGCATGGAAAATACTTAGTATGATCCCTAGAACATACTATTTATGGAGATCTAGCCTTCCTATGCAATTTTGAACAGGTTAGGAAATAAAAGAAAAACTGGGGACCAAAATATCACCTTATTTACTGATAGCAGGTTGGAGAATGTGGCTTCAGGTCTGATCGCTAACTGGGCTTGTTCTTCAGCGAGCTCAGAATTGGTCCGTAGGCAGGACAGGTGCCCCCCTTTCCCACAGAAGTCTCCTGTACCCAGGATGGCTGGAGGAACCGAGGCTTTGTGCTGCCCAAGAAGGGAAAGAAAGAGCTAGATGGACTCTTCTTAGTTACTCGAGCCAAGTTTGTCAATCAGAAAAATCTCTCCACTACCCCAGCGACAAAGTGAAGAAAGTGACAAAGACAGACCAGGGGTAACACTAGTTGAGCTCATAAGAAATGAATTTTAAGAGTGGAGAAATGGTCACCACTAACATAATTTCTCAGTAAATATTAGCTGTTATTGTTATTGGCGTTCAAGTAGGAGATGCAGATGTATACTGAAACCTCCAGAACTAAAATGACTCCAAAGGTACAGAGCCCCAAATCTTCCCGTGGGTTAGCAGTATTCCACGATGCGGCTGCCTTTTAGATGGGGTTAAACATAATCTTGCTATCAGGAAGGTATCCCATGAACAAGCTATTTGGTGTCCATGACATACTTCTATCAAACTACAGATTGCTTTAGAAGCAAAAGCTATGCCTTAGGTATCTTTACATTACCCACAGTGCCTTGTAGAGTTGTCACCAATAATTATACTGATTGCTCATCTAGCTGTGGATTTTATAGCTTGCAAAGCACTTTTGTGTTGATGATCTCATTTGGTCTTTTCACCGGTCCTGACATGGAGACAAGAAGGAAAGGAAGAGGTTATTCAGCTCATTTCATGTCTGAGGTTGTTGAAGCCCAGAGCAGCTATGTGATTTGTCCAGCTAATGAAGCAGAATGCCAACATTTGATTCTGGAGCTGGGATGTAGGTCACTGACTCTTAATGCAGTGTTCCTCCCATTAATTTTCAGTTTTTATTTTATCTGAGTGGAACTGATTTTCCTGGAACCAGTTGATGTCATATATATCATCATAGGAATCCCAGCAGTGTTCATAAGACAAGTTAAATGTTTTAGACAGGGAGGCTATGCAGGCTTGCTTCTCTTAGCATACCTGCTGATACTTCTGCCATTTATTGTGGGACATGGGTCGTCATGACAGTGGGAAGAAGGGGGCTAAGCTGGAAGAGAATTATAAAAATGTCTGGTGAGATAGTACCAAATGTGGAGGAGAATATGATTGTTGTAAAAGGAGACACCCCAGAGTCGGTGACGTTTCTCATGGGGCTGGATTCCTGACTTGCCTCCCAAGAGCCAGAAGCCATTAAGAGAGAGGTGACTTGGCAAGAAGACTAAATTAAGTCCATTTTTGCCTTGAGCATCATTAATTAGAACCACATCCCTGTGTCGCCAACCCAAATCATACCCCAATGCATAATGGGAAAAGAAAATACGACAAACACAATAACGCTCCCCCAACATGTCCACATTCTAATCCATGGAGCATAAAACTATGTTACCTTTTATGGCAAAAGGGACTTTGAAGACGTGATGAAGGTTCTTGAAATGGGGAGATTATCTACATGGGCCCAGTGTAATCACAAGTTGTATAAGTGAACGGAGGCAGGAGAGTCACAGAAGAAGATGTTATAATCGAAGTAGAGGGTCGAGTGGTGCAATTGCTGACCGGGGGCCATGAGCCAAGGAATGTAATCTGCTTCTAGAAGCTGGAAAAGTCAAGGAAACAAATTCTTCCCTAAAGTCAACAGAAGGAACACAGAAGGAATGCAGCACTGCCCCCACCTTGATTTTTAGCTTTGAGACACACACTTTAGACTTCTGACTTCTAGAACTATACGATACTAAATGTGTGTTGTTTCATGCCGTTGAGTATCCTGTGCTTTTTTGACAGCAGCAATAGGAAACTAATATAAACAGAGTGAGCTTTAAATTTTGGTTCCTGTGTTTAGTTGCCTCTTACTTGGGGCAAGTTATTTCTAAGTCCCAATTAACTAATGGGATGATAATAGTACTTTCTTCACTGGATTGTTTAGAGGATTAAATGAGATAATAGATGGAAGACACTTGCTCACTGTGTGTAACATATTAAGAGCCAAATTAATAGTTGTTGAAAATGCCAGTAAATATCATCTTTTGGTTTTTCTTTACAAGTTTTCATCAGCTTCAAAATCACAGAAATTAATTTTTAAATCTAAAAATTGCACCATATCTATATATACCACAGTGTGCTTCAGAAAAAGAAATTATGCTTAGCATGTTGAATTTCTTTTATACACAAGAAGGTAATTAATTGACTCTGATTCACCTTGGGAATGGGAAGTGGGTTTTGGATAATATTACAGATTACTTAAGAGAATGCAGAGAGAGGCTCGGAAATACGGTCAATACCAACCATAAGCTTGTAACAAGATGGTTCAACTTTGCCAACAGAGACTAGATTTTGAGGAAACCCTTAAACTACCAATTTATAGAAACATGATACAGAAGAAAAGTCAGAAGACCTTTACTTGAAATACTATCCCCTTCACCCACTCAACTAATGACCTATTCCTATTCCCGCTTCAGGCCTCAGCTCCGTATCCTTCCCTCTGGAAGGTGTTTCCTGCCCTCGCAAACCCTCCTGCCTCTGTCTGGGCTACATGACCTGCTGGTCCCTTCTCGAGATGCCCTGGGATTAGTCCCAGTACGACTTTGTAACTGCCCGTTGTGTCTCTCTTTCTGTCTGTCTTTACCTTCCATGGAAGAATGGGCTGTGCCTTTCTTGGTCACTGTTGTCCTCGTCTCTCAGCACAGACGTCAGTAACTATACTTTTGAGGAAAGGAAGGATGGCAGGCTCTGGTTGGAGTTCTGTCTTGGATGTTATAATATAAGCCTTACGAATTTGTCAGTCTTCTAAGCCTCGATTTCCTAATCTGTAAACTAGAATGCCTTTTCTACTAACCTCCCTGGGATGTTGTGAGGTCCAAAGAAGGTAAAGCAGAGTAGATTTAGACTAATACAAGAGGCAGCAGGAGATAGTGGATAAATACCAAAAGGACACATAGAATTTTTGATTCTATGTTTCATAAATTTTCTTTCACGAGCAACCGAGTAACAGGAAAAGACTATCAGGAGCTTATTTGGAGGTTGTAGGAATTGAAATAATGAAACACAAGGTAGCGCTACATTAAAGTTGCAATACATGAAGTTAAAAAGTGAAAATGAGGAAGAACTTTCTAAATGTTTAAACTATTTAAGAGTGAATTGGTATTTCATGAAAGCAAATAAGCATCAAGTTTAGGAATGCCGTGCAACAGGAACCTGGGCAAACACTCAAAGGGAATATTTATCTTTAGTTCATTTTAATCCATAAATATGTATTGAATGTGTACCGTGTGCCAGACACTAGTGCTATGATGACAGATAAATCACAACAAGCTCCCAGCCTAGCAGAGTAGACTGGCAAGTGAGCAGGCAATTGCAGTCTAGTGCAATAAGCATTTGCAATGAGTGCATGCAAAGGGTACCAAGAGAGCATGTTCTCAGGGACATCGGGGGGACATCATCCCCTTCCACATGACGGAAAACTAGGCAAGAGAAGAGTGGAAAACACAGAGCGATAGATGGTACAGAGGATGAGAGTAGCAGGTGCAAAGGTCTGGAGTTCCAGGAAAGCATGCAACAATGGGAAAAGCCAGGTTGTGAGTGCTGGGAACATGTTATTAGATGGGGAGCTTGTCAAGGGTCAGATATGAAGATTGGGGGTATCGTGCTAAGAAGTTTGGCAGTGGGGATCCATAGAAAGGACTATAAGTGGATCCAAACACAGGCTGGTTTTAGATGATAAATCCGCCAGGGGCGTGGAGAACATGTCTGAGTGGGGAAAGACCCCGAGCAGGAAGGCAGTAAGAGAGACTGCAATGAGCTAAAGGTAGTAGGACAGAGAGAAGTGACAGTTTTGAGAGGTCACTAACATTATTAAGGTATCTGATAACTTCACCCCAGATCTCTCACCTAGAGATTCAATAAGTCCATAAAAGTTGGCTGCACAAAATACCCAAATGAAGAGTCCACCCCACACTGATACAGAGGGACCATAACCACGGAGGCATTTGGAGACTACAGTAGCCACACCTGGGGTTTCCAGTTGAGAGCGTTTTCCCTGCTGACTCCCAGACTCCAGGAGCCTCCGTGGTAGGCTCCCCTCTTGGGGAATTTTTGATGGATGTCAATCCCCTGTTGTTTACTTTCCATTTTTCTCCCTTTAATGTAGCATACATAGGTTTTTATGGGCCCCTATTTCATTCGCGTACCTCTTTTGTTGCCATGGAAATCAGCTTCAATTTTCTCCCGTTCTGGCAATTGTGTTTTTATAGTCCTCTGCTTTCAAAAAGATAAGCTGCCTCATATTTATTTCACATGCATGTCAGAAGTTGACCTCGCTTGAGACACAGCCAACCTTTACTCCAAGACTACACCGCAGTTATTTATTGTAGCTGATGTCATTTTGATTTCTGCCTGTGAGATCAGTTTCCAATAAAATTTCTTTTGGCTTTTACATACCTCTGCTATCCAGGGGCTAGCGCTTGGCAAGACTGTAAGATTAAATTCTAGGTGGGCTCAGAGGCTAAAGATGCTGAGATGGGGCTGCAAACTCTCTATTAAAAATGAGGGAAACAAGTATGGATCAAAGAAGGAAGCTGAAAGCAGGGAGTCTAGTGCCAGCTGAGCTGCTAACTGGCTTTCTGACCCCGGTCACATCACTTCATCCAAATTTGTATTTCCTCATCTCTAAAACCAGGAAGATGGACTAGATTAGCAAACATCTTTAAGCGAGGCGGTATATGAAAAAGACAGAGTACAACAGCTTGGTTAAGGAGGGGAGGACAGAATTATTTTGATTTGAGAGGTTTCTTGTCATTTTTATCTTTTGAATTCAAGAGTGTTTCTTATTGCTATGAAAGTCTACAATTATAAGCATTGTTTTTCTTGTCTAATGTGTGGTTACCATACTAACAGTGTCAAATAAGTAGTGATTGGCTTACTTCTCCTGGCATTCTCCAATTTCGTGTCTCTTGAGTTATCTATGTCTGTGTGTGGTCACTGCATCGACCAATTCTACCTGTATCTTTTTAATTTGGACTATTGGGCATAGAAAAGTATCAGCTTGGTCAGTTTTCACTGTCTGGGCATTTATTTAGAGAGTTCAATCAATAAAATATGGAATTTCTAAAATAAGGAAATCTAAAATTCTATAAGGTGTGGATACAAAAAAAGTAATTTGTTCAGTAAATACTTATTCAATGTAAGAGGCATTAACCACATGAAACACTGATGATAAAGCTGCAAATGGTGAGGGAGTCCGTCCACAAGGAAGCGGCAGCCTAGTAGGCATGTCATGTGGGCGACCAACGTGTTACGATATGATGAGTGCCTCTCTTACAGGGAAGAGCACTGGGCTCCTCATCTGGACATGGTGGGGCTGGCGGTGGTGACTGCAATGGCAGCACAAAGCTTCTTCAAAGAAATGAATCCTGAACGGATTCCATGTTACCTAGTGAATAGGGTGGAATGATATCGCAGGCCAATGCAGGAAGGGAGTGTGTAAGGGAGTCGGGGGAGAAGAGGGTGCATGGGGAGGTGAGGGCCAAATCTTGAAAGGTCTTCTAGATGGCTTTGTATATGGGCAGTCATGCTTGTTGGTCCTTGTTGTTGAGGCAATGGAGACACGTGTTGGTCAGAGTTCTAACATGGCCATTGACAGAAACCAGCTCCAGTTGGCTTAAGCTAAATAGTTGTTTATCTTCATATAAACAAAAAAGGTATCTTAGAGAACCTTAGAGTAGGGATGCAACTGGCTCTCAAAAAGAAAAGCAAAGCAGGAAGACGTTGGGAGCTGCAGTATTTTCTCTCTGTGCCTCTCATGGCTTCCAGGCTTCTCTCTGCCTGCCTGCGTCATCCTTCTTTCCCAGCGATTGGCTTGCTTTGCTACTCGAGGCCCAGAGCTGACCTGCACAAATCCCAAACACACAACTTATGATTCCAGCAATGTGAGACTCTAATGTGGAATGTCTCAGGCGATACAAGTTCACAGAATCACAGGGAGAGAATCAGATCAGCTTAAGTCACATCAAACATCTCTGGTCAGATAAGCGATAGCCAAAATTTTGTCCCAAGGTAAAAGCGTGATTTTAGAGAAACCACTCTGTGTCTCTTTGTGGGTTAGAGAAAGCGGTATGAGGAGATACAACAGTTAATAGAGAATGGAGATTATCATTCTGACACTGAAAGGGGCTTAGCAGCCTTTGAAGAATTAAACAGTGTAATCGTTTTAAATTTCGGAATGTACCACGTGTTCACGTTAACAAGTGCAAACAACGGAGGATGTAAACATGTAATGAAAAGCCTCATGACACTCCTCCCTTCTTATTTTTATTCAGTTACATAGTAATTCCTTTGTTCATTCCATAAGTATTTAAAAGGTACATGAGACATGCAAAGCAGCATGCTGGGTGCAGCAAACAATTGGGCTAAGACTCCTACAGTCCCTACGTTACAAAGCTCATAGTCTGAAAGTATTTTAAAAATATTTTTCTGTGCATCTTTCCAGAAATATTGTATGTGCTTATAAGCAACGTATATGGCTATAATTTAATTTACAGATCCTGTCATATGCATTATATATAATGTCCTGAAATAGGCTTTTTAACATTTTAAATATATATTTTGTGCATATCTTTTTAACATGTGTCGAGCTCCTCCCCGCCTTTAAATACTTCATAGGATTGTAGCAGCCCTGCTGATTTTTTATAATACACTCAAATGCCTAGGGAATTACAGCTTTTTTAGTTTCTGTAACTCACCTACTTTTCCAGTAAATCTTTCTCCTACTGTACTTGGTATATGGGATGGTGCAGTTGGGTGAAAGGAAATAAAATTTAAACACTTGCCAAGTCACTGACAAGAAGTCCCTTTTTAATTTAAAATGGTTTCTCTTAGTTTAAAAAAAGTCTCTGATGAATTCCATCTCATCTGGATGGATGCTTGGTTTTTTGGGTTTCTCCCTGTTGCTCCTCAGGGAGACTTTGGTGTATCAGAAATAGATCAAGACTTTGTGGTGACAGGAGGGGTCCTTATGCAGTTTTCCAGATTCTTGTGGGTCTCCATTGTGAGGAGGTTAGTCTGGTTCCTGGGTACCACGTGCTGGCATTCAAGGAGGTGCATCCAGTTGGGCCAGGACCCAGTCTGACATTCTTGCTGTCTTGGACCATCTTCACTCCAGCGGGTGCAATTGATCTTAAATCTGGCCACCTTCTCCATCCAGCCCCTGCGTCAGACTGCCTGTCCACTCCCACCCACCGAGCCTCTGTGTCAGGGTCTATTCAACTCTTACATAGACCCCACGTAAAGGATCGACTGGCTCTCAGCTCAGTGACGCTCTATATTCCTACAAGTTGCGTTGTCCTTTTCCATCCTGCAGTTATGTTCTAGAAAGTTCTCAAGAGCTCTGACTTAGCAATGGAACGCCTAGGGGAACTACAAGGTTAAGTTCCTGCCAGCCTCTGGTCACATTTTAATGAACTGATCAATATGTAACCTTGCTTTATGTATGTTTCTGTCCAAAGACATCTTGTTTCATATCTACTGTTAATTCATTAACATTGAATTCACGTCCAATAGCACTGTAATTCATGCCTGAACGCAGCTTATCTTAGGTACTTACTTTCTCCTTTAGACACATCACAGCCCTCTTCTGCTTAGGAGTAGCAGAGGGCACTTCAGCACTGTGCTGGCGGTGGGGGAGGGGCAGCTATTTTAAACAAAGATGTCACAAACTAAAACACAAAAATGCGAAGTGAGACATGGAAAATGAGATGTTAGATAGACTGCACAAAGGACACTTGTTTGCAGTATGAGAGCTGAAACAAGGTGGCAGCATGTCATCTTCTGTGATGTCCATTGGGAATTCTTTTGTGATGTCAATTGGGAATATGGGCGTTGGGTGGTTCAAATTTTTGCCGCTCCGTGCATTTCCAAAATGACCTGTGCAAAGGCAATGCGAGTATTGAGGTGAGCATTTGGGAGATATAGAGGAAGACCAGGAGAGCTAAATAGCCACTAAAGCCAGTCCTCCAGAATCATTCATTTTTACTTTCTGTGGCCCCGCCTATTGCTGTGGCTCCGCCCAACGTGGAAGTCGCCTTCTGGAATTCCAAAGAGAGAGCTGATCACAAGCCACCTCTGCTTTCAAGTTTTCCTGCAACTTTTCTCATATCACTTTCTAGAGGAGGGATATAGTGAGATAGTTAGTATTTAGTCAGTTATGTATGGATGAATTTATAGGTTATTTATAGGTTATTTTCAGGTTTAAACGACTGAAAACAATTTTTCATTAGACATTCCTTTATATATTTAGCATCTTTGCGGGAGGAGTGCCATAGGCAAATTACTAGCACTGCACTGTAACCCCTGGATTAAACAATATATGCATTTAAAATTTTGGTAAATATTGGGAAATTGCCCTCTGAAGTAGTATGCCAATTTATTTTATATTGAGATAAAAATACAGAGAGTAAAAATGTACTAATATTCCCTATGGGTGGTATTAATACACACACACACACAAGAGTAGAGTATACCATTTATCTCACAATTTTATCAATAGCGAGTATATAAAATTTTAAAATAGTTCACCAATTAGATAGGTGAAAAATGTTAGGTCATTTTTTAATTTGCTTTTCTTCAAGTACAATTGAGGCTGGGCATCTTTTCATGTTGTTTGGCTCTCTTTAAACTGCCTTTGCCCATTTCCCTATCAGCCCAGTTATTTCATTGATTTCTAAGGGTCTTTTTAACGTTAAAATATTCCTTTTTTTCTCATATGTAGTTTAAGAAGTGAGCCATATGGACACATGGGGAAAATGTCAACAACATGAGATAATTATAATCGAGTGGTAGAGATAAGAACCATGTGGACATTCAAGAGAAGCTTCAGCGGAGGATATGAAAATATAATATTTGTGCCATTCTTTGTGGCCTGAATTTGTATGCCCTGTCCTCTCCCTAGATTGGCAGCCCTATTGCTATACTATTATAACACTGTATGACTACGTCATTCATGTACATCCCAAGAAGGTTCTGCCATCTTGTATGGAGGAGCGGTACAGAGGTCAGACTCCAAAGCAGAGCCAATCCCACACCACCCCACCACTGCTGGCTTCCCTGGACACAGCTCAGACTATTGGGAACGTGTTCACATCCTCACCATAGCACCACAGATCAGGATGATTGTTTTTATTATTGTTACCACCGTTCAAAACCCTCAGTGAACTGAATAGAATCGGACTGAACTGGAATAGGCTGCGTTGGTAGAGGAGAAGGTTATATTATGGACGGAGGATGGGCCAGATTGTCTGGAGTTGGGAAATCGCTAATACATATGGAAATATGAGTTGATTTGAACAGCAGCAGCTGAAAAGAATAAATGTAAAATAAATCTGGAAAGTGGTATGTTGTGGTCAGATTGTGGACCTTTCCTTATCAGCCTACATATTTGGGACTCCAAAGAGGAACTGTCAAGGCTGTGACAGGGCACTGGGAGTCATTCCCTTGAGAAGCAGCAGACTGTGGTGTCTTAGATCCAGCCACTGGAGTAGTGGGGTCCTGGGGATGCAATTTATAGACTCTGTTATTTTGGACGACTTATTTAATCTCTGAAAGTTGGTTTCCTCATCTGTAAAATGGAGAAAATATCAATACTATCATCATAAGATTATTGTGAGAATTATAGGAGATACTGCATAAAAGGTGCCTAGTCTATTTCTTAGAGGATAGCAAGCTGTCTGCAATCATTTGTGTTTATTGATAGTGATAATTATTATCAGTAGACCTTTTTTTGAGAAGGAAAACTGTACTTCTATATTAAGAATCTGTATTTCAACATATTATTCTCTTACCACAAGGCATTTAATTTTTTTTAACATTTCTAAAGTTGTACCACCTGCTAACATAGCCCGAAGGCTCACATATAATAAATTAACAGCTCTTAAAATATTAAAAAGTCCAAACAACAGCCCCTTCCCCAAAGTATAACAATGAGAAACATCTTATACATAACAATGAAGAATAAAAATAGCCTTGCTGGCCTATCTGATGTAGGTTGACTTTTGCATTTCTCGCTCAAGTTTAGAAAAGTAGTTAATTTAATCAACTGTGGCCACAGATGTACAAAGACAGAAATAGTCTTTCTCCAAAATACTATGTTTTTCCTTCAACAAGAGGTGAGCCACTTCCTATAGTGGTGACTCAAATGTGACAATGAAACTATATATATATATATATATATATATATATATATGGCATATCTCTGCCTCCTGAGAATTTATGGTGTGATTATGTGGATCAGATACTGTTGTTTGGTTAAAAGAACTCAGAATTTGAAATTTGATTAAAAAAAAAAGTTTAATCCAGAATCAATCCCTTATTAAATGGGACCTGGCATACCCTACACCTTCTGAGCACTTTCTCATATCTGTAAAATAGAAATAAAAAAAAAATTCATAGAACAAGAGTGATAACTAAATAAGGATGTAGCATACTTTGCAGGCCCTGTGGAAATACAGTATTTTTATAGTGTTGTAGGAAGGGTGGAAGGAATGCTGCATGAGGTCAGAATTCTTGCAACTCGAGCATCGTACTTTCTTCCCCGGGGCCTTAGTAAAACAAGATTGGACCGAATCAATGAGTCTTACATTTTGGCATGCGTCAGATTCACTTGGCGAGCTGGTTAAAGCACAGATTTCTAGGTTCTACTCATAGAGTGTCTGACTCAGTAATCTAGTAATTTGCATTTCTAACACGTCCTAATCAGTTCCCAGGCGATGCTGATGCTATGGGTCCAGGGACCTTTCTTTGAGAATCACTGAACTAGATCACTTGTTCCCAACTTTTCAAATAAGAAGTGATTTCTTTCTTTTAGAACTTCAAGGCCCCAATCCTGTTTTTCTCATCATGATAGTTGTACTTTTAAGTAAATCTATAATGATGAAAAAAAAAATCACTATGAATTTAGTGAATGTGAAATGAGTTTCTAGTTTATTAATGTCAACACAGTCCTCATGTGTGTTAAAAACAGTTGCTATATCGATGCATTTTATTGGTCAGCCTCGTCCAGATTGTTGCATGGTTTGAATGTCAAACAACACATGGAAGAGAATTAACAATAAATTGCAAATCTTGCAAAAACTACAGGATTGTGTAAAATCTATTCACGTGATGCCAGAATACTTTGTGAATTTATTGACAAAAAAGGCCCTGACAGAGTGAGACCAGTCAACTGAGGAATGTCAGATTCCCAAAGATGATTCAACAATAATGACGTCAAGAAAGGATGAAATGGGTATTGAAGGTAAAACAGAGGTCCTTGGATAAATTGATAAGGCTCACAAATATTTTTTTGCAAAAACAAACCTACTTAACTATAATGTTGCAAGCATGAAATAAAAAATGTTTTCATGCTATCATATGCTCTTTTCCAGAAAAAATTACACTGTTATCATCCCCAACCTTTGAGTCTATGTCTTCACCAATTAGATAGGTGAAAAATGTTAACAGCAGCAACTGAACATTAGTCATCATTGTAAACACTAGTGCATAGCTAAAAAATCTAAATCTTGTTAAGTAAGTAAAATGGTATTTTTAAGATAAAGTCCCAATTAAATGTATTTTTTGCTTATGGTTCACTATGAAACTTGAGTCTCCATTTTAAATGCAGCCACTTTAAGTACCTTTGCTCTGATAGTAATGTCTTATAAATAATAAAGCTATTCAATGCATGAAGGATAAATTTTAAAAGAATTCAGAAGAGATGAAGAGAGAACTCACTATCAGTTCAGTAGTCAAGGAAAAATACAGGGGGCGCCAAAAACAATGTATAATATGACTTGTATTCATCTTTTGTTATCGGTATATATTGAGTATTACAATTTTAATGTAGTTTTTTTCCTTTCTTAAACTGTGTATACATTTTTTTGGCACCCTCTGTATATGTTGGCAAATGTGCACTGGGCCTAGAAGGCTGAGCTTCAAGAGAAAAGGATGAGGCATGCTAAGGGTGCTTCATAAGGGATGCTGACCTTGGAAGTGGACTGCTACAAGAATTGGATGTGATGCCAACCCCACTGGATGGTGGGAGCAAATTCAGACAACTGAAAACTCTTCATCTACAGCTTAGTGAATTATAAGTTTAAGTGGCCGTGTTTCCCAAAATGATGGATCTTCAAAGAATGATCAGATTGACTGAATTGTCCAGTCTACTTAGACAAGCAGGTAACTGAGTCAAAACCCGTTTTTCTTCTTAGCAATGTGATAGAATTATTGAGTGTCCATGACTTGGTCAGAACCAAAGTTCTCAGCCAGTGACTTTACTATCTGATTAGAATATTGAGAGGAGAGACCTCTGGGGATCTTCCTCAGAAATGCTCTTGGTACCCTTTTCCCATAACCCTGCTTATCACAAATGTGGCACTGACTGTCTTGGTGGCAGAGTCACTCTTCAGCAGGAGTTCTCTGTCAGAGAGGCCATGTGTTACTCCTTCTACCATGCAAGCGTATCTAGTAATACTTGCCCAGGTCAGACTAATGCTTCTATGGTATCCCCAAAGCTTGGCTGGGGCAGTTTTCATGGTGACACCAATGCAAGCTTCCACTGATTCAACAAAGATCTTACCTTTTATTTTATCTGTTGGCATGACAGGTGACAAAAACAAAATGATTGCTCATAAAAATTGAATGCATTTCTATAGGTCTATTTATTTAATCAAACAATTGTCTGCATTTTGAGTGCTTATTATTTTTGAACACCTGAAAGTTTTAAGGCATGTGTACTGACTTAATACGTGTAAGAACTCCTGAGAAAGCTAGGAAAAATGCTAAAGGAACTTTCGATGAGGATCATGTAGATTGAGACCAAAACGGATGATCACGACTATGAATATGGACAAGGGGTTTTGAGGAATAAGGAGAATGATGCAAAATGAGGCCCCAAAACCACACCCTAGGACTAATCGAATAAAAAATACTAGGTGCAAAATGTCAAGCAGCCTTAATCAAAGTGGAAAAGCATAGGCTAGAAATGTGAGTTACCGTGAGAGTGCTGTAATTGGTGATGTTAGGAAAAGAGTCCCACACACGTCAAATATACACAATAATATTTTATGGATGAATAAACTCTGCCGGAATAGGGATGTTTTGCCTGATGCAGCTACTTACTACTGAGTCCAGGTTCAAATACTCAAAGACTTATTTGGTTCAGGCATTTAACCTAGCTGAGGGCTATAGCTCTGGAGGGATCTGGAATGAAACGGAGTGGACATGACCCTTCTACACTAGGCAGCCACTACAGAGCTCCACGGATTCTCATGTGGGGTCATTAACCCAGTTGACTGGGTCATTTAGCTTTTAGGAGAGGTAAGGATACTTATTTGAAAGTATTCCTTTTAAAATTCAGATACCAATCAGAGAAAAGAGCAAAAAGCCAACGCTGTGTAGATCATACAAAATACTGTTTTTATAGACAATAATACTAAGACTCAGAGAAGGGAAGGGACTTGCCCAAGGGACTGGGGCAGTCAGACTGGGCGGAGCCAGGATTAGAATGCAGGGTCCTAAAGTTCACTATTGCCTCTTGTGAAAGAGACAGTCTATGTTCTGTTCTTTCCATGGCCCTATCAAAAAGGTGGAGAAGTGTTTAGGTCTCAGATAACGCTATTTAGATAGAACAATACAGGTTCAGGAATAGTTGGTAACAGACTGGTAGCTAACATTATATGCACACAACTTTAAGCCTAAAAAAGTTGGTTCAATTTCTTTTTAAAAAGCATCTTTAAAGAAAATGTTGTTTAAAGGTACAAACTTGTAATAAGTAGGTAAATAAGTCCTGGAGAGCTAACGTGCAGTATAGTAATTATAGACCGTACTATTGCATTATAAACATCAAACTTGCTAAGAGACTAGATCTTAATTATTCCTATCACAAAAACATGACTGTGATGTAATTGAGATGCGATCTAATGCTACAATGACAATCACCTATGTACAAAATCAACATGTTGTACACCTTACATTTATACAATGTAATATGTCAAATATAATTCAATTAAAAAACAGGTACCACTGCTACTGCATGAACTTTACAACAAACAGAATACCCCAGAGGTTGCTTGTCAAAGCAAAGAGCCTCATTTTCTAGACTCTCAGAGGACCTGGGAAGGGTCAGGGGAAAATGCTTGGTAATTCATAAGAAGGAGGGAGGGAGAACTGTCTTCTTAGGTACTGGCTGAGTTCCGGAGTGCATCTCAGTGAAAGACACCAGCAGCCAGCAAGAAAACCTTACAGCCTTGATGATCCTGAGCCCCAGATACTGTCTGAGAGATGACACTGCTCATGCTACTTGTTGTCAGCTGGTTGTAATGCCAGAGATTTCTGGAGACTGGCACAGCCTGCTGGGAAGGGACCAATGCCAGGGAACATTGCTAATTATTCAGAGTGCCTTGTTCTCTCTTACTCCTTACGTCTGTCCCAACTACCAGCTCCTGAACTAACACTATAGAAGTTCTCTCTTTTCCAGTAGTGAAGACATGACTTGGGTAAACAAAATGATGTAGAGAATGTATACTCAGAGAGAGAAGGTCCAAGATAAGAACTAATCCTTGGGAAATCTGTGTTCTGGTCTTGGGTCTGTCACTGCCAGGATGTGTGATCTTGGCCATGTCACTTCCTCTTTCTGGGCCTGAATTGCTTCAAAGAAACGGGACCATTGGAAGAGGTCATTTAAAATTCTTTCTAATTTTAAATAAAGAAAAATGTTTCTTTGCCAATATGATCATGGGGTGCCTCATGTCAGTTGCCCCAGGCGGGTAAGAAAGTTCTGTTTGAATCAAAGAACCAGTCATCCATCCGTGGTGGCATTTCAGGCATCAGTAAGGAAGTGCTCGGCCATCTTGGGAAAGGTCTTGCCTCTGGGTTTTGTCTGTTTCTATCCTCCCTACCACTGGCACCAGCGCCGCAAATCACTGACTTTCTGGGAACCTCAGAGGCCATGTTAGCTGTGGTCAAATGGGAGGCTGAACACCTTTCTCTGTTCTGACCCTGCCAAGTGGCCTTTGCATCCCTCCATAAATGAACACTCAGGACCTTTTGGACGTAGGCCCCTCTGTCACTGTTCCCAACTGAGGGAGGGATGACAGACCAAGATGGCCGCTTCACAGACCCAAGGCCAAATTCCTCCTCTACTGGGTGGTCCAGTCTAAGGGAAGATTGAACAGGAATCAAGTTCTTCAGACACGAATGTGAATCCTGGAAGAGTTCTTTTCCTAAAACAGAAAGTTGGAGGAGTTTTGTTTTGTTTCCTTTCTTTCTGTCCCATGTAAGCCAAAAAGCACGATTACCATGTTTTGCCTTGAAGGGGTGGAGCTGAATTTTTTCCCTGCGGGCATGTATTGCTACTTTTCTAATTATTATCATTGCTGCCGTGATCTTAGTTATTATTTTCTATAGGTGTAATATTATCTTTGTGCCATGCCCTGTGCTAACTGATTCCAATTCATTTTCTTCCTTAGTCTTTCACTAATATAAGCAACACACACTCTGAAATGATGTGTCTTGTCCCCACTCTGTCCTCAGGGCCTAGACAATAGTCTATCCTCATTAACTTTGTTCAACAAAATGAATGAATCACCGACAGGGCTTTTATACGTGTTGTTCTCTCTGACATTCTTCATGCCAGTCTTTGCTTTGCTGCTCCTGTCCTTCTTAAGATCTAAGCTTAAATGTCGCTTCCTTTGAAAGTCACCCCTGATTCCCCAATCTATTGTAGGTTCTCACTTTATCGCCTCTAGGCTTTCTAGTATAGGACATATTCTAAGTAGTCACCCTGTATTTACACTTATTTAATGCGTTTCTTTCCTTAGACCTTAAGCTCTGCTAGGGAAAGGACAGAGCTTTTATTGTTTGTCATTGTATTTCCAGTAATTACCACCGGGTCTGTTACAGAGAAGGTGCTCCATACATGTTGGTTAAAAGGATGAATCCATTGCGTAGGTCACATTAGCCCTGTTTTATTAATGATGAATTTGAGACCAAACTAAATGACTTAAGGTCACATAAAAAATCTGAGAGCTCACTTAAAAACTCATAGTATTGACCTAGCTATAACCTTACCCTATCAGTTATGGATAGGTGTCTACATATTTCATCTCTTAGCCTCACCACAACCCTACCAGGTAGATGTTATTATTCCTGTTTACGTAAGTGCAGACTTTGAGGCACACGGAGGCCCAGTGACTTGCCAAGTTCACGAAGCTGGTGAGTGATGGAACCTGGAGTACATTTGACCTCAGAGCCCAGGCTCTCTCTAGTATGCCATGCGGCCTGGCACGTTGCCCGGGTGGGAGCTTGTGCACACACATGTGTAGTATGCACACGCGTGTGCTTGTGTGTATTTAAACACCAAAGTTTAAATATCTAGCCTGGAAACTTGCCAACCCTCAGCTCAGCAAGTGTCTCGCCTCTCCATAAACCTAATCAGGGGAGTGGAATATCACAGATGAGTCTCTCTGCCAATATGTTTCAGTCCCAAACTGCTTCTGCTAGGCCATATGGCTTTTTAAGAGTCACTTGCAGATATTAGGTGAGACTTGAGAACAATAATTAAAAGTCATACATCACAGGTTAATTAATCCCTAGCCTCATATAGCACCTGGCCACCAAAGCATCCAACTCCCATGAATGACCTGCAAATCACAGGCCAAGTAAACAGACATTAAACAGGCTTCCTCGGCTGTGTACCGTGTTACCCCGAAAATAAGACCTCACCGGAAAATACGCCCTAGCATGACTTTTCAGGATGACATCCCCTGAACATAAGCCCTAATGTGTGTTTTGGAGCAAAAATTAATATAAGACCTGGTCTTATTTTCAGGGAAACACGGTAGTAATCTGACAACCTACAACATATGCAGAGCAGTTTAGTGTCTCAAAAACACTTTTATATTCATAATCTGGTTGTTATTTTTCAGAGTCGTGTGAGCTTGGCCAAGCAGGTATTAACATCTTTTGTTTGGTTTGCTTTCATTTGGTGACATTTAATGACCCCTTAAGAAATGCCGTACTCTTTGCTGAGTACTTTATCTTTCCTATGCCATTCAGCCCTCACAGAAGCTCTGTAAGTAGGGAATACTACTGTTCTTGTTTTATAGGTCAGAAGCTGAGGTTTAGGGAAGTTCAATGCTTTGCACCGCGTCATCTGGTTGACTGTGGTCAAAGCCAGAGCCACTGTCACATGACTCCCATCAGCATTGTCATTTTCTTCTATCAGTGAGTGCTATCTGTTAGCCCTCATGAGTACTTTGCACAAATTGTTCTAGTTCTCGTGAGGCTACTATGAAATATGTAATAGCATTGTCCCCATTCCACAGGTGAAGGAACTATATAACTCAGAAAGATGAAGTGACGTATCCAAGGTCATCCAGCTGGTGAGTGACAGAGGCAGGACTTAAACTTGGATAGCAAGGTCTTCAGAGCCCAAACTCTAAACTTCCGATTCCACTGCATCCCTGGGCGAACTCTGACTTTGGACCCTTGGTCTCCTTTTCATAGTGATAAATTGTCACTCTGTCTCTAACGTGTGCAGGATTTGAGAATATTTGTTTCCTTCCTGAAGTTTCCTAATATGCATGGTAGGACCACATGGGAGGACTTTGCCCTCCCCATGTGATCGACTAGGAAACAGAGGCACACATTTAGGAAGTTTCCAGAGGGTATAACATTGTGTCTGACCATGGGGCTTCCCGTGATGACTGGCTGGGAATGATCATTAGCAAAAACACACAGACCTTCCCATGTGTCTTCCCGGGGCTGAGCAGACTTTTGGATGAATGAGAGCAGTTGGTCCAGCAGAAGTAGTGCCATATGGTGATTAATGAGTACCAGGTGTCAGAGTGGTCGGAGACCTGAGCTTTGGCTGAGGCTTTACGGATGGCAAGGAAAGAAGGCACCCTTTGTGCACACATATGTGTGTGCATACTTAAGGTTGTTATGGGCTGGCAGGTGGGCACTTCAGATTTGAGTAGAGTGCTGGCATCTTGGTAGAAAAGTACATCAAACTGGGAGTTCTGAAACACCTGGTTTTAGCCCTAGCTTTTGCTTTATCTATTTTAGGACTTTAATTTCCTTGTCTGTAAAGTGAGGGAGGAAGAGCTTCTTAGCTATTTCATGTGAGAAAGCCCTCTGAGATGTCTGATTCATTCATTCACATTCAACCTGTATTAAGTAAGTACCAACCAGCTGCCTTCAGCTACACTCTAGGTTTTGGAGATAAACCAAGGTAGATGTCTGTGGACTTCTGTGCTATAGTAGGCTTTTCAGTAAGCCCACCCCAAATCTTCTTGCGTGTCTCCCCAGTATTTGTTTTACTTAAATGTGCTTTGTAACCGCCAAAGCATGGTTTGGAAAGCTTTCTCTGCAAAGCGTCATATCGCACATATTTTAGGTGTTGTGTGCTAGACAACCATGGTCTCCATCTCTGCCCTTATGGTGCAAAAGCAGTCGTAGGCAGCATGTAAATGAATGAGAGTGATTTTAAATTCCTCTGACCATTGTCATGAGTGCTGTATGAATGTGCAATGCTCATGTGTTCATTTGGTGGCCTTTGCTAACTACTTACTGCTCACTCTCGACATCAGCTGAAGACCCGCCTCTACCCAGAAGTCCCTGTTACCTCCATCGCCTTCTGACACAGCACTTTCCCAAATGCTCCAGATCAGATAGCCTGTACCACGCACCTGGGAACCTAGTTTGATCATTTATAGTCAAGTCCAGCATTTCTTGAGTTCACTCTGCTTAGAATGCTCTTTCTTCAGATCTTTGCACAGCAGGCTTCTTCAGGACAGTGAGGCCTCAGCTCGGATATCCCAGGCCCCACACAGGCAATAAGTCTTTAAACTACAACCCTTTTCATTGCCTTCATAAATCGTATCGCTGGGACAATATTAAGCTTACCCGTTTGCCTGGCTCAGAGTGGGACCTCAGGTGATGTTAGGGTTGTCACCTTCTTCCCAAATCATCTGATCCTTCTGGAATGTAAGCTGCATGACAGCTTGAACTGTGTCTGTCTTGTTCCCAGCGTTAACGATTCCTTGCACAGTGCACACATTAAATATTTGCTGAGGGAGGGGATGCATTGAGGGCCTGCTTAGTGCTAGCCCGCACACTAAAGCATTTTACATAGATTTCCATATGGAGTCCTGAGAACACTGCTCTGGGGGAGGTCGCACCACTAGCAGAGCAGGAAACTAAAGATCAGGCAGGAGACGGACCGCCCAAGTCACACTGCTGAGCCAGAGTCAAACCCAGGTCTATCTGGACCCTAAGCCTAGATTCTTCACTCTTTTATTATCTTGCCACTGCTTTGTGTGGTCCTTTCTTGGTTGAAAACACCTGTTTTCTCATTTGCTTCTGAGTGTGTTTGATTTACCCTAATGGAGGATAAGATTCCCAAGGGGAGGGAGGCATTTCTCATTTCTTCTTATTGCTCACATGCTGTCTAGTGTTCTGCTTCACACAGGGTGGAAGATGAATGTTATTATTTAGCATGTTCCTTGACTGGCACTGAAGGAATTCTTTCCTGTGTGTTTTAGTGCCACATGGGATTTCAATCTTTCTCCAAATGGAGTTGCTTACAGTTCTATTGTAATACCATTCCCCCTATCCTCAGGGATTGAATGCACTTTGAATACTCTCAATACAAAGACTTGGCCTCTCTAAATAGGAGTAATTACAGGTGGTACCTCAAGGGCTTCAAGGGAGTGGGGCCTCCCCCTTCTTTGACCCAGGGCTGCAGCCAGCTGGGGACAGGCTGGGGCAGGGAGGCGAAACAGCTTGTACTCTGCAATACTCGGGTGATGGCAGATATATTTTTATGTCTGTGGTGCTTCTAATGGTTGAAAAAATGGACATTTGGTGCTTCTCCCTGAAGGTCACGTCCACAGAGCTCGCAGAATGCAGGCTGTAAGCCAGCAGAACTGTGCACACGTTCTCATGGTGCTCTGTTGAATTTGGGGTGAGGAAGAGGGACGGCGCTAACCTAGGTGCAAGGCCTTGAAGGTTCTTCCTCCAGCTGCCATTAGGACCCATCCCAGACAAGTGAGGTGATGACAATTCATCTTTTTGATTATGCACCTCTGAACCTACGATGAGGGTGGATCTCTTCAGAGGTTTGTCCAACAAACCTCTCAAATTGCTGCTCCATCTTTTGCTCAGACCCCATTCAAGTGAATGTTGTTCTTTCTTTTTTTTTAATTGTGCCCCTACAAACAACCAATGCTTATATATCAGAGTAATTCACTCATGGGTCTTAGCCTCAGGAACAACTTTCTAATTGGTTGATCACAGCATAAACTATATAAATGTCAAACCACTATGCTGTACACCTGAAACTAATATAAAATAATATCGAATGTCCATTGTAACTGAAAAAAATAAAAAGTAAAAGTATAACCTGGGCACCATGATACCCTCAAGAACCTGTGAAAAGATGGAATCAGTTGCTTGCAGTTTATAGATATGTATTCCAAAGTTGCCGTTCCATTAGTAGAATCCCACTAGTAGTTAATTATAATATTCATCTATTTACCTCTATGGCCACCAGCACTCTTTAGTCAGTTAGTAAACCAAGATTTGGAGGGATATCTGTGGTAGCCAGCCTCTAAAATGGTCATTTACAGTATTTGTACCTTGGCATAGTTCCATCACACATTGAATCAAGGCTGTGTCCAAAATAATAACAATGGACAAAGTGGAACAGTGTGATTTCTGAATCTAGTGATAAAAGGCATGGAGCCTCTACCTTGACCTGTTGAATCCCTTGCTCTAGAGGAAGCCAGCTGACACGTTGTGAGGATATTCAAGTAGCCCTGTGAGAAGGTCCACATGGAGAGGACCTGAGGTTTTTCCAAACAGCCAACAGCAATGTGACAGCCATGTGAAGGAACCACTTTGGAAGCAGATCTCCAGTCTTATGTCCTTCAGCTGACCACAGCCTTGGCTGACATCGGACTGTAGCGCATGAGACATCCAACCTAGAACTGTCCAGTAAAACCAACATTCTTGACCCACAAAATCTATAAAAGAAAATAGGTGATTCTGATGGTCAAAGTACTAAGTTTTGGGAGGGATTTGTCCCATAGCAGTAGATTGCTGATATAACATCGCTGATGAGTACGTGCTCAGCAACACTTCTCCAGTCCAGCCTTGTATTCTTATCCTTACTCATTAGATTGGCATTATTCCAACATTTCTTCTTTTCTTTAAACGCACCGAGTTGCATTTTAAATTCAGGGCCTTTGCCCTTAACTTTCCCCTTTGCCTGGAATATCCATTACCCAGATTTTCATGTGTCTGTCTTTCTTCAAATATCTCTTCCTCGGAGAAACCTTTCTGATTCTAATGTCCCCAAACTGCCCCGCCTCAGTCAGTCTCAATCACATTGTACCATTTAATTATCCCGAGAGTACAAAATACCATCCGAAACTGTATGTTTCCTTGGTCTTCCTGCTCTGTGAGAACATGGGCCTTTTTTCTTTGTTCATCACTGGACTTCTCTGCCTACAGCAGTGCTATCAGATAGAAGATGTACTATTAAGCTTTGTCAAATGAATAATGAATGAATACATTTAGGGTGGTAAACTGTAGCCAAATGTTGGGTTTCATCTTACTAGTCTCAAATGTAAGATCCTGCAGGGTTTTCCTTCTGCCGTCAAGGTAAAATGTCAGCTCCTGAGCATGGCCTAAGAGACCTTCGTTATCCAAACTGAGTGTCGTTTTTAGCTTCAACGCTTGCCACTTACCTTTGCCTCTATTGATGCTTCAGACTTTTTGGCATTTTGAGTATATTTGAGCTTTCTCAGATAATGTCCCTTCTTTTTACCAGCTAACTCACACTCGTCCTTTGGGTCTTTTTTTTTTAAATAAAACTTCCTAGAGATTCCTTTTTCTGACAACACCCACCTGAGTCCCACTAAGAAGCACTTTCCTAGGTACCTGCAGAGCACTTGTCACCCCCATTGTAATGGTTAGGACACTGTCAGTTACCTGCTTGTTTTCTATACCGGACTGTAAGCTCCGTGAGAGCAGGGAACCTGGGGTCTTAGTCACCATAACAGATGGCTTGAGAAAAAGTAACCTCTCAGTAAACCTTAGGCTTAAAAATGCAAAAACTTGAAGAAAGTATAAAAGATGAAAAACTATGTAAGAAAGATGTCTGCGTTTCCACCATCATGGAGTTAGTTCTACAGTTGCATTGGTACAGTGCCTAGGACTCAGATCCTTGGCCCCAGCTAGCTAAGTAAGCCCCTCAAGCAGCAGAAATCCTTTTCAGTGGAATCACACAGCACACAGACGAAACATTGGAGCCCCCTCCCCCCCCAGCTCTGGTGTGATTTGTTACCTCTTTCTGCTCCTTGCCTTGGGGAAATAGGCAGTGTTTACCTATTGCCAAGGCAAAGCTGAGCAGATGGTAAATGTCCTGTGTTCTGCCAACAAGAGTTAGGAGGAATAACTAGAATTCATTTGCTTGAGACAGACTCTAGCCAGGAATTTAACTGAGAGTTGGCAAAAGTAAGCTGTTAGCTTATGATTGATTTCTTAGTTCCAAGGAAAGAATGGTGTCTGTCTAGTGGTCCTTGCAATTATCCCAGATTATAAGATCCTTAATTAGATCCTTAATTAGAATTCTGCTAGCATCTCCCTATCCCACAATACCCACCTTCTCTCTCTCTGAGCCATCATTTGATTTCTTTCCTGTCTCTTTACCTTGTCTTCTCTACTATGGATATTTCAAATGATCTTGCAAAGCCTTCTTTAATCAAGCGTCACATAGACATAGAATCACAGAAGAATCTTTATGGGTCATTTTTGCTCTGTGATTTCCAAAGGTCAACTGGTTCATTGATTAGTGTGAGGCTTCCCTTTTGAGAACCACCTAGGGAACTATGAGAAATACAAATACACAGGTCTCACCCTTGGCGATTCTGACTCAGTAGTTCTTGAACTAGAATATCACCTGTGTTTTTAAAACATCTTTGGGTGATTCCAGCCCGACTAGATTCAGGAACCATGGAATAGAGTCTATTCCATGATTTGATCTTGAATCCAGCCCCCAAGCATCCTGATAGTGCTCAAATGGCTCCTGTTCAAACACCAAAATATTTCAGAGAGTGCGTTTGCACACCGACCCGAGCTGATTTAGTCCCTTATGAGTATTGGGTTCTTTTCAGTAATGTCAGTGGACTCCATGAGTAAGAAGTAGGCAGAGTCTTGTAGGTTTCTTCCTCCATGACATTCCAGCTGAGCTAGATGCTATAGAAAAGCAATTCACAGACTGATACCTGCCACAAATAGAAGCAAGTGGACAAGTCCTGTCAATATGAAAAGGTCATACGACAAGACCACGTGAGTCTTGGGAAGCTTTAACTTTCTGATTTGAGTCAATTGCCAAGTATTGCACGTCAGGATCTGAGCTAACACACTTCTGAATCCTCATCCTAGGCCCCATTCTGAAGGGTGTCTCTAGCTTGCCAGATTCTGACATCTTTTCATACAAGGTGTATCTAATATCTTATGCTGATTAACCAAACCTTTGGTACTGACTAGGGCTAAAGGCAGCTAAACCCTGTGTGAGTGTCTTGGTTAAGATACTAGAAATATTAACTCGCTATTCTCAGTTTATATCCTAGAACTAATTCATACATGCATACATAAATCACATAATCTATGCCAAAATACTTTATGTACAAGACAAGAAATGGAGACTGGGGGGAAATTATGTATTAGGTCTTTGGTAATAAAAAGATGTTAGGGAACATAATAATAATGCACCAAACATTTATACTTAAAACATCAAAAGTGAGAAAAATCAAAGCAATTGCTTTTACATAACATTGCCAAAATTTGCCATTCTCCTAGAGTTAGAGAAATTCAGCTTTTCGGTATGTCCTTTTAGTAGTAAGTTCAAGAATGTATTTAACTCTCTGACCCTCACTTTTCTCACCTGGAAGTAAAAAAAGAATGAACTAAATCATTCAAGTTGTTCATTTAGGTTTAATATTGTATAGATTGGGGAGATTTTCTCATTCTTTATAAACTCTTGTGCATAAACACACACAAATTGCTTTATTAACATAAATTATAAATTTCCAAATTAGTTGATATCATTTGCCTAAAGCGACAGAGTAGCTAAATTGGATATATGAAATATAATCTGTTGAATAAAATGAACTTGATTAAATTCAGAACAATTATGGTAATTTGAAGTCATTCTCATTTAGTTAAGATAATCAAAAACAAATATGTTAAATAAAAAAATTATTTTAAGCTTGTTTCAATTGTTTCCTAACTCAAAAGATGAGGTATATGTGTGTTTTTGTGTTTGCTGTCTTTTCTACAACAGAACCCAGTGTTTTCCAGTCCAAAATTAAAGTGTGTTGCCCATCCTGGGATTCTGGCCTACACTAATTGTATATAGTTTTATTTATATTTGTGAACTGGATGACAGTGTGAGTCCTATGTGGGGAAATAGTAATTAATTGGTGGTAAAGAATATGGGTTTGAGGTTGAGTCAAAAAAACCCACTCTTCCTCCTGTGTATTTCTCCTTTACTCTCACATTATCACCATGCTCAAAACATTTCTGACACCAGGTGTGTAGGTTCCTTTTTTCTCACATCAAGCAATTCTCTGTGACACCAGCTAGTTAGAACAGACCTGGCAGGGTAAGGGCTCAGTCCCAAGAGGCTGCCCCCCACTTCAAATGCCAATCACAAGTACTAGATCCCTGGTTATCCACAAATTCTATTCATCTTGGCTACAAGTCAGAAGTTCCCATGACACCACCCCTGGGATTTGGTTATTTGCTAGAAATGTGCATAGAAGTCAGGGAAATACTTAGATATACCAGTTTGTTATAAAAGATATGTATGACAAAGGACATAGATGAACAGCCAGGTGAAGAGATATATAGGGTGACGTCTGTCTGGGAGATCCCAAGTGCAAGAGCTTCTGTCTCCTTGGATACATGGATGTGTTCAACTACCTGGAAGCTATTTGATTCCCATACTGTTGGGATTTTATGAAGGAGACCTCCTTACATAGGTAAGATCAATTATTAAATCCATTTCCTGCCCCTCTCCCCTCTCCAGAGAATGGGGGCAGGGCTGAAAGTTCCAAGCTTCTAATTATGTCTTGGTCTTTCTGGTGACCAGCCCCTATCCTGAAGCTGTCCAAGAGTCACCTTATTAGAACAGAAAATACTCTATCACCCCAGAAATTCCAAGGGATTTAGGAGATCTGTATCAGAAACTGGGGTCAAAGACCAAACATTAGATCAAAAGATGTTCCTAGTTCTCTTCTCACTTAGGAAATTACAAGGGTTTTGGAAGCTCTGTGCCAGGAACAGGGGACAGATGAGATATATATATATAATACATATACAATATGTATGTATTTTTTACTGTTATTTCATAGAGGATAAAACTACAGATTTGAGTACTATGTTGTTAACTATTAATATAACCTTGAACAAGCTACTTAACACTCTGAGCTTTGATTTCCTTTTCTGACAAAAGGGAAAATCATAATAATGCCTATTGACTTGTGATAATTAAATGACTAGTATAATATACTTCCCAACTACTGGGCATGTAGCAAGTAATCAGTTCATGTGTAGGTGGGTGTTGTCTCTGTGTTGTCCTGTCCTGTCCGTGGTTGGACAACACTTGAATAGATGTGGGCCAAGAGAACTGAGACTGGCAACTCCACTAATTTTCTTTTTAACAGCTTTATTGAGCAATAATTCATGTATCATACAGTTCACACATTTAAAGTGTAAAATTCTCAGATCTGTGCAACCAAAGCCATAGTCAATTTTAGAATGTCTTTATTACCCCCCCCAAAGACACCCTGTACTGCTAATCCTGCTCATTTTGGGTGATACTTATAGATCTGAGATTAATGGTGGTATCTTGGGTCGATTGCTTCCAGAGCTGTTTGGTGATATCTTTCCCTGTGAAAGGCTACTTTCCGCTGTGATCAACGGATCTGTTATGGATTAATTCTCATGCACTCACAAACATGTGACCATCTTAGAAATTGCCCATAGCTTTGATTATTTACTTATAGCCAGAATAGGTGGTCACCTGTTGTGCTGGTTGGAGAGGTTCTAGAATAAATACTACACAGAAATATCTCTTTAGCACCAGTTTGCTTGGCAACAATATTTCCATGTGAATTGACCTCGTCTGTTTAAGCTGCTAAAACAAAACGCCATAGACTGGGTGGCTTAAATAATACTTATTTCTCAGGATACCAAAGGCTGGGAATCCCACATGAAGGCACCAGCAGAGTTGATATCTGGTAAAGACCTGCTTCCTGGTTCCTGCCTTTTCTCTGTCCTCACATGGCAGAGGGGCAAGGGAGTGCTCTCGAGTCTTTTTTATAAGGATGCTAATCCCATTCATGAGGGCTCCATACTCATGACCTAATCACTTCCCCAGGGCCACACCTCCAAATACCATCATATTTGGGAATAGGTTTCAACATATGAATTTTGGGGGACACAAATATTGAGTATACAGCATTCTGCCCCTAGCCCCCCAGAATTCATGTCCTTCTCTAATGAATAATACTTTCATTCCACCCCGATAGCCCTAAAGGTCTTAACTCATCCAGTATCAACTTTCAAGTTTAAGTCGAAGGTCTCATGCAAATGTCTAAAACCGATATAGGTGAGACTCAAGGCAAATTGTCTTGAAGAACCGTGTCTGACTTCTGTTGAGATGGAGGTACATACTCAGCATCTTATCAAATGATTGTTTGGCCATATATTCTTATTTTTTTCCATATAGCTAGTCTGAAATGTTTACGTATCTTTAAATTCTTCCTTTTTGATTAATGCTTCCATTTTTAAGTTATTTCTCCCTAATTGCATTTTACCGTAAGCAGTCAGGAAAAGCCAAGTTGCACCTTCAACACATTGCTTAGAAATTTCCTCAGCGAAATATCCAATTTCAGCGTTGCAAATCCTACCTTCTACTAAACACCAGAACACAAACAAAATACAGCCAAGTTTGTTACCATTTTATAACAAGGATCACCTTTCCGCCAGTTCCCAGGAACAAGTTCCTAATTTCTACCTGAGTCCTTACCAGAATCATCTGTAAAGTTCCAGTCACAGCAATACAGGCCTTTTCTAGCCTGCACCTCAAAACTCTTCTAGTCTCTCTGTATTACGCAGTTCCAAAGACACTTCCACATTTTCAGGTGTTTGTTATAGCAGCACCCCACTCTCCGTCAATTTTTGTTTTAGTCAGTGTTCTCTAGAGAAACAGATCCAACAGGATATATATATATACATACATATACATACATATACATACATATGTATATGTATGTATATAATATATATGAGAGATTTAGTTGAATCTCATATATATGAGATTAGAAGAAGTTGGCTCGTACGTTTATGGAGGTTGAGAAGTCCCGTGATCTGCCTCGTCCAAGCTGGAGACCCAGGAATGTGGGTGGTGTCATTCAGTCCAAGTCTGAAGGCCAGAGAGCGACAGGAGCCAATGGATGTAGATTCCAGTCAGGGCTGAAGGCCTAAGGACCAAGGCTGTGGAGGGTCAGAGAAGATCGATGTCTCAGCTCAGTCAGGCAGGAAGGAGTGAATTCTTCCTTTCTCTGCCTTTTATTCGAGTCTGGCCCTCAAAAATTAGATGGGAGGCAAACAGCTTTCCTGAGTCCACCGATTCAAATACATAGTTCATCCAGAAACGCACACAGAAATAATCTGAGTATCTCATAATCTGAGTATCTCATAATCCAGTCAAGCGGACCCATCAAATTAACATGGATGATTTTTTTTCTCTCCTATTAGGGCACTGATATTTATTCATTGTTTTTGATGGAGGGTTTCAGGATTGCAAAGGTGGCTAAAGGGCCTGTAATTTACCAAGCTAAACCATATAAGACAGAGAGTGGGTGGATCTCATTGAAATATTTCAGAAAGAAGAAACACAACTGAAGGTAGACTATGATGGGGAAAAAAACAATCATATCAAATCTAGCCTTGTTTTGGAGTGGAAAGACATATTAGGTTGGTGCAAAAGTAATTGCCGTTTTTGCAATTATTTTCAACCTTTTAAACCGCAGTCCCTTTAGCAGCAATCTAATATTTAGGTTCAAACCCAGTTTACTAGTGATGATATCAGTAATAATCTGTGCCAGAAAACATGCTAAATTCTTTACGTGTGCGATCTCACGTAATGCTCACAACTATCTGTGAGTTGGGACGATGGTTGATCCTTTACAACTGAGGAACCTGAAACACATCGGTTGGTTAATTATTCAAGAGTGTACAGCTTGTGTCAGAGCCAAGATTTAAAATCTGATCATTCTAATTTCAGGGCCTGTGGACTTACACTCTGTTGTTTCTTTTCTTTTCCAAGAAACTCTCCTGAGTCCTTTTTTTCTTTTCTGAGTAACTGTTTCTTAACCTATCATGAGAAGATACAATTTTTTATAGCATCTACCTTACTGGAAAAAATAAGAAATAGATGACTATAAATATTTATACGAGTAGAAGAGATTATTCCTGGCTTAATCCTATCCTCTTAAAGAATCTCCTTTCAAACTACGTAAAATGTCCCTTTGTTATGTAGGCCAAGGACAATTTATGAATTAGTCTGTCACAACCAGAGTTTTTCAGAACTCTTTAAGATTGTGGTACAGCATGGATGTGAAATAAATATTTTCCCAGTGAGTGAACTCAGTGGTTACGATATTACTTCATGTTTATAAAGGCAGCTTTCATGTCCATGGAGTTAGTCAGGACTTTCTGCTTGAAAAAAAAGCAAACTCCCAACTCAAATTGGCTTACAAAAAATGGAAATGTATTGACTCATATACAAGAAAAGTCCCGTAGTGAGTAGCTTCACGTAGAAGTGGATTAGGGTTGCTATTATTGTTAATATATCTTTGTCCTCTCTGCTTTTCTTTTCTTCATGTTGGCTTCATAACCAGGCAAGATTTCTTTGCATGGCTTTCCCAACAGATTCAAAAGGGACCCAAAATGATTGTTGATTTGATGGAGCTTGGGTCTATTCCTGAACCAATCAATGAAACGGGATTCAATACCCTGACTGGCCAGGTCTTTTGTTCCAGCCATTCCTGTAGCTAATGGGTGTGGTCCATCTCGCTTGAAGCACCTAGACTGGCAGTGAGCAGAGGATGGTTTTCTAAAGGAGAATTAGAGAATTATTCCCAATTGAAGGGGACTGGGTGCTGCACAGATCAGGGTAAAGCACAGACTTCCTCGACTTTGAGTCATCTCTTCTCTGGGATAAAGAGCTTTAGTTCTTCGAATGTTCTTCAGATGGCAAGATTTCAGAGTCCTCTAATTAACCTGGACATTCTCTTCTGAATAACTTCTAGAGGGTCTGTGTTTCCTCTGAAGGATGATAACCAAGATGTTGAGTGATGTGTAGAGCAAGTGAGAAATTCTGTGTTTCCCCAAAAATAAGACCTAGCCAGACAGTCAGCTCTAATGTGTCTTTTGGAGCAAAAATTAATGTAAGACTCGGTCTTATTTTACTATAATGTAAGACCGGGTCTTATATAACATGATATAATATAATCCTGAGAGTTAGGTAGTAGTATCATCCCCACTTTCCGTGAGGAGAAACTGAGGCTAGACAAATTAAATAACTTGCTGAAAGTCACTGAGATACTTAGTATAACAGTGAGAAATAGAAGCCAGGCAGCTTGTGTTTTCAAGCATTGCAGCAGTAGACTTGGGGGAAAATATGCAGTTAGAAGGTAAAGTCAAGGAAATCTGTAAGTTAGAACAAAAAGACAGAGTTGGAAAAATGGGAGGATAAAATTAAAGAATCATTCTAGGATGGCCACCATCCCATGAATGAAGGGGAAGAAATGTCAAAGAAATAATACAGAAAAGAAGATCCCTAGACTTAAGATAATTGCTAGATTGAAAGTTCTGATCAAATCAACTACTTCATTATCATGAATTTCCAAAACAATAAGATAAAAAGGTCCTATAAGTAAATGGAGAGGTGAAAGGAGGAGGGAATTCAGAACAGAAATCAAAATAACACTAGACATTACATAAAATTATAACAACATTTAAAGGAATAAGAGGCACAAACTTCCAGTTGTGAAATAAAAAAGCCACGGAGACGTAGTGTACAGCTCAGGGAATATAGTCAATAATATTGCAATAACTTTGCGCAGTAACAGATGGTTACAAGACTTAATGTGGTAATCACATTGTAATGTATATAAATGTCAAATTACTGTGTTGTATATCTGAAACTAATATCATATTGTATGCCAACTATACTTTAATAAGAAATTGAAAAATACGGGCACTGGACTTATTAGGGAGACCACTTCATAGACTGTATAGATGCCTGATCACTGCACTATACACCAGAAGCTGAAGCTGAATAATATCGAATGTCAACTGTAATTAAATATATACCCCGGGTGCTAAAAAAAAATGTATACAAGTGGACACTTTAGTGAACGTTGCTCAAGCAGTAGTTCACTGTAATCAGAAGTGTCTGGACCCTGATGGTAACCATTTTGAACACCCCTTATAATTGCAGAAGTCAAATGTGACTTGTAATCATCTTTTGTTATCGGTATATATTGAGTATTACAATTGTAATAGTTTTCTTCTTTCTTACAATGTGTACACATTTGTTTGGCCCCCTGTCTATAGAGAGTCACAGGATGTGGAGTACAGCATAGGGAATATAGTCAATAGAATTGTAACAGCTGTATACGATGTCAGATGCGTAGTTGATTGGGGGTGGTTATCACTTTGTGAGGGGTATAAATGTCTAGCTAGTACATTGTTTTGTACACCTGAACCTAATAAAAAGAAGAAATTGAAAAAATAAAATATGCTTTGAAAAACATGTGCATATTGATGAGAGAAAAGAATTATGCAAAATTGTTATTGGTAAAGTGAAAAAATTAAAATTAAAAAAGATTTGAAGGCGAATTAGTTTCAATCTAGATTTCTATACTAAACTAACTTATCAATCAATTGTGAGGTATAGATGCAAAATTTCCCAAGGAATTTACCTATAGCATTATTTCTCAGGAAGCTATGGAGGGTGTATTCTGCAAAATGTGCAGCGAATTAAAAGATTGAAGACATGGGATCCAGGAAACAGGAAATCTGACATAGAAGAGAGAGAAAATAATTTTCCTGAAAGATAGCAAACTAAATGTTCTAGGACAAAAACTGTTTAGCAGTCCTAGAGCACACAATTTTTATAGAAGCAGGTCTTCTAGAGAACGATGAAACAAATGATTACCCAATGTACTTGACTATATTGAAAGTATATTACACAAAGTCAAATTATTTAAAAGAGTTAATAATAATAGGTGCAAAGAAAGATAGCAAAAAAAATGGCAATTACTAATTTCAGGAAATACAAACATATACAAGAAAATGTAATCGTAGTTCCTTATTTCTCAATAGGAAACAATATATGCTTATTCACATTAAACTACATTGTAGATGTGGTTGACATTACAATCAGTTGACTTTAAGTAGAGGAGATTATACATGATCATCTGAGTGGACCTCATCCGATCAGTTGAAAGGTCTTAAGAACGTAACAGGTTTACCTGAGGAAGAATAAACTCTACTGGGTGGACTGCAGATTTGCCTCCTGTCCCAGTTTCCAGCCAACAGGCCTTTCCTACAGATTTTGGCTTTGCCAGCCCACACAATTACATAAACCAAGTCCTTGAAATAAGTCTTGTTGTGTGTATGTATATGCTGCTGACTTTGAAGATGGAGATAGAGGCCACCCATGAGCCACAAAATGCAGCCTGTAGAAACAAGAAAACTCAAGGAAATGTATTATTTTCCCTCTGGGCCTCCAGAAGAAATGTAGCCCTTAATTTTTGTCCATTAAGACCCATTTTGGACTTCTGACCTCTAGAACCATAAGAAAAAATATCCGTGTTGTTTTAAGCCACAAAGTTTATGGTAGTCTGTTATAGCTGCAATAGGAATCTAATACACTGTCTATCATCTTATACAAATCTTACCACCATCCATGTTGTCATCTCTGCTTTGCACATGAGGGACCTGAAACTTCGAGGTGCCATGTGACTTAGCACAGATCAGAGATAACTTCCAGGAGGGGTACTGAGTTCTTGAAACGTACAAGTCCAGTGTTCACGCTGGCACACATCGTCATAGTGTCTTTGGAAGCTGACTGCATGACTCTTCAAGGACATTTCTAGTTTCTGTGAGCTCATAACAAAACAAACAAGAGGAGGAATTAAGGAAAACAAAACTCTTGGGTTTCTAGTTGATGCTGGCTTTGTGGGTGATAAACCGTCTACCCAAAAACCCTGTTAAGTAGCGTTGGGTGATTAATTGGATAGTCCATCCCTGTGAACCAGCATGGAGGTCTCTCCAAGATGTGGCAGGCTGTAAACACCAGCAACTGCTCAATGCCACTTTGATGAAATACTGAGATTCTTTTTCATATAAAGTTTTTTTATGGTCCTTTCTAACTCTTAACAGACCACTGATCATGGAAAAGACATTTGAAATTCCTCGGCCAGTGAGTTCTGTTAACCTCTTCTCCCATTCTACCCACTACAGAGTTTCTTTTGAAGGCAATAGCTATTATATTTTTCACTTTTGAAAGTGTGATGTATTTTACACTTTTTTCATGAAAATCACCTAAATTATAATAGAATTTCTCTCTTTATAGTTTGTATAATTATGATTAGTGGTGGATAACACAATTTCGGGAATTATAATGAGTGAGACAAAGCATGACACATAATTTTAAAACATAGTGTTGTGTTGTAACTTTTAAATTGATCCTACATTTGCATCAATGTATTTTGAAATGCAAAGGAATTCTGCCTATAGAGTTCTATTGTATGTAAAATGTATCTGAATATATTGGGAGGGGTAAAACTATTACAGAGCTTCCCTTTCTTTGTCTATTAGACATTCTTAATTCTGGTAAAACTTTTTATTATAAAAAATTTCAAATATACCTATAAAAACGCATCTCATATAATATACTAACCTGCCATGTGAAAATCACCCAGCTTCAACAGTTACTAATTTACAGTCAATCTACTTCATTTATCCCAATTTATTTACCCCTGCCCCACTAGATTGTTTTGAAGCAAATTACTTGAGTTTCAAAATGTTGTTTGGACATGGGTTTGGGGAGTAGATTTAACATTTGGGGTGGGGAATGAAATATTTTCTAGTCATCAAAGAGCACCATTTCTATCAAAGGAAGATTTTGATGATTTCTTTTTCACCTTTTAATTTCTGAGAATTATATGCTTCTGTATTTCTGCAAAGCATTTCTGAAGGATGCTATCTTACTAATTAGCCCATCACGTTGAGCCCTCGCTGTATGTCAAGAAGAGCACTACGCTTTGGTGATACAATAGTGACTAAGAAGAAATTCTAGTACTTAAATAAGTCATCATCTAGTAGGGTGCACAAGTATATATATTATTGTGTGATGAGAATAATAATGGAGTTATGTGAGACTGTGGAAAGAGAATATCTAATCTAGTCTTAGAAGGTCAAGAAAGATGTTCTAGAAGACAGATGTCTAAACAGAGACTAGACAGATAAAAAAAGATTAAGAAAGAAGGAGGGTAGGGGTGGGGAATAGTTAATGATCTACTGGGAAGGAAAAGCTACGTGGGGGTCTGTGTGTAGGGGACCCTGTGTCTTGCACCCATGGCTTCAGGGCAGAATATGAAAGGGAAAGCGATAATAAGAGGTGAGGCCAGAGAGGTGAGCAGGGAATTTGGATTTTACCTAAAGCTTAGAGAGAGTCTTTAAAACCTTTTCTTCCGAGTGCTGACAGAATGTGACTGAGAAAGTGTTGTCCTAGTCTAATAGTGAAGAAAATTTCTTTGAGTGATTTAATCACTAATTAAAGACATCAGACAATTAGTCATACCCACGCCTGGGCCACTGGCCTTCTGACTTCTGGCCCAAGGCATTGCCTCTTCCTGTGCTGTTTGTTTTGTGTTTTTTAATTACATTTTTAATCAATAAGGGCTGCCAGTAATTCCCTCAGTTGCAATCATCTTGTCTCTTTCATTAACCCCTAGTATAATAGAACATAATGCTGAGAAGACTCCTGGGTCCAATTTCCTCAGTAGAAATCATTGCATAACTATTCCAACCATTGATAATCTGCTGGTTAGTCTGCAGGGCTCTTTCCCCCCCGTGCCATTCTGTCTGTCATCTTAAATCCTGAAATTGGAACACCGAATGACTAACGCCCAAGGACTTGGGTGCAGTGTTACTGGGGAAAGAAGGTTAGGTGTGACCTGGGGGAATGAAAGACTCATGGACATCGGGAGACAATCCAGCCCCATGAGTGTGGGGACTTCAGAGGTCTTTTCTGCAGGAATACTAGGTCTCAGCAAATGAGAAGAGGGGAGTACTGACTGTTTTTCCTGGTACTGATGTAGAGCAGGGGTTGGTAAATTGTGTCCCGTGGATAAAATTCAACTCACTGCCTGCCTTTGTAAATAAAGTTTTAGGGGAACACAGCCAACCTCATTCATTTACATATCGCCTATGGCTGCTTTTAAGCTATAGTGGAAGAGTTGAGTAGTTGTAACAGAGAGAGTATGGCCTACAAAGCTTATTTACTGTCTGGCCTCTCATAGAAAAAGTGTGCCTGCCTATGCTCTAGAGGGAGAGTCATGGGGTATCATGGAGTAGATTGTGCCCTGGAATCTGAAGAGGACTCATAAGGATGGGGTCTGTGGGGGTTCACGTAGGTGGGTCTAGAGCAGGGGTGTCCAGACTTTTTTCAACAGTTTTCACCAAGGGCCATATGCGGTAAAATACACAAACAGCCGGGCCACTCACTCGAGGTGAAGTACATATTGCCTCACCTGGTTTATTTAAGTAAACTAAATATATTTTTGGGATTTGCTGCGGGCCAATAAAAAATGGATCGTGGGCCGCTGTTGGCCCACTGGCCGCAGTTTGGACACCCCTGGTCTAGAGCCTTAGCTACCACAGAGCTGAAGGGTTCCTTGGGCCCTCTAACACTTTGCTTCAGATGAGATGTTTGAGGGAGTTGTTTTCCATTTAATCAAATCCCAAAGGGGCTTTCTCTTGAGACTACCTGATACAAGCTTAGTGGTGGTGCAAGAGTACTTCTTACTGTCTGGGGACTGGTGAATTTTTGCTCCTGTGTAACATTTGCTTTGTGGCAATGAACGGAGCTTGCTCTTCCAGCTGTGAGGCATCTGGCTTCGATCCCTTCTCTCCTCTTGGCTACAATATTCTTGATGTTCCTGCTGTGTGTTCTGAACTGGATTGGCATGTATTTTTCCCTCTGCAGTGCCCTGGCAGGATGGCTTTTCCAGACCCACGCCAGCCCAGTCCATCTTCGTGCTGGCTCAGCGGGCTTGCTCTCTGGATGCCTTCCTACCCTTGGGGAAACAGTGGAGTTTGAGTTTTGACTCCCAGAGCCATACCCTAACTGGATTTCATTCATTCACCTCTTATAGTGCCTGTTCTCAGCATCACCCTTATATATAGAGAGAGGCCTGTGTGAAATGCTACTTGAGTCACTAAAAGATTTTCCCTGGTCCAAAATATTTGATCTAACGACTCTGCTGTGATGCTTGAACCAGCGCAATCGGGAGTAAGAAACTGAGAGCACTCGTTAAAAGGGTGATGCTCCCTATGCAGACTTACTCACCCAGACACTAGTTGCCGCTTAAGCTCTATATGAATGACTTGATCAATGATGTTGTAAAGATTTTGTAGGGTATCCAATGGACACTTGTCTCATTAGGGAGACCACTTCATGGATGGTGTAGGTGCCTGATCACTGCACTGTACACCTGAAGCTGAAGCTGAATAATAATGAATGCCAACTGTAATTATATATATATATTTATATATATATATATATATATATATATATATATATATATATATATATATATATTTATTTATATAAATATATAAATTTTATATATTTATAAATATATATATAAATACATATATAGTCACAAGAAATGGAGTACAGCATTAGGAATAGAGATAGTGGAAATGTGATGGCTATGTGTGATGTCAGAGGGATAGTGGATGGGGGAGGGGGGTTATCACTTTGTGAGGGATATAAATGATAAATGTCTAACTATTACATTGTTTTGTACACCTGAAACTAATAAAAAAAGTAAAATTAAAAATAAATAAATATATATGAATGACTTGAATGGCGTAACCAAAGGAAAAATCAGAATCTCCAAGTAAGTGGGACAAGTCAATTTTGAAAGGGAGAGGAATCCGGGGGAATCCTGGGAACAGACAGGCCCAACTGACACATTCAGAAGTAAAACATAGATACTGCCTATGAAGGAGAGAAGTTGTAAATTGGAGGAAAGTGTATGAAAGGTATTCTAACATAGAAATGATGGCTTAGTAGAGTTGGAAGAGGCCAACTTGTTGACAGATGAGACCACTAAGGGACAGAGAGGCTCTAAGACTTCCTTCGGTACTGCAGAAAGTAATTAACAGAGTTTTGGACTGGAATCTATGTTTACTGACACCTAAGTTTGTGCTCTTTCCGTATCCCAGCCTTTCCCAAAGTGTTCTCTGGAAATTACTACTTCTGCAAATATTAACAGAATCTTACATGGATAAAAAGGCATGGTGGTTAAATACATGTAAGAAATATGGTTAGAAAGTGGCCTGTCGGGGCCAGGTACTCACCTAGACGTCTTGGGACGTGGGTGCTAACCATTTAGCCAATAGCTCTTTATTGAGAACCTATTGTAAGCTGTGGTGCTAATAGCTGGAGGTATAATCAGGAACAAGAGAGAGGTGGTCCTTGTTCTCATGATTTGACAGCCTACACCCCCACTGGGAGGTAGATATTGATCCAAAAAATAATGCAAATGCATACATATTTACAAATGGAGTAGAGCTGTACAGAGAGGCAATTCTGTTGTCTAGGAGCATATGTCAAAGAGTCCCAGTGGTGCAGTGGTTCTAAGGTGACTCCTGGGGTGCAAGGGTTCTTGAGTTGGTGACTTGAAGGATAAGTATAAACTGGTGAAGAGCAGTCCGAGCGGAGGGACAGCACGTGCATGTAGCAGAGAGAGCACAGTACAGTAGAACAGAATATTCTGGTGAGAGTGCCAAGTTCCACCGGAAGGCGGACAAGGGGTCAGGTGGGCCGGGACCCCAGTCCTCTGCGTCTGGACACAAAAGGCCTTGTATATATTTTCCCCACTGTGTCTTACAACTATTATTATTCTCTATGCTGTGAAAAAGGTTGGGAAGCATTGCATCGTGGGAACTAACAGGTGGAATTTGGTGAGTTAGGACCGTGGGGATAGATAAAACTAGATGATCATGGAGGAACCTTCAGGTTTGGGTCTTAACCCTAAAAGCAGTTGTTCTGCCACTAACTCCCTGTGTAACCTTGCCTGACTTCTATACACGTTTTAGACCTCAGTTTCTTTTTCCCCAAATTGAACTAGATAATCTGCTTTTCACTCTCGTCTCTTCTAATTTCATACTTCTGGGTTATTCTGTTTTGTTTTTTGATCAAACAAGAACATTTGACTCTGAAAAAACTGTTCCTTCGGACTACCCGCCAGCCCAGGCTGGTCCTAAAGGGCTGCTAATTTCCTGCCTTGGCCCAAGACCATCAGTGTGTCAACCTGGGGCTGGGTGGTCCTGTCTGCTAATCATGAGTTGTGATTTCTCACAACCTGTGATTGCCGTTCCCCCCATCGACCCCCTGCCATGGACTCAGCAGCCTGAGTTCCCCATACCTTTCCATTTTAAATATTGCAATCTCCCACCCTATCCCCCCCCTTCACAGAGTTATTTTTGCTATTGGTAGAAGGGACAAAACTCTTTTCTGTGGGTGTGTCTGTCTATTCATGTGTCAATATAATCTTAATTATTGGGTTGTAATATCTTATAAGACTATTCCTTCCTTTTTGCCCTTCTTTTTTTTTTTTTTTTTTTTATGGGTTTCCTGGTAATTCTTACTCGTCAGACCACATCTTTCTGCCAGGAAATTCTACGCTTTTATCTAGTGTGTTTTACTGGCAAGTGCTATGTTCATTCACATATTATATTATTGCAGAGAAATTTACTGCAGACCTTTCTCTGCTGATCTTTACGTTGAGTACAAGAAAAGAAAGCAGAGGAGAGTCCTGCCGTCACTGAGCTTAGATTGGAGCCCTGGTAGTTTTTAAAATGTGGGATAAATATGGACTACAAACATTGTGAGTGCTAACTGTACGTCTGTATTTCTGGAAATTCCATGGGTGATTCTCAGGAGGTATCAGGTTTAAGAACCAACAGATTCTGAGTAAAACCCACAAACCAGGTCCTCTTTTTACCCGGCCGGAGAATGGTTGGTCATTTTCCCCTCAGTTCCCATCATGTCATAAATCAAATACTGTTAACATTGAAAGGGGCCTCCGAGGCCCTAATCCAGTCAACTTACTTAACTATGGAGAAACTTAGGCCTAGACGTGATGTGATCTGCTTAAAACTGAGACAGTGGCTTCTTTAGCCAGGAGCTCAACATGTGTCAGTTCATTATTTTTTCGCCATTAAACCATGCAGAGACCTCATTGAACACGCCAGCAGCTCATGAATGAAAGGTGTGAAATTAATCTAATTTATATGTAAACATTTTTAAAGCATTCATTAAGCTTGGGTTGTTTTCACTCAGTATTTTCAACACTGCACCTAATTTTATTCATTATCTATTTGTTCATACATTTATTCATCTACTGATTCAACACATTCGTTGAGAATTCTGTGTTCTGGTCGATGGATTGAAATAATCAAACGTTGAAACTGTATTCAAATGAATTTTCACTTAGCTGTATATGTGAAGTAAATGCACATGGAATATTAATACACAAGCTATAATTTGCATAGAGTATAAGATAAATAATTCAAGGAATGTTACAAGGCACTTTTGCTACATGAGTGAAACATAAAGTGAGGTCAGTGTGGATTAGGAGTCATCAGAGAACGTGCTGTGGCTCGGTTGATTATTTTGTTTGGCTAGATAATGAGAGGATGGTGAAGGACATTAGATACTGTAGTAGGAGATATTATAGATACATAGAAACCCAGCAATTGTGAGAAGCAACAAGAGACTTTTCTCTCATCTGTCCTTTAAAAGAATGTTTCTTTCTCTTTCTAACTATGTATATCTGCTTTGCAACAACTTTTGTCTTTCCAAACAACGAAAATTATGTGATAGAAAATTATCGATAAATATAAATACATAAGTAGAAAAACCTCCCTAAAAAACGAATCTCATTGAGGCATGCAGTGTCTGATAAAAAGTGAATTTTCCAGATTACTGAAGCTTAGCTTCTGAAAGTCAAAACTGTTTGCTTTTTTTTTTTTTTTTAATTTTATCCATGTTAGATACAATACATTTTAGACTCCTCTAACTTTTTACACAGAATTTATCACACAACATTTGAACTCCTCCTAGGGGCTACAGTTGTCATAGGAAACATGTGTTGCTGTACTCTGCACAATTCAACAGCTGTTTGTTCTTAAACTAAATTTCCCTCAATGACAATATAGATTAATTTCTTCTGCCTTTTTAATTTCCCTGTCTCCTCCCTCACTGTGTCTTGTTATATATACCTATGTTTGGGGTATCTATTTCTAACAATCAAATTTCTCTTCTAAACTGTTACTTCTGTGCCCCTGTTACCTGTAAAAATAAATAGGAAATAGATAGGGGAAGGTTTGCAGAGTAGGGGAAAAGGGAAGGACTAGGAGTCATGAGACCTGGGTTTTAACAACAGTTTTGCTGACACACGGACTGTATAACCTTGGGGAAGTTGTTTTCTTTGTCTCATCCTGGGTTTCTCAGGTGAAAAAGGAGCTTGGATACGAGGATGTATGGTTTTCAAACTCTTCAGAGACATTTGATAGCGACCCAGGGAGCTCAATGAAGGGGCTCATGACCATTCCCATTTTCTCCCACCAGATTTTAACTAGCCTTTCCTAGCTTATCTTTGGTATCTTGAATATTTTCATAGAAAGTGTTCCATAACTGGTTTCTTTTAAAATGTGAATGTCACTGAATTAGAATGGTAATGGCTGTGACTTATTTATATATTGAATACCTCTATGTTTCCCAATCTGTCCTAGGCGTGTGTACACACACAAACACACATGCCTATATATGCTCTGAATTTCACAAATTCTTATAGGATGGTGAAGTACTTTTATCTTCACTTTACATTTGAGAAAACTGATCCTCAGGGAGTTTAAGAAATTTTCCTAAGACCATACAGCCAACAAATGATAAAAAAGTATAATTCTAGCTCCGTGCTGGAAGACTCCAGAGCTGGGGCGAGTTACACATTGTCTCCTAGTATGACCCCTTTGACTTCCACACGGCTCCTGACATGTTATAATTGTTTCTACACTAAAGGTAAGCCAGGCCTCAGAGGGAAGTGCTGTCCTAGGAGTTTCCTCTGCTAACTTGAGTGATGCTTGCCCATACTTCTCTTTGGCCTTTTCTACTCTTTTCCTCTGGTTCATGACCATGTTCTGAACTTATAATGCCACCCACAGACCATCTAAAATTAGCAGCACCTTTACGGTTTAAAACATGTATAGATGCATGCATGGCTACATGGTAGACCATGGACCGACAGAGGAGGCATACAGGCTTCAGGAAGGAAAAATTCCAAATATATACAATATGAATACTACTTTTGGAGAAAAACATACGTCATTTTTCATTTTGGAAACTAGATCTTCCCTGCAGTTGGTACATTTCCACACCACAGTGAACTTTGATCTCTTTTCTCTTTTGTAACTTCCCTTTGCCAGTATCACAGGAGAAAGCTGCCTCCTTTGGCAGGAAGGAAGAAATGAAATAATAAAGTGAAACCAGAGAATGGCAAACACACAAGTGTGCGTGCGAGCACACCCGTACACGCCTTTGTCTCCAAATAGCAGTAATTACTAGTTCCCTGCACCTCTTACTCTTTTTTACCCTGAGCTGTCAAACTTCTCACCTACCTTTTGAAAAACCAACAATGGCTAATGTTCTTGCCTTTTCAATGGAAAAGCTCCAATTTAAGAGTGCAACCAAGAAGCATTCAGATACTCTGCCCCCATTCACCTGGCTTTCAGGCTAAAGCTTCACTTGCTTTTTTTTTCTTGTCATCAGATAGTGTGAGGGCATGACTTCATCTTCCACGCTTTAATAGAGCGCCTTACTGCTTTTTCTTGATTTTCTGAGCTCTGGTTTCCACAATCAAGCCTGATAGTGGTCTCCTTGCCTAAGTTTCTTGACTTCTCAGAGGACAAGTGTACCCTTGGGTGAGCCTCTCCTCACTCTCCCGCTTTATGTCACAAGGAGTCAGGAGTCAGGACCTTGAATCTCTGAACCTCTCTTACAGTTAGTTCTCCAAAGCTCTTTGCCTCCGTAAAGCACAGCATTTTTTTTTTCTTTTTTTTTTTTAGAAATGGAGGCTGAAAGCATATTAACACTAAATACTTTATCCTTCCCGAGTCTCTTAGGCAGAGTTAACAAACCTAGGAAGTACTGTGGTGTCATATCACAGGATTTAGAGTCATATCAACTTATTTCAAACCCAGGATTAGTCTTTACTACCTGTTATATGTTCTTATTCTTTTTTAAATTGAAGTAATATTGGTTATTAACATTATGTAAGTTTTAGATGTACGACATTATAATTCAATATCTGTGGGTACTGTCACGCTCACCACCAGAAGTCTCGTTTCCATCCATCACCGCACAATTGATCTCCTTTACGCATTTTGCCCTCCCTCCACCCGCCTTAGACTAGAACTGCCATATGACCCAGCTATTCCAGTTCTTATTCTTTTGTTAAGTTACAACTTAACTGAGATATAATCATAGACCAAAAGTTCACCTTTTTGTTTATCTTTTTCATAAGTTCACCTTTTTAAAGTGTACAATTCCATAGTTTTAAAATACTCAGCAATGTCCATCCATCACCACAATCTATTTTTGGACTATTTTCATCACCTCAAAAAAGCAACCCCTATTCACTAATGGCCACTCCTCGTTCTGTCTCCTCTACCCTCACTCCTGGTAACAACAGATCTATGACTTGTCTATTCTGGACATTTCATATAAATGGAATCATAAAATATATTCGTGCCTTTCGTGTCTAAATTCTTTCACTCATATTTTCAAGGTCCATCTATTTTGTAGCATATATTAATGTATCATTCTTCATACAACAGAATAATATTTGATTGTATGGATACCAGATTTTGTTTATTCATCAGCTGGCAAACATTTGGATTCTTTCCACTTTGGGGCTGTTCTGTATAATGCTGATATAAATATACATGTACAAGTTTTTGTGTGCATATATTTTCAATCTTCTTGGATATGTACCTAGGAATGGAATTGCTGGGTCATATGGTAACTATGTTTAATTTTTTTGAGGCATGAAAAGTTATTTTCTGAAGTGGCTGCTGCGCTTTACATTCCTACCAGCAATGTATGAAGGTTCCAATTTCTCCAAATACTCCCCAGCACTTCGTATTTTCTGTTTGTTTTGTCATAGCCTTCCAAGTGGGTATGAAATGTCATCACGTGGTGGTTTTGATTTGCACTTCCCCCAATGACTTCTGACACTGAGTATCTTTTATGTGCTTTCTAGACATTGCATATCTTCCTTGGGCAAATGCTTATTCAAAATTTTGCCTATTTTAAAATTGGGTTGTTTGTCTTTTTGTTGTTAGAGTGTAAGAGGTCTTTATACATTCCCGAGAAAATTCCTTGTTAGATATGTGATTTGCATATGTTTTCTCCATTCTGTGTGTCTTTTCACTTTATTGATGATATCCTTTAAAGCAAAAGAGCTTTTTTTTAAAGATTTTTGTGAAACCCAATTTATATTTCTTTTTTTTACTTGTGTTATTGGTGTTATACCTAAGAAACTGTTGCCTAATCCATGCCATGAAAATCCACGCTATATTTTCTTGTTTTATAGTTTAAGCACTTAATTTTCAGGTCTCTGATTTATTTTGTGTTAGTTTTTGTCTATAGGATGAGCATGGAGCCCAACTTCATTTTTATTTTATTTTTATTCATTTATTTTTTGCACGTGTTATCCAGTTGTGCCAGTATTGTTGGTTGAAAAGATTATTCTTCTACCATTGAATTGTCTTGGCAATCTTGTCAAAAATCAATTGACTATAATGTGAGGGTTTTTTTTTTTTTTAACTCTCAATTCTATTGCATCGATCTATATGTCAGTTCTTATGCTAGTACCATACTGTCTTGATTACTTTTCTAGTACATTTTGACAGGTTGTTTTGGCTAGTCAGGGTCCCCTGAATTTCCATATGTGTTTTATAGTCAGCTTGTCAATTTATGCAAAATAAAAACAGAGTTTTAAATTTCATTCAATGATGTTTCATAGTTTCACTGTAAAAGTTTTATGCTTCTTTTGTTAATGTTATTCCTGGATACCATTTTTATGTGAATGCCATTGTCAATAGAATTGATTTCTTAGTTGCATTTTCATATCATTCATTGTTATTGTATCAAGACACAATTGATTTTTAATATCCACATTATATCCTAATACCTTGCTGACCATGTGGATTAGCACTAATGTATTTTGCTGATTTCTTAGAATTTTCTATATACAATATGATGCTATCTATAAATAAAGATAGATACAGTTGTACTTCTGGTTTCTAATCTAGATGTTATTTCTTTTTTTCCCCAAATTCTCCTTCTAGAACCTCCATTATAATGTGAATTGAACTGACAAGAGTGATAATTCCTGTCTTGTTCCTGATCTTAGTGGGTGAGTTTTTAATCTTTCATCATAAATACGATTTTGGCTCTAGGATTTTTGTAGATGCCTGTGCTTGTTTCTGGAGGCTACTGTTAACTGCAAACTTGGTGGCTTTGAACAACGGAAGTATATTCTCACACAGATTTGTAGGCTAAAAATTCAAAGTCTGGTGGAGCTGCACTCCCTCAAGGGGCTCTAATGGAAAATCTATCTGTTGCTTTTTCCAGCTTCTGGTGATTGCCCAGGCCTTCCTGGGCTTGTGACTACATCACTTCAGTCTCTGCTTTCATCTTCACAGCACCTTCTCTGCTATGGGTCTGTACCTTCTAAGGATACGTGTTATTGCATTAGGACCTACCTGAATAATCCAGGATACACTCCTTCTCTCCAGATCCTTACCTTAATTGCATATTGTGCAATATAAGGTAATAGTCACTCTTTTGTCATATAAGGTAAAACGTACAGGTTCTGGTGGTAAGCATGTGAAGATATCTTTTGCTACCATCCAACCCACTACAATACGCTTTATCATGTTGAGGAAGTTCCCTTCTATTTCTAGATTACTGAGGTTTTTGTTTTGCTTTGTTTTGTCTTATCATGAAAGGAAGTTGGAGTCTGTTAAATCTGTTTTTGTGTCAGTTGAGATGAACATGTGATTTTTCTGTCTCATTCTATTAATATGTTGTAATACACTGATTAACTCCGGAGTGTTAAAACAGCCTGGCATTCCTAAAATAAATCCCACTTAGTTAAACTATAACATCATTTCTATATGTGGTTGGACTCGAGGATTTGTGCATCTATATTCAGAAGGGATATTGGTCTATTTTTTGCCCTATCTTTGGTTTTGGTCTCAGAGTCATATTGTCTCAAAGAATGAGTTGGAAATGTTCCGGCCTCTTCTAATTTTTCGAAGTCTATACATGATTTGCATTAACTCCTCTGTAAACATTGGTAGAAGTCATCCATGAAGCCTGGACTTTTCTTTGTGGGCAGGTTTTTGTTTACTAATTCAACCTCTTTATTTGTTTAGTCACTTTATTGGTCTTTATTAGTTTATTACTTTGTTGGTCTATCATAATCTCTATTTCTTGATTCAATTTTAGTAGTTTGTTTCTTTCTAGGAAATTGCCCTTTTCATTTAAGTTATCTAATTTGCTGGCATACAATATTTATAGTAGTCCATTATAACGTTGTGTTTTTTTTTTTTTAACTTTTGAAAAGTTGGTAGCGATATCATCCTGTTTAATTTCTGATTTAGTAAATTGGGTCTTCTTTCCCTCTCTCTCCCCCCACCCCTTTGAACAATGTAACAAAAGTTTGGTCAATTTTGTTGATTTTTTTCAAAAAGATACTTTTAGATTTCATTATTTTCTCTATTGTTTTTCTATTTCATTTATTTTCTCCTCAGCTTATATAATTTCTTTGTTTCTACTTGCTTTAGATTTTGTTTTGTTTTCTTTTTACATAAATTGAAGGGTTAGATTATTAATTTGAGATCTTCTTTTTTATTATAGGCATTTACAACTATGGCTTTCCTTCTAAGCACTTGTTTTAACTGCATTGCATAAATCTTAGTAAATTATGTTTTCATTTTCATTTACCTCAAAATGCTTTCTGATTTCTTTTGTGATTTCTTCATTGACACTTTGGTCATTTAAAAGTTTGCTGTTTAATTTTCATGTATATGTGAGTTTACCGAATTTCCTTCCATTATTAATTTGTAGATTTAATTCATTGAAATCAATGAATATATGTACAATATAACTTCATTCTTTTTATATTTATTGAAATTTACTTTATAGTCTAATATATGATAAACCTGTGGAATATTCCATGTGCTCTTTAGAAGAATGTGTATTTTGCTATTGTTGGGGGGCCTGTTCTATACATGTCTGCTAGTTGGTTTAAAAGGTTTGTTTAAACTGTCAGTCTAGGAGGATGATATTACAATTATAGCATTTTAAAATATCTACTTTTGTCTCTAAAAACAATTTTGTCTTAAAGTCTGTTACTTCTGACATTAGTTTGGTTACTCCTGCTCTCTTTTAATCCCTGCTTGCACGTTATATGTATTTTTAAATCTTTTTCCTTTTAACTTATTTGTGTCTCTGAATTTGAAGTGTCTCTTGGGAAACCGAGTTGGGTGATGTTTTTCTTTAAATCTGTTTTGACAATCTCTGCATTTCAATTGGAGTGTTTAGTCAATTTACATTTAATGTAATTATTGTAATTTGTTTGCCAGTTTGCTGTTTGTTTTCTAGATATCTTATATTTTTCCCCACCATTCTTCCATTGCAGCTTTCTATTGTATTAGATATTTTGTAATACACCATTATAATTTTCATATTGTTTTTACCATATATTAATATATTTTAGTTATTTTCTTAGTGGCTGCACTAGAATAATTAACATCTTACCTTCAACTTTGTTTGAATTAGTACCAATTTAATTTTAATTGTACTCAAAAACTTTGCTTCATTTCCTCCTCCATCCTTTGTATAAGTGCAAGAACAGATTTATAATTGTTGCTTTATACAGTTGTCTTATAAATCAGAGAGAAGAAAAGTTATTAACAAAAATACATTTATACAGTTTTTTAAATATTTACTTACATGTTTACCTTTACCAGTGCTAATTATTTCTCCATGAGTATTCAAATTACTGTCTGGTGTCCTTACATTTTACTCTGAAGGACTTTTTAGTATGTGTTGTAAGGCAGGTCTACTAGCGATAAATTTTCTTTGATTTTGTCTTTCCTGGGAATGTTATAATTTCTCCATTGTGAAAAGATAGTTGGGTTATATGTAGAATTCTTGGTTGGTAGTGTTTTTATTTCAGCATTTTTCAATATGTCATTTTACTGCCTTCTGACATGTATGGGTTTTGATGAGCAATCAGCTGTTAATCGTATTGAGGGTTCCTTGTAGGTGAGAGTCCTGTTTCTCTTGCTGATTTCAAGATTCTCTTTGTTTTTCACTTTCAGCAATTTGACTATGATGTCCATAGGTGTAAATCTTTTTGAATGTATCCTTCTTTGAGTTCATTAAACTTCTTGAACATGTAGATTAATATTTTTAAATCAAATTTGGGAAAATTTTGACTGCGATTTTTTTTTGGTTATTCTTTCTGCTTCTTTCTCTCTCACCTTTCCTTCTGGTTCTCCTATTATACCAGGCTCTGCTAATTTTTCTTTCTTTTCTTCAGACTGGGTAACTTCAATTTACCTGTCTTCTATTTCAGTGATTCTTTTTTCTACCATTTCAGATATGCTGTAAGCACCTCTAGTCAAGTTTTTATTTTAGTTATTTACCTTTTCAGTTCCACAATTTTTTTCATAACAACTTATCTCTTTGTTAATATGATCTATTTGATGAGACATTATTCTATATTTTCCTTTAATTCCTTCAATATGGTTTCTATTAGCTCTTTACATTTGTCTAAATTAGCTTATTTAAAGTCTTTGTCTAGTAAATCCAATGTCTGGTCTCCCTTAAGAACCGTATTTCAGGCCTTTATAAAGTCACCTGTGAACACATTATTGTTCAGTTTTACTCTTAAGCTTTTTAGGCATTCTCTTGTTAAACATACTGGTAAGGCCACCTCAGGCAATTACAATGTTAAACAATTGCAACTGACTATTTTTAACAAATGCCCTGTGCGTAGGGCTCTTATTGAAACTGTGATTTCTAAGTGAGGTCTAATAAACACAAGCCCTGAGAATAGAGTTTTTCAATGTAATAGCTGCCAGACAGGTCAAGTAGTGACAATGTTCTGCGAATAAGTCTTTCAGGGATCTCAAAGTACATTCTAGCCCCTCCAGTGGCTTCTTTGCTGCTGATGTTTATAGCTACTATATCCGTAAGTTGATTTTCCAGGCTGTCATGCTGCTGAGAAGATGGGCATGGGTTAGAAAATGTTGAAACGCCACAAAGTATGATGTTCTTAGAAAGATTGTCATTTTCTTAAATAAACATGTCTCAGATTGTTGGAAGCCTTTAGTTAATTTCCAGAGTTCTAAAAAATACTGATTTTCTCAGTTTTTGCCAATATCCTCATTGTTTTTATGGAAGAGCAGGTTTTTCAGTGGTCCTTATTCTGCCATTCTAGAATTCACCTTCTTAGGAAAGTCTTCTGAATTTACTGAGTCTTAGTTTGTTCTTCTGTAAAATGGGGATGATAATACCTACATCATCAAAATCATTGCAAGTACTGAATGAGATAATGTGGATAAAGGACGCATGTAAACCTTGGCACATCATAAGCACATTACAAATGCTACTGCATTTCTTCTTTCCTCAGTTGAGAAATCTATGGGGAGATGACACAATTGGATTTTGATGACTTAACATCCTACTTTTGTCTAGAAACTCGTCCCCGCCTATATTAGTCATAAAATTACCCAGTGGCAAATAACAGAAACTTGATTCAAACTGGTTAGTGCAAAGTAAAGAGAAGGGAAGAATTTATTGTGTTACATACCTGAAAAGTTCATTGGTGTACTAACTTCAGGTATTACTGAGCCCACATGTTCCATATTGTACAAACATTATCTCTAAGCGACTTTCTTCTCTGATGGCTTTATTTTGTCCCACAGTGAAAATATGCTAACAAGCAGCAATGGTCCAACATTCTATCAGGTTGGGATTGCCAGTAGAAAGGGATCACCTCTTGATCATTATTTCTGGCACTTATTTGGGGACTATTCTACTTGGGTATATTTAGGACATGTGCCTATTCCAACACACATCACTACTGCAGGAAAATTATATATGTCAGTTGGCCCAGCCTGAGTTTTATCCCATTCTTGGAGCTAGGAGTGAAGTTTGGAGAAGGGATGCTTTTTCAAAGGGAAATTTGGTGCTGGGAAGAAAGATACAATGGCTGTTTGCGCAAAGCATGTCATCTCCTATAATACGCTGTTGTTTCCTTTCTCCATTCCCATTCTCTCCTTTCCAAACGAGTTAAGTCAAGGAGTTGTCAGAAGTATGTAATTCCACTAGAGAGACAGGTCCACTGTGTATTCATGGAATGTTGCACAGGAATAACACATGATACAAGGCATATTAGAAGTCCAAGTATACAGTCTTGCCATTGATGCTGTAGTTGATCAGAGATGGAAAGAGATGAATGAATACTGTAGCCATCGTGAATCTTTGTTCATGGAGAAGATGGGACTTGAGCTTGAAGGATGGCCATTTAGAAATGCACAGAGGAGTAAAAAACTTGGTGTGTGTAGTGTATGAGTCAGAATGGGGATAATTAGGTTCGTTTACTGTGTGTTAACTCTGCCAGGCGCTGTCACTGTGGTAAGCACTTTACCTGCGTTCTCTAATATTTTGGCAGTGTGTCCAATATCATTATTGTTTCATACTTGGATACTTTTTTTTTTTTAAGTATCCAAGGTTGCTTAACTATTAAATGGAAAACCCATGTCTAAACTAGGTAGTCTGAATTCAGTTTCATCTTTTAACCACCCCATATTGTGGCTCACAGAACACGCATTCACACATTCACACAAATACACACTTCTCACTGGTTCTCAACCCCACCTCATTCCAAAGATTGTTGCTTTGAGATTGAATTTGTTCTTAGCGATTGACACTTCAGTGTCACTACCCTCACTGTGCTTTTGTCCCATAATTAAGGAGCGCACAAAACGATAATTTGTAAAAAGAGAAAGTGTCTTGAAAGAGTAGCTAGTCTAAGTATTTCCAGATTTTGTTGTCCATAAAAATCCCCCCGGGAATATGTAAAAAATGTGAATTCTTTGTTATCATTATAGTTCTTTAGTTGGTATGGAATTTGTAGCACATTCAACTTTTCTCAAGCTCCTAAATTGACTCTGATATGTTCCAAGCTTTGAGCATTGATGACCTATCCCACCAGGGTCTCAAGCCGGCCTGCACTTGGGAAGCTTTTACAAACTTTGATGCTTCAACCTTATCTCTAGAATTCAAATTCAATTGGTCGGGTGTGGAACTGGTCACTGTGTTTTTGTTGTTGTTGTTATTGTTGTTGTTTTAAGCTACTTAGGTAATTTTAATGTACAGCTAGAATTGAGAACCATTCATCTAATCCATTCCCTTTAAACATATTAAAAACTGAGAATAAGCAAGGATAAAAAAAGTACCCTAAGTCATATGGCCCATTGTTGGCAGAGCCGGAACGTGAAGCTCAGTTTTCCTGTCTCCTGGCTGAGGAGTCTTAATTAAAAAGTCTCATATCATGTCATTTCCCTGAAATGACCTTTCCCTCTGCCTTGTCCCCACACTCATGGAGACATGTGTGACATAATTGGTGCCTCTAGGCCTCAGCAGAGCTCAGTTCTGGAAGAGAGACAAGAGAGGGGAGTGCGAGGCCCCCAAAAGTGCACTCCAGGTCAGTGGGGCTGTCACAGTTGAGTCTCTGCAAGAGGCTGAGTCAACACTCATCTTTAACCGTATCCCCTGAAGCCTTTGAGAGTTCTAACCCCCTAGGACACAATCTAGATCCTACTACTTATGCCAGTCACTGGGCTACACTTGGGAAATTATCTCTGGGTGCCTGGAAAATGGATAAAATTTTTGTTTGATTTCATTGTTTTCTACATTTTACTTGTATGAATCTAGGCTCTCCTGAATCAGCCTGTGGCTCTGTCCAACTGCTGAAGTGGCTTGCATTCTGAACCTTGGTATTCCATACCGTGTGCTTCTCACTTACAGTCAAAGGAAGGAAAGGAGGGAGGGAGCTTCCTTTACTGTCACTTAAAATGCCCCCTTCTCCTAAGGGAAAACAAACGACAGTAGTCTTGGATAAGAGGAAGAGAATCCTATGTTACTTATTGGATAGTCAATAGAATTTACTTTTGCTTGATACTTGAGTGGGAAAGGGAACAAATGGTACCAAAGAAAGACCTTATTCTCTTCTTTGATCTTCTGGATGGTTTTGAATATTCCCTACTAAAACAACTGTCTGAGCCTTGGGGAGGGAGTAACCAAAAAGCAACATGGGGATTGCAAGTTGGCAGTAAATAACAAAGGAAATTGCAGGTTAAGAGGACAGTGATGTAATTTCTCAAACTTTGCTCAAGGACCCCCCGGGGCATGTTGTAATGCAGATTTAGGAATCTTATCTGTGTGGTCAGAGATTCTCTTTTTCTCTGGCCTGGATGTGAGACTGAGGAATCTCATTCACAAATGGTTATCACAAGTAATTTCAAAGCAAAAAAAGAATCATTTGAAGAGAAATCATGTCTAGACCACTGACCTAGCTCACCTCACCATGTTGTTCCCTCTCCCTGCTCCCAGTCATTCCAAATTCCTTGCTGATGCAAATACTAAGAAATGGAACCAAAGTGGAAGCATCTTCCCTCCAGGTCCTTTTTGTGTTACTGGATTCTGAGTCCTTTGAGCCCAGGGACCAATTTTTTTCTCAGTTCCTCCCTAAACATAACACAACACTGTACATAATAGGCTCTTAACACATTTGTTGTACCAAATTCCAACATGGGTTAGCAAGACATATTTGTTATACAAAATACCAACCAGGGAAAGCAAAGCCTCATATGACAGAAAGTATTTAAACAGTACACATTGATGAGTGGCCTTAGAAAAAGCTTTAGAGAATATCATTAGTGGTAATAGTTCCTCTATAAACAGTTGTGTTGAGGCTCCCCTGCCCCCATCACAAAACTCCATGCAAAGTAAAATTAATGCTAGTTAAACCTGACATCCAGCACCACTGTGATGGTAGCTTGGGCTAATAGCATCTGTTTGGAGTTTTCAAAACTGTCATTGTAATTGCTTATAAAATATCTGCTTGGCATGAGGTACCATACTAATTTAAATTTATACAACAGTATGGCAAGACTTCCAAAGTGGGCATTATGGCTACCTGTCAGTTATAAAAGCCCTGCCTTACTATTATATCTCACTGGGATAAATGTGAATTTTAAAAATGGCTTTCATTGGAGGTCACATGTATCTTTTTTTAATCTACCCCTCCCCCCAAATAAATCCATAACCATGCATACGACTTACTTGATGATCAGACCAGAAAATAATTATTGGTGTGATACATCTTTTCCACCTCCTTTTCCTGCTGCTTCTGGAAGCTGCAGAATCTGTGGTTCAATTAACTAAAGGTCAGAGAGCTGACAGCCTTTTCTCACTGCTCCCTCACTGTCAGTTCAGAATGAGAGAAGCAAAAGCTCCCAGGTCCTCCCCAGGGCGAGGACCACTGGAAATAGTCTCCAGTGAGCTGTGTGTGGCCACATGTCTGCATGGGCACTGAGTCCATGTGACTCACCAATCCGTCAGGCATGCAGGGGGTCACATTTCCCCATTAAGGTTCATAGAGAACCAAAGATGAGTAGATAAAATAGTCAGGATGCCAAAAGTTTCACGTTTAATCAAACAAAAGTAACAACTAACTACAGGTTAGCCTAGACACTAGGAACCCCAAGAAAATTGAAGTTGCTGGATTCAATTGCCATCTCTGTGACCTTCATGAGATCAATCTCAACGGCTCCAAACCTGGGTATTCCAAATTAATCCTCAAAGGAGTTCATTTAGTTCGTTCGTTCGTTCGTTCGTTCATTCATTCATTCATTCATTCATTCATCTATTTATCTGTCTGTTTATCCATTGATCTATCAGGTAGGGCTGGATGGTCTGTAACGGGGATTGTCTTCCTTTGGTATTATTTATAATTCATTATTTAATTAAGAAGGCAAGCCTCTACAAAATGTTGTCTGTAAAGAGCCACTTAGTAACTATTTTAGGCTATGCAGCCATAAGGTCCCTGTTGTAACTATTCAAATACTTTCCCATGTAAAGCGGCTATAGACAACATATAAGCAAATGGGCATGACTATGTACCAACAGAACTTTACAAAAATAGGTGGTGGGCCAAATGTGACTCACATGCTCTAGTTTGCTGATGCCCGAAGGAAGACCATCCTGAATTTGGTGCAAATATTCCATATTTCAGAGAATTCCTGGTTAAAGCGGTTATGAGTGGCTTAATAAACTGCAGGGTCTGAAGTGAAGACAGTTCTTTTGGCAATGCAGGGGAGTGGAAATACTCCTAACTGAGGGCAGGGCTGCCTCTTGCTCACTGTGACCAAGAATAATCACTTCATCTCTTTCTCCTCCTATATCTTAACCTAGGTTTCTTTTTCCTGGACTCAGAGACTATGGAGGACCAAATCAATGAACGGTCAAGATAAGAGATATTTAAATCTTGGTTGTGGAGTGAATGAGCAGAGTAGAGTTTTAGTGAACGCCAACAGATAATGCACGATCTCTGAGATACAAGTCAGAACCACTAAAGACTTGACTTACAGCTGATATGTACAAGATAAAATTGATGTGTCTGTTTCTCGGAAAAAGAACCTGTCCCTGTTGAAAGCACAAATCAGGAGAACGGCTTTTCAGCAAGCAAGGGTGCTAGAGAAAACTTAAGATTACAAATTGGCCCTGGAACAAAGCTCCTTTTTGTAGGTTCAATGGGAAAGTGTAATAAGCAAAGCTATTTTGTAATCATAGCACTCATTTATTTGAAAAGGACCTGGGCAATTACCAAAGCAATCCTCCCTATATTACCGAGAAGTCATTCACTGGGTGTCACTTGAGTGTCTTGATGGCAGCTGTCTAGTCAATTCATCGGTAAGATTGTGTTTTCTAGATTTCACTGCTCTGTGCTTTGTAGATGATACGAGCTGAAACTAGCCCAGATGACAAAAGCAAACACAGATTGCCCAATTTGTATATGGATCAATCAACAAAAAATTGTTGAGCATTATACTCTGTTCTCTAAATATAACTCTGAACACAGAGTTATTGGGCAAAAAGCACTTACTGAGTGTAGGGACATGTACACAGGTAATTCATAGTTGCCAAATGAAAGATACAAATACTAATTTCTGACCAAACCTACAGGAGGAAGAGTCAATTTTTTCAGATGATCGGGAAAATTCAGGAGGCCAGGTAGAAACTTTATATATAAAACTTAAGGGTTGCCTTCAAGATAGGAAGGCAGGATATGAGGTACAGAAAAGAGAAAAACATGTTGAGAGTACACAGAGAATAGACCAATGAATGAAGGAAGCTGTCAAGTGGGAAATAATTCTGGGAAGGTAGGTTAGGTTATGTTGAGAAGGACCCTAAGTTATACCCATGAAAGGCTTGTAGTTTCTGTGTCTGCAGTGACAAAGGAGCCAAGTGAGCTGAAGAACAGAGGGGGGGGGGGGAGAGAGAGAGAGAGAGAGAGAGAGAGAGAGAGAGAGAGAGAGAGAGAGAGAGAGAGAGAGAGAGAGAGACACCAAGGACCTTGCCCCTATGATCAGTGGCAGCTGGCATTCAGTTCAGGGACACTTTGTGTCCCATGAATGGGAATTCATCATGTAATTTTTCAGGAGTGGAAAAGCTGGGACTTTAGGAGAAATATTCTACATTGCAAGGATGGACAACTAATCACTTTTTAACCACTATGTAAAGCAAAACAACAACCAAACCCTAAATATTTCAGGGTGTCATCTGCTGGCTGCCCATGTAGAGTGTCCATCCTCTGGGCTCTCCAGAAAGTCCTGAGGGACACTGGACAGTTTGGAGTCAGGGAAGGATAGCATCTAGGATGGACTGAGAGGGAGAGTCTGCTGGGGTAGACCAGGTGGGGGCAGATTCTGTGGGCTTGCCCCTGGCTCCTGGAAGTGGGAAGGGGCGGGCAGAGTGCACACGGCACAGGGAGATGCCGAGCAGAGATGGGATCTTTCTCAGAGCCCAGACAACCTGCGTTCTGTTGACCCCACTGAAAGGCTCTGACTATTCTGCCCTGTGTGTGACATGTCCTCAGTGGACCTTTGTCTGAGCTGGTCTTGTTTGAATTGCTTTGCTATATTTTTATTTCCCAGTTCAACACATCCATTCTGCACCCAGGTAAACGTGAGTACATGTCCAGGTAAAGGTTGAAATCTTTAAGCTTGTCAAATAGGAAATCATTTTGCAGCCCGATTTGGACATGGGTTTTTTCCTCCTCCATTTGAAGTTAAAGAAGATCAAGGGTTTGCAACTAAATCACTTTGAAGATAAATGACTTGTAGGGAAATGTAGGACTTTTGATGAGGAATATTCTCCTTATATTCTTTTCTTGTGTCAGTGCTCTTTGAAGAAACTTTTCCTGACCATTACAGGCCAGAATCTTTTTTTTTCCCCCATTTATTTTTTCTTTTCTTTTTGTTATTCTGAGAGTTTCCAGGGTATAGTTCTTTTTCAAAATGTAGTTCTGATTAGTGTTTGTTCTGATTCAAAGACTGTATGCTGATTAAAATGATGTTATTTCCAAAAAGTACAAAGGAGAATTTAAATATCCCCACTGCTATGTATATGTTTTAAAGAGTGTCTTCATATATTACTCCAAAACCTGAATTTTTCCGTTTAATTTTAAATAGTCTCACGTCAGTAAAGTAAGCATCCTTTGTGTTCATTTCTTTGTCCTTATCTAGTAATGTCCTCAAGGTAAAGTAAAATCATTGTGTTAAAAGATACAATTTTTAAGGATGTTTGACAAATTTTTCTCATAAATGTAGGCTTCCTTCCTCCTCCCTCCAACCATGTACATAAGCCCTCTTTACAATATGCAACTATCTGACAGCTAGAATTTCGTCCCTTTAATTTCTAGAAAATATATTGGTTGTTTCTCTTACTTGGGGATTTAGATATTGATTGATTTTTATTGACATTTAAAGATTTTTGAAAACATTTGTCCCATCCTCCCTATTATAATAGAATATAAATACTGAACACATTAGTATTTCCACTTATAACAGGCATCTCTGTCATGGACTCTTCATTCCTTTGCAGGGCAGTGCTCTTCTTCTCTTATATCATTTTGTACCCCTCAAAATAATTTAAGAAATTATAGCAACTTTTTAAAATAAGGAATTAACATGTTTTGTTTGTTTTTTGTTTGTTTTGTTTTGTGTTTACCTCCAAAGCAGCACATATTTATTGATAGTCCATTCTGTGTCATTTTTTAAATTTCTGCTGGGAAATGCCTCTGTAAACTCTACTAGTGAAATATATGTGGGACAAATAAATGCAGCCAGGGTCGAGAGCTACCCCGTCCAGTGAGGCAGCCATTAGTCATGTGTCTCGACTGTGCAGTGAATAATAGCTAGTCTGATCTGAGATGTGCTGTAAGTATGAAATACACATGGATCTTACAGACTCAGAAAAAATGCCTCACCAGTAATTTTTAGATTGATTGCCTCTTGAAATGATAATATTGTGGATATACTGAATTAAATGTAATATGCTAATTTATTTCACCTGTCTCTTTTGGCCTTTTTTTAATGTGGCTACTAAAAAATGTAAAAGAATGTATGTGGCTGACCTTTGTAAGTCAGATCATCTTCTACTGGGCAGCGCTGCTCTAGAGGTTTTTTTACAGCATAAATATTAAGGCCATAGGAAGCCAGCCAGAGTGTCCTATCGGATGGTCTTTCGCCAGGAGTTCATCATTCTTTTTGCAACAACTACCAGTGTCGTACTGGCTGATGTTCACTTTGTCTTCCATCTGAGGGAGTCTTGATGGAAGGAAACACCTCCATCCAGCACAGTTCATAGCCCCTTGGGAAAGAAGCTTACAGCGAAAAGGAAGAGACACATGGAAATAGTTGTGACTTTGAACAAGTGCTGATGTCACCACAAACCCACAGTCACTGTATGGTCCGCCGGCTGGCAGCAGAAAGAAGGTAAATCACTGGTCTCCTCAAAAAAAACTTTGGCTATTGCCATATCCCGGAGAGAGCTGAGAACTGGTAGAAGAGAGCTTGGCCTGAGCTGTGAGGAGGGAGCGTCATCTGGCTCCTCGGTCCTTCCCTCTGTGGGAGCAGAGGAAGAGAATGGCTGTTCGCATTGGGTTCTGACTATCTTCTCTAGCAATGACATTTCTTTAGTAGAAATGTGGCCTCCTTCCCATTAAAATGAACAATTCCAGCACTTTGCAGTTGCCTTTCTGTCTGTAGATGAGATAAATGATTTAGAGTGATGAGAGGAATGGCCCCGGGCCCTAGAACGAAGTTATTCTGTGAAGCAGAACTCAAATTCAGGCCTCCACAATTACGGTGTAAAGCTCCTTTGCACTAGTCTTCAGCCTCCATCACCATCCTGGTAAGACTGGTATGTCTTAGCTTTTTTTCCCATAACATTTTCAGTTGGAATTTCTTCTAGAATGAGCATAATCAGTTGGCTGTTGGTCAAACCTGTTCTGTATGCGGTATTTTGAACTCAAGTTTTCTCACGTATCAAGTTATCTGCGCTTCTTTCCTCTACCCCTAATCTTTGGATTTATTTTATGATTATTGTTACTGTTTTTCTATCTTAGTGTCTCCATTGGGAGTGGCAGGGAGATAGCTTGAGTTCATGAAAATCAGAGCCGGTCCCAGCACCCACTCCCAATTTACATAGTAGAAGGAGACAGTCAGATACTTACCCAGTTGAGTTCTCCCAATTACGCAGAGTATGCAGCTGTCTACATAGTATTCCTGGAGGACATAAAGAAAGACACTTGCCCCACATATCTTTTCTAGAAATACTGCATTTGGGGGGGGAAAAATTCTACTAAAATGAAAGGAGGAATGGAAGAGCTACTATGTTGGCCATGACACAAGTTATTTTCTGTAGATTCTTCCTTTCTCACATTTAGTGAATTTCTTCATTTTCCATCTGTTTATATATTTACAAAATATGTATTGAGTTTCTGCTATGTACACCCTTTTTGCTACTCTAGGAGAGATTCATGCATAGGATATGGCCCTGCTGTCAAGAAGCTCCTAGTAGTTATGGTTCTCCCATTAAGATAATAGATTTTTGAGGAAAGCTAGTGAATGTTGGGATATGGGACACTGACTGCAGTGGGGTATTGCGCTCTGGTGAAGGCTGTGGCCAACCATGGGGTGGATGTGGCTTGAGAGCCCTGGTGGGGATGATGAATGAATGCCTGGGAGGCAATAAAAGAAGAGTTCTGAATGTGGACCATACAATACCGAGGGATTCATTAGGCGGTGTCTTTGGACTTTAAAAAGGAAACCATGGTCATGGTCTGTTAAGTCTGGGGAAAGTTTGTCTTGTGTTAGATAAGAGATACTTTGACAAAGAGAATTAATTTCATTCTCTCCTAAATTTGCCTTTTTTTTTTTTTTTTTTTGAAACATTGAAACATAAGGCTTAGAAGGCCCTGGATTAGGGAAACAAAGTCCCTTCATCTCTTAGTAAATAGCCATTTCCTGCCACAAGTCTGATTCCTTCCGCAGATGCCTGGAATTTGCAAGCCTGGTGGTTCTATTTATATAATTGTTCATAATGTTTCTTCATTTCCTACTTCTTTCTTTCCCTTCCTTTGTGAATATACTGCTGCTACTTATTAGCCCTGTTCTCACTCTCAAAGGAAGCCTACTCCATGGTGGAGAAAAATACACTGAATGTTGAGACTTAACTGAATAATGCTCTTCTAGAAACTCTGTAATCCATTGCTTGACAAATTTTTTATAAGCACTTGGTTGGGACCAATGAAGAATGGAAACGAAAGTTAAATTAGTGTCTGTACCTTGAAGTTGCACATATTTATCAGATATAAACAGCTACGTAAATAATTGCTTGGAAGTCCTAAAGACTTGGATGTAATTCTTAGTAGAGTAATGTGACTTTGAATCCATAGCTTTCTCTTTCTTGAACTGTTTTTCCATTTGTAAACTCACAGACTAAGTCCCTTTTGTAATATTGGAAAAAGTGAGCCAAGTGAGATATGTATCAGGAGTGAATAGTGTGAGTCTGGGGAGTATCGAAAGGTTAGTTTGGCTCAGAGAGTCTTCAGGTACATGAGATTGAGTGGGTGCTAACACTGGCTTAGGGAGGGCCTCAAATACCACTCGCAGCAAATAGATATAAACTCATCCATTCTACAGACATTGACAGAAATGAAAGTTGTTTTCATGGGTATATAGCCTGATAGAGAATGCGCATTGCATTTGAATTTGAATTGTGGCTCTGCTGTTTGCTAGTTCTGTGCCTTGAGTGAATGATTTGACATCTCTGGACTTTAGTTTTTCACCTGTGGAATGGGAATAATGATTCATATTCCATAGTTTTGTGAGAATTCGAAGTCAGGTGTCTGTATGATACCTCCAAAATAGTATACTCAATTGAGCAAATAATATACTCAATCCATACTAATGCCATCATTGCTTGAATTCAGTAAGATAATATATGTAAAGTTCTGATGCAATGTCTAGCAGTTTGTAAGCACTATGTAAATGTCAACTCTGTGTGCTACTACCGTGTTTCCCTGCAAATAAGACCTAGCCAGACAGTCAGCTCGAATGTGTCTTTTGGAGCAACAATTAATATAAGACCCGGTCTTATTTTACTAGAAGACCTGGTCTTATAATATAATATAATATAATATAATATAATATAATATAATATAATATAATATAATATAATACCGGGTCTTCTATTAATTTTTGCTCCAAAAGACACATTAGAGCTGATTGTCCAGCTAGGTCTTATTTTGGGGGAAGCAGGGTGTTTCTATCATAAGATGGTTACTGTGCCTCAAATCACTGGTAATCTAGTAGAGAGAAAAACCCAACAAATATTCATCAAAATTCAATGTGATTATTTTAGAGATATTACAAGGTACACAGTAGTCATAGATGAAGCGATATCAAAGTCAGCCAAGAATATCAGGAAAAACTTTACAGAGAAAGCCACATTTGGGGAAAAACATCTTAAAAGAAAAGTGGAATTCCACCAGATGAGGAAGTACTTGGAGAGTATTTTGACAGAAAGCCAAAGCAGGAAGATGTTAGAGATCAGGGAGCACTAACTGAAAACAAGAGAGAAGTGAATTGCCGAGACAGAATGAGAGAAGGGGCAGTGGAGAGAGGTGGGGGACAAATAGGCGGCACCATATCCTGCTGGACCTCGTAGGCCATGTGAAGCAATTTAAGGTGCCATCCAGATAGGACAACAGCATCGACTGTGACATGACCATGAAAAGAAGACTTTGAAAACGTCAGATGGCCCAAAGGGAGAGAGCTGCTCTTTGCATTTTTGAAAAATTCTAATTGAAGGCATGAGCCCTCTCCAAATCTAGATGGTAGACTCCTGACTGCAGTCAGAAATTAATGGTAACAACCTTCCCTCTGAGTTCTGGTGTCTCCCAAATAAAAGATGACAGTCTTTGGCTTGGATCAAGGGAGGCAGTGTGACATGGCAATAGTATGTCTGGTTGGTGGCAAACGTTACAGCTTGGAGCACTAAAGTATTGATGGCAACTGTCGGTAGGATACTTTCAAAAGGTCAGACTTGGGAGCCACAAACAATACTGCTCTCCTCATCAACATGAAGTTGATGTACATTGAAATTCTGATGAAATGAAGCAAACACGGACTTTGGAGCTATCTGCTTAATGGAGCTGCCACATCCTAGATGCTTGCTTGTCTACATGCCTACCTTCCTTCCATAAATATTTATTGATCACTTGCTGTGTAACCTGGGACAAGTTACTCACCCTCTCTGAGGCTTTTCCCTCACTTGCAAAATGGAGATTAGTCATGACCCTTTCAAATCTTATGGTGAGAATCAAATGAGACAATGTAATTTTTTAATTACATTTATTGGGGTGACATTGGTTAGTAAAATTATATAGGTTTCAAGTATATAGTTCTATAAAACATCATCTATATACTGCATTGTGTGTTCACCACCCAGAGTCAGTTCTTCCATCTCCATATATTTGATCCCCTTTTCCCTCTTCTACCATCCCTTTCCCCCTTACCCTCTGGTAACCACTAAACTGTTGTCTGCGTCTATGAGTTTTTGTTTGTTTGTTTGTCTTGTTTCTTTGTTGCTTTCAGTTTGATATCCTGCATGTGAGTGAAGTCATATGGTTCTTGAAAACACTCAGTATAGGGCCAGGCACAGGGAAGTTGCTCAACAAGCATTTTCCCCATTTCCACTCATTGTTACGTAGACATTTATTGAGTGGCTTCTGTGTTCTAGGCACTAATACGGACATTGGCCAGGAAAAGAACCAGCAGGCTCTCTTGATGTTTACATTCAGGGGGAGAAACAGAAAATAAACGAGTATACAAATAAACAAGGTAACTCCTGGTAGTGACCAATGTTATAGAGATGAAGGGCTTATTTTGTAGAGTGATAAGGTGTGTCCTCTTGGAGGAAGTGACACAGGAGTTGAAACAAAAATAAATAATGGAGCCTAATACGCAAAGATCTGGGAACATGCTTTCCAGGCAAAGGGAAGTGTGCTGAGCTTGCAATCTTGGTGTGTTAGAAAAGCAGAAGGAAGGCCAGGTTCCTGGAGCCTAATACACGAGGGGAAAGTGATGCGTGGCAAGGTTGCCTGCTGCAAACAGGCATCCTGCTAACAGAGCAAGACAGCTGTCAGAGAGGTGGTGCACGGTTAGAGGACCAGCGTCCTCTAGAACAGCCTTCTTCCTGGGCATGGTTCCCCTCCTACATTTCTGGGCCAAGTGAGCATTTCAAAGCTGCTTGGACATCTGGACTGGAGAGATAATGTTGTTGTTTTCCTTCAACCCTGCAGTTCTCAAAAGCACAAGCTCAGCTCTTCAGTCTTTCTTTAATCTCTCAGTTTGTGGCATATGTCACTTTTGGAGATAGACATTTTACAATAGGATCAGAGAGCTTACAAGCTAATGGTAGTGACAGATAAGTGCACATAATAGAGTCACGATAGCAGAGTTCTAAAAGCTCTGTGGGAGTACAGGAGACAGACAAAATCTAGGTGAGTGGGCTGGGAAGGCCCCGTGGAGGAAGTCTCAGGTCAAATGTGGATGGTCTTCAAAGGTGGGGGTGGTGCTCTCCTTCCTTCTGTTTTGTTTTCTCACTCTTTTTCATGTTTCTTTTTGACTATACATTTTTACCAATCTAAATCTATCCTGATTCCTTCTAAGTCATTTCTTGTCTTCTTCCTTTTCTTTAAAATTGTCTTTAAGGTTCGAGAGAGGATATTTTTCAATTTGCCCCAATTCAGGATCGGGTATGCCCACGTCTTACGTTTGATCGTTCTGGTTTATATTTTCTCTTATAACCTCCCATAAGGTGCCATGATTGTATTTGCCTTAGAAAATGTCAGTTCCAACACTTGGAATCCAAGATTGGTAGCCACATTAGAACTCAGAAACTTCTAGCCTTTTCTCTAGTTGCCATCCCAAAATTACATGATCCATCTCATTAAAAGCAAAGACATGGAATGAAGGTGTTTTCTCATCTGTGAAAGCACAGTCAACATTTTCTATTTTTTCTTCTTCGCACATGTATATTTACTACATATTTAATATGTGTAAGGTTTAGCACTAAGAAATCAGAGTTGGAAAATAGTATATAATGGGGCAAAATATGGTAGCGGGGCAAAATTTGGTAGCGGGGCAGCGGGAGATAGAGCAAAGGGTATGGGATTGGAAAGAGCGGCATGGTCATTTCTGGGTTGCTTGAGAAATATTTGAGAATGGGACCTAGAAGTCTGTTTTCTGGGTAAATAGGTCATTTCCCAGGAAATAGATCTGTAAATAGGTACTAGGCCCCAAATAACCCAAGAAAAGTCTTTTCTTTATTCAGTTGTAAACTGAGTGGTCGCAATTATTTGTGCTGCAGAAAGAGGCCAGGGGTAATTGTACAGCCAGAGAGATACGAAGTTTTCAGGCAGTTGTTGCCATGATTCTGGGGCTTAACCCTCTGTATTACTGATACAGGTCTTACCTGCAGTTCATCTTCCTCCAAACTGTCTGCTAACAAAGAAAAACAATAGAAGCCTAGAATCTGAGCCACTTTGGCAGAGGCCTGTGGGTAGGTATCTTCATCCCACTTGCTAGTTCGTTTCTAGCACACTGGGCATGGAGACACACGGAGGAATTAATCTTCTGAGATGCAGAAACAGCCATGTTTTCTTGACTGGGACTTCTTATTTTGTCTGGTAATAACAGTAAAAATGTATTATACAAAATTGGAGAAATTGAGCATAAATAATAGGATACAAATGAGCTATAACTTTCGAGCTCAGGAAAAATGCACTTTATTACCTGTTGGTGTTAGGGGCACTTTGTTCCCCCATTAACTGTTTAATAATGTAAGGTGCCTAAATTTCCCATCGTGACAATGAGCTATCCTGCTTTCTAATAGCAGGAGTAAACTCAGTGTTCATCATCTTTGTTTCTCTTTCTGTTCCTATGGCATCAATGTGGTCAAGTCGTATATTCGGGAGGTTCTGCCTATTTTCTCAGAACCAGAATACCTGGGTTTGTGCCCTGGCTCACAATAGCTATGTGACCTTGGCTGTTGCTTAATGTCTTAGCACCTTGCTTTCTTCATCTATAAAGGGGAGATAATAATAGTACGATAAAGTAGCGAGGTTCTTTGTTGAGTGAGTGAATATGTAGAGACTAGAAGAATCCCTGGTACATACAAAGCGTTCAATAATGTAACCTTTTACCAGGGAGGGACATAAACTCCTACAGGGTCCAGGCAGATCACATAAATGACGCAGGTATAAAATCACGAAGCGCTGTTGGTCTATCTTTCATTTTCCCACATTATATTGAAAACAAGATCGAGAACACTTTTCAGCCTTGAAGGGAAAAAAGCCCACTGCCAGTGCAATAAATACAAGTGCCCTCGCCTTGTTGGTGAACAATAGAGAGTGATGAGACCCGTGAAGAGAGGATTTGAAAGATTGTACTCAGATCGAGGCAATTGCTGCTGAAAGAAGCTGGAAAACTAGACTAGAAAACTAAATTGCAGATTTTCTCAATATTTAACGGTTGACACCTAATGCAATTTAAAAAAAAAAAAATTCTGTGTGATTTAATCAAGATATGCCTTCAGGATGCATTGGGCCCAGAAGTTGCCAGTTTGAGACCCCTGAATTTCTACTAAGTAGTGGATTCTGAATTTTAGCCCAAGGGACCTACCTCTGGTTCCCAGGCTCCTTCTATGACACCTGACTTTGACATGACAAATTTATTGATCTCTCTAAATCTCTTGGGTTGAAAGGACCAAAAGATGTGACTCTCACCCCTCGTCCGCCCATTGCAAAGAGTGGTATGTAGAGATCGTCACAGTAAGGAAAGGTCAATCAGGGAAGAGAACACACGTTCTTGTTCCTGTCCCCCACCTACATAGTCACTGCTTTGCCTTAGTTGGGAATTCCAGCCTTTTTCTAAATTGCTGTCTACAGAGTGGTAATGGAGACCCTCCAAGTCCTCCATCTGACTTTCGAGATGTCATCTGGCCGCTCATTCTGTTTAATTGCTCCCTCCTGTGGGAACACTGGGCTGCTCCTGCTGCTCACTAAAGTGGAGACTATAACAAGTCTTAGAGTTTTTTCCTGGCTCTCACTTGCTGAGGAAGGAGATGATAAATGCTGGGTGCTTTGGGTGCTTTGTCGGCTGCTGTTTGAACCACCTGAGGCAATGATTGATTATTCAGGCCTAAGGAAAGGAGGCAAGCACTCAGAGAATAGCTTCTTAATAAAGCAGTTTATGATCAGGTAAGGTGAGGGAGCGAGGCCAACTCTAGTTGACCTCTCTGTTGGGGATGTCCTCTCACCGTGACAAAGAGCAGAATGAAAGGAGAAAGACCACAGGGGACCAGAGCACAACATTTAGAAGCAGCCAAAGGGCTGCCTGGAAGCAGTCAGGTTGATTCTTTGTTAACTACATACAGTAGCTGGTCAAATAGAATGAAAGAGGGCAATTCTGACAATGCTGTTGTTCTCCAAATTGCAGGCTCTCCTTTTTTCACATACGAACCTCCAGTTGGATTTGTAGAAATAAATCTCACATAGTCATGTCCTCATCCTGTCCTCTCTAACGAGGTTCCATTCTGTTTTTCTTCCAGTATTGCCCTGTAATACTACCCTGTGTGTACTCTTGAGTCTTCTCACTTGCTGTACAGTTTCTGTGTCGCTGCATGTTGCCTTTTCTGTCTGGAGCACCTATCTCTCATCTCAACCTGCACAAGTCCTGGGCTCACTTCAAATTCTGTCTCTACCAAGAAGCCTTTCTGGATTTACCCAATGCATTGGGATCCCCAAGTCTCTAGGAAGAAAAAGAAATCCTTTGTTTTCCTCCACACCTCATTCTTCTATCCTGTCCTATCCTCAGGAACATACATAAATCTGATTGTCCAGATTCTTTGGATATTTATTGAGCAACTTTTGCTGAAGGCAGAATCACTTTACTTTCAAAGGTATGTGTCTAGATGTGCCTGTCTCTCTACACTGTCTTATTTTTACAGCAAGAGGGATGAATGGAATTAGGTCTGCTTTCCTGGAAATGACCCAACTAGCTTTCCAGATCCCCTTCTCTTTTGTCTTGAGCCTTTCCTTGCATGCATTGAGATTGTGGAACTGAGATGGTAGGTTGTCAGGGTACAGTTTAGGTGTAGTGGGAGGTCGTTAGACCTCCATCTCAGTGCATGTGTTCCAGCCCCACTTATCAGAACTTCCTTGCACCATGGTTAGGGTTCCAGGATCACTAAACAGCAAAGGGGGATTTGCTGTATGTTTGCTGATGTCCCTGTGTCTCTCCCTCCCCTGAGAGCTCGGTGTGCCTTGTAGTTTTGCTCCATAATATCCTCTTAATACCAACAAAACTGATACCGATAAAACTCTCACAATGTTTCAAACACCACTCACCTGTGAAGGGGCAGAAAGTCAGCCTGGTGAAGAGAGTATTTGAAGTTAGACGCCCTGAATACAAACCCAGGCTCTGCCACTCTGCAGCTGTGTGATTTCCAGATGATTATCTAACTTGTTGTTGCTTCAGTTCCTTCCTCTGTGTTATGAGGGTCGTCATAGTGCTAGCCTCTTAGGATTGTCTGGGAGATTAATTAAAATAGTATCTCCAGAATGCTGAGAGCAGTGTCTGGAGCATACTAAATATTCAGCAAATGTCAGTCATCATCACCATCATCATCATCACCATCATCATCTTCACCATCATCATCATCACCATCATCACCATCACCATCATCATCACCATCTGCACCCCTAAGCATATCACTCATAGTTCCATCACAGTTCTCAGAAGCTAGCCTTGTCATATTACATTTTTCATTACAGACGTTATTCTCTCTACATTGTCAGCTCTGCCTCAAGGCCGTTTGCTTGGTCGGTCACAAAAGGGGTCTGAAGTTTATTATAAGAAGAGCAACAAAAGAACAGCCTGTTGATGAAAATGAGCGATGAACAATCTTGTCACACATTTTAGAGCTGGAATGAAACTTACAGATTATTGGGTCCAAATTACTCTCTTTATTGATGAAGAAATTAAGGCCCAGAACAGAGCAGGACGCACCCACCTCCACATAGAAGAACAAGCAGTGAGCTCAGTTGTTGGGGCACGTTGCCTGGGACCTGTTACCCTGAAGTGCATCCTGGGAGAGCACACAAACCCTTAAATCCTCCAGAGTCTCACTGGAGGATTTAAAATTTAAAGGTGGAGGTTACCTTTGCATCCAAGAGGCAGTGTATTAATCTAAATGTCTCTCTGAATGGCTGTCTTTCCCATTTAATAGGAACATCGTCTCCTGTGTTAATTATAGACCAAGTTCCTGTTTCAAAGGACACCTCATAAGGTTTTATAAATAAGCTTAGAGGCCAGCACTCTGTCTCCCTACTGAGCAGTTGCTCGTAATTTCACCTATTTATGATGAGAACTACCAGCAGGATTAACATAATGACGTATCCAATGCAACAAGTGTAACAACAGATCATAATGACCATTTTTACAATTCTTCCCATCTACGTTCTTTTCCAATTTGCTTGTTAGCAATATGACTTGTTGCAGCATTCTCCCATCCAAAAAGCAAGTGATTTGGCCAGTTACTAAGCATTTTTTTAAGACTTTAAATTTACAACTAATCGATATCAGAAAGGAGGAATTTAAATTGTTTTTCCATTATGCATTAAACACCAACAACTTTTTTTGTGCTTGAAAATTTCATGGGCTCTTTCCAAATGCCCAATCACCAAGCACAGTGTCTTTGCAAGTTTTTGATTATGATTTGCTAATCAGGGCTTATCTCACAATCAATAATTAAAACACCACTGAAGGTCCTTTCAGAAATCAATTGACGGCAAGCTGAGAACATTTCACCAAAACTAATAAAGAACATAAAGTTCTTAAGCATAGGAGATATTAAACACGGATGAAGACTCTTATAAAAAACCAAATTTAAGTCCTAGGGAAAATCGTCCTCAGCATATTCAACAGTCTATCCAACCATCAGAAGACAAACTGTGCACTTACTATGTGTAACCATCAGGCTGGTCTTATTGTATAGGATGCAGTCCTGTGTCCCAAGGTGTTTATTATACAGTCGGAGAGATAAGACATGTCCTAACATAATGTTCCTACAAGATATAAAGTGAAAGGAGCCTCAGGAGGTTTCTACAGAGTGCATTTATATTCAAAGACAAAAGATAAATATGGAATAATCGTTAGAAACACAGGCTTTGGAGGCAAACAGATTAGGAATCAAATTCTGCCTGGATCATATACCAGTTTGGTCATAACCAGTGTTTAACTCATCAGAGTCTCAGTTCCCTCACTGGAAAATAATAACACTGGCACGATGGACGAAATTAGCCAAGGGTCTGGTGTTTTACACACTGGGAGGCTTAGGGAGGTGGTGTTTACACTGGTACTTAGAAAATTAGAAAATTTGGATGTGCCAAAATGGTGTATAAGTGGAAGAAGAAGAAAATACAGTGGATACCAATTCAGGCAACCATGGCATTGCAAGGAGAAGAACGTTAGAAATAGAGAGTTTGTCAAGGGAATATAAGACGAAAGAAATAAGTCAGGGACAGATAATGAAGACATTCTGTGTAATAAAGCAATTTCCGTATCCCTGCCTGAATGGGGCAAAAAATATGGCCTTGTCATGGCTAAGACGGGGGGCTCAGTAAGCAGTCGGCCTGGGCCTCCATTTTGGCTTACTACCCAGTCGGTGGGTGATCTCAGGAACTTAAGTTCTCTGTGCCTCTAGGTCCTCATCCATAAAATGGAGCTACTGCTAGTACAAATCCCACGGTCATTCTTCTCATAACCATGAGAAGGATGGAGAAAAATCTTCTCTGGTGCTATTGTCCTTCAATCATCTGCTTCTAGTCATAACGGGCTAGAATCTTCAGACCACATCTCTCATCTGAGGACAATAAAAAATACCGGACAAAATAACATTTTTAAATTCTCCCTGAAAGACAGTGAGGAACCACCAGGTGGAGATCCAGGAAGTGGCAGCCTCTCAGAACAGTAAGAAAGTGCTGTAAGCTCATTTTAGACGGAGGGGAGCTGCCCATCCAGAAGAAATAGCAGAGCCGAAGAAAAAGAGCTTGTGTTTGACACTTCAGAGGGCAAGGCAGTCGCCACTCAGGGCCAGCCCAAGGTGGGCAGTCTGATAAACACGACCTGTATGTGGGCCTAGGTGAGGGCAAACCTCACTAAACCATTCCCCCCGCTTCCTTTCACGGGCCTGGGGTGATCATTACCTGAGCAGAATGGGTCTGAGAGGGAGATAACTCACCTCTGGCAGGCAGGACACTATGTTGTGGTTCTCTAGTGAAATTTAAGTCTAGTTTTACATTATAAATGTGCCCCACCCCCAACCCCTCACACTTTGTATTTAGTTTAAAGTGGTTTGACATTATGGTTTCCAGGTTCCAGATAAAAGGAAGTGAAAATTCTCTCTGGAGGAATGTTTCTGCATTCTAGGTCCTAAGAAATCCTAAAAATAATTTTTCAAAGCCAATAACCAGCCCACAGTCCTGGATAAACAAACACCTCAAACAACAGGTCACCAAGAGTAGAAACCTGCAGAAACAATAGCTGCAGAGACTAAGGCCCATGACCTCGGGTAGTAAAATTATCAGATACAGATTATAAAACCACTCAATGTATTTAATTTTTTTAAAAAAAGGCTTTAAAGTATCTAAACAGATAAAGTATCTAAAAAGAAACTATAACGTGTTATTGAAGATTTTTTTAAATGAAATAAATAAAAGTTAAAAGTTGAAACTATACTTGAAATTAAAAACCCAGTGGATGGGATTGATAGCAGATTAGATGCAGCTGAAGAGAGAATTAATGATGGATGAGAAGAGATTATCCAGAATGCAGCAGAGAGAGACAAAATGATAGAAAATATAAAAATTGTTAAGACTTAGGCAGCACAGAGGGAGAAGTCTAGAGGAAGTTTACTTAGAGTTGGAGGGAAGGAATGAGGCAAGAACAATATCTGAAAAATTTATAGCTTGAGAAATTTCGGTAGTCCTTGACAAACATCAAATCACTGATTCAAGAATACCAGTGGCTCTAAAACCTAAATTAAAAGAAAAGGAATTACTGACTGTGCTTTCTAAGCCTTTTGGGGAGTATAATCAATAATGTTGTAAAGATTTTGTAGGGTATTTGATGGACACTTGTCTTATTAGGGAGACCACTTCAGGGATGGTGTAGATGCCTGATCACTGCACTGTACACCTGAAGCTGAATAATAATGAATGTCAACTACAAGTTTATATATATATAGAGAGAGAGAGAGAAAGAGAGAGAGAGAGAGAGAGAGAGAGAGAGAACAGCATAAGGAATAGAGTCAGTGGAACTGTAACAGCTACATACAATGTCAGAGGGGTAGTAGATTGGGGAGGTGGGTTATCACTTTGTGAGGGGTGTAAGTGTTGAACTAATACATTGTTTGGTACACCTGAAACTAATAACAAAAAAGAAAGAAAAGGAATGCGTACTTAGACACATCACCGTAAAACCCGTAAAGAGAAAAAAATTCTTAAAAGCAGCCAGAAAACCCCTGAAACTAATATAATGTTGTAATTAGCTATGTTTTTAATAAAAGTCTTTTAAAAAATAGAAACAAACAAAAAACGGCAGCCGGAAATAAAATGACAACTTGACCCCATCTTCCATCTTCCACCAGAAGGTATTTCCTCTTCCGCTGTCCTTTCTAACTCGTACTGCTTCTCGCTGTAAACATTTCAGTCATCCACCAGAAACAGCCCTCTCTCTGATCCCAGTTTCTGTGAGCAGCCTAACCTGCGGTGCTCACTGAGACCGGGTCATGGCTTGCACATCTCCTGCCTCGATGACTTCTGCAGGCTCTTCCCTGTTTCAGAAATTCCCTCGCCACCCTAAACAAAGAAACAAAAACATAGCCTATGTATAAAAGAAGAACCCAGGAGCCCTGAAATTCATTAAGAGAGGCTTTGACAGCTAGCTCCTACAGGCTGGAGATGAAATTTCCAGCAGAGCAAGTGACATCTTAGGAAAACCACAGGCTTTGGGTTCAGATTCCTGACCTGCCAGCTCCTAGCTGTGCAAACATGGGCATCTTCTTTAATAACCTTTCTGTGTCCTGGTTTCTTCATCTATGAAGTGGAAATGACAATACTACCTACAAAATAGAGTTTCTAGGATTATTAAGCAGGTTCATGCAGATAAAGTATCTTGCCGTGTTTAGTGCAGTCTGCATTTGATGTTTTTCTGATGTGTGAAACGGATTCCAATCATCAGCCTTAATTCTGAGGTCAGTTAGGAATCGTGCAGGACTAGTACAAAAATAAAAAAATAAAAGCAATTGAGGTAGTCAAATTGTTTTGAAAACTGCAGCCCTTCTCCTTTACATTAGATACGTTTAATATTTAAGATCAGTTCCCCAGTGATATTGATGGGTCAGGGTTTACACAGATTGAGAGGAGTAAAGAAGTTGGTGATCTAACCCACATCTGTTTGTATTAGTGTTTGACAGGCCCCCTGCATGCGTTATGCTAGTTATTTCCACCCATGTCCAGGAGGTGAGGTAGTGGGGTTCGCCTTAAACCGTATGCCCCGGGAAAGGGGTGTATTTTCATCTCATGTGCCAAGAGGCATCTTATCTGCAGCCCTGTCTTTGAATTCATTTACTGGCAGTGCTCAAGCCAACGTGAAATTGAGGAAAAGAATAAGGGATGGACTTAGTGATTCACTGATTTATAAGGACGAATTAAATGGAAGAAAAGGGTCCTTGAGATGGTAACAAATGAGATGACAGTCCAAGTTTTTCCAAAGCTGTAACAAATGGAATCACTGGAACATAAACAGTCAGGTCTGAAAGGGCCCCAAGAAAGATCTGGCCCAGGGTCCGCAGTGTAAATCGTGGTGGAGAAAAAGTGCCAATTTTGAGCTGAAGGCCAAGTTCTTTCTCAATGTGCAGGCGAGTGTGGAGCAAAGCTGTTGTTTGAAGCTTTTGCTTTTTTTCATAGGGACACGTAGATTCTCGGTGGTGATGTTTCAGGTGGATTAGAGACCCATTTTGGAGTCCCAAATTTGAAATGAGAAATAAACTCTTCCTGTAACTAAATGGGCCCTCACTTGGAATATGAGCTTCTTCAGATAAGAGTTTTCAAAAATCCTTCTTAATGACACTTCCTACTAGTTCCAGACCCAGCGGGGAAGAGGGTGGGCATTGAGCTCAGGGGAGGGTAAGGGTCTTGTTCTTATCACTCCAGGTAGAGTGACATATACAGTGAGCAGGAGATGGAGGGACTAGGCATCATTCCACAAAACTCAGGTCCTCTGGGGTGCTGGGCCACCTTGTCCAGCCATGACAAAGATGGCAATCCTCTCCACAAGTTTCATTTGGTGCTCTAGCACACACTGAAATATTGATCTTGCTCTATCAGGATGCCGGAGTGCCGCAAAGCTCCCTCTTTTATGAAGCTGAAAGGTATACCCATGACTTGTCAAAGGAAGCCATGTGTGTACAAGTACCCAGCAATTCTCTCCAAGCCTTAAAAACCAAGTGCACTCTTAATTCAAAGAGTATTTGTACCTAAATGTAAAGTATATTTAGCATCTTGTCTATAATTCAAAGACGACAGGAGCAGTCTGGTGAACCCAAGGCCAGAAGCCTCTTTACAACGCAGCATTTATTTGGATAGTCCAAGTTTCCTATATACAATAAGACTTCCTCCTATTGTATGAGGAGGAAAGGAAAATTAGAAAAACAACATTTGCAGAATGGTTACAATGTACCAAGTACTGTGCCAAATATTTTGTGTAAATTATGAAGCTCAAAACATTTATTTGAGGAAGAACTGCTATCCTAACTGCCCGGAGAAGTTAAGGAAATTGTCCAAGTTTGAATAGTTAGTAGGTGATGGAACTGAGATATAACAGAGGTCTATCTGTTTTAAATGTTCATATTCTTTCCATGGTACCTATTTTCTATGAGAAGGAATTCAGGTGGTGATGTTGTTGATTGTGGACCATTTAGACCAAAAAAAGAAAGAAAGAAAGAAAGAGAGGAAAGATAATACTTATTGAGAGAGACAAACTCTTCCTTTGAGAAAAAAATGAAACTAGTCATAGGTGATGATGATTTGGAATATTAAATCGTTGTTCATTTTAAAAAATATATTAGGTATTAACATGTTCTTTCTCCCTCAGGAAGTATTTCAGCATAGTACACTGAAATAATTTGTTCTCTTATGGCTTCAAACTGACTATATTTTAAAATTCATGTGAATTTTCATATTTTCTTCATTAGTGCGTTGTGACATCTCAGCAGTCAGACAGAATGCAAAGCCCATAGCTGTTTTTTGTGTATATTCGTTGTGTAATTGCTGGCTAATGAGCTTTATGAGAATAAAGAAAATTTGGAAAATGAAAGCAACTTTGTTTGTTTCCTTTTGGACAGCTAATGCATTTAAGAATGAGTTTCTTTAGGAGACATTGTTCGTCCCTGTGCATTTATTTTTATTTTTATTTTTGTTGCCATTATTATTCAAAATACCTCCTGCTTCTCTACAGGAAGATGAAACTGTTTCATGTTTTGAAAATGCCTCAGAATATCCCTAGGGAATAGCAAGTCATAATTACTCTCATTTTTCAGATAAAGAAGCACAGAACTGATTACTAGTTTTCCTGGGTCAGATGGCCAATTTCACAGAAAATTAGAAACTGACGGCCCTTCCGAGTTCCACTACTCTATTTTGGGATTGTGAGAAATCCACAGCTCATCCTCGGATATGCGTTCTCTTCTTAGTAATGACCAGGAAGGACTATGGGAAGGACAGCTAGCTGTGGAATACATCCGATTCCCGTGCCCACACCTGTGTTAAATTAGACCAGGAGAAGCAAAGATAATAGACTATCCCAAATATCAAGAACATTTTCAAAATATGCATATTTTCCAATCTAACCTCATTCTCCCCTCCCCCCCCACACACACACACTATAATAGACTTTTCAGGCATGAGGCTCTGGAATCTATAGTTTTACCTAGGGTGGGTCTGATACTCAGCAAGGAAAGTTTGGAAAGTCTGAGATTGTCCCTAGTTTATCTGATGCAGGAAGACCCTCTTCAGTATCTCTCATTTCAGCGACCACTGTGGAAGTAATATGACTTGGAGTGACTGCTAACTGCCCCTTGCTAACCGGGGAGCCCTTGAACAAATTACCTCACATCTCTGAATTTCATGTGAATCAACAATAGGTTGAAAGATTAGTGACATATGGTAAAATTCCTTGAAACAAAACAAAAACTGAACAGAATAAGAATGCAATTAATAGTTTCTGCTGGTAGAGATGGTGATAGAAGTCATATTAGCTCTCTGATAGTCCATGCTATTTGTACCTACTGTGTTTCCCCAAAAATAAGACCTACCCCGAAAATAAGCCCCAGTTAAGATCATCAGCCAGATGGACGCATTTAGTACGTTATAACGATTTTCCAGAAGAAGATGACATGACTGTATTTGAATAAATGTTGATTGTTGTACATGAAAAAATAAGACATCCCCTGAAAATACTCCCTAATGCGTCTTTTGGAGCAAAAATTAATATAAGACCCGGTCTTATTTTGGGGGAAACACGGTATTTGTTAGAAAATTCTTATATTTAAAAAAAACCACTTCTCTTCCTTCGATTTCCAGCAATCAGTGTTAGGCAGGCTTTTCTTAATGTCAGACTACTGCTCCTCCTTCTTATTCCAAGTATCCCGCTCTAGTATTTGTTAAGATCTCTTCCACCCCCACCCAATTCTCTAATTCTTTTCTCTGGCTCTGTGCCTTCAACATTTACCCACACAAAATGACTTTGTCCGTGGGTCTGTAGTATCAGAACTGCAGAAAGATATCCTCGTTGGCGTGTGAGGTACCCTTCTCCATAAAGGAAACACTCTGACTAACGGCTGTCGCGCAGGCTCGTCCTCCAGTAAAACCAGAGCTGAGGATATCATGTCCACTACCTCAGCGCTTCTCCAACTCAAATATGCGTATAAGTTACCTGGGGTTCTGGTTAGAGTGATTCTGATTCAGGATGTCTGTATTTCTGACAAGCTCCCAGGGAATGCAATACTGCTGGTCCTGAGCTACACTTTGGGGAACGGGGCACTCCATCACTACCTGTCCTTTATACCAGCAATCAGTGTTAGGTAATGCGTTAGATTTATGCTTTCGTTTAATCCGACAAAAATAAAAATAGTCTCTGCAGATGGACTTATACCATATCTACTGTCAGAAAATGACAATTCTACAACTGAGTGCCCTCGCCTTTTGGCCTTACCTGTCAAACAGGTACAGCCTGACTGTTATCTCCTCGCTGCTGGTCCCTGCAAACATTCATCGTGCCAGATTCTTTCAGATGGGTTTTTTCTCTGCTAATGCCCTCTCTTGGAAGTTCTTGTATTAGGTCATGTTTAAATCTCTTTATCGATGAGACTTTCAGTCATTCGAGATTAACAGTGGCAACTTTTGTGTGTGTGAGATGAGGGACTCGGATGGGAGCTGATTTTGGCATCCACGGTTTGCTGCTCCTCTGGTCACTTGTGTTCTATTGCTGTGAAAAGATAAGCTATAAACAGATTGGAAATGATGTCACAACCGAGGAAAACAGTGCCCCTTCAACTGCCTGTGATATTAGTTGGGCTAAGTGTCACTCTGGAACAGGGACAGTGTGTGGGAGCTTCACTTCAATCCAGGAATTTGGGTAGGGAAGGACAATTTGAAAGTATGTTTATATTACCTTGCTTTCCATTTTTGTTTTAAAATATTTTACCATGAGATTAAAACTTACAGAAAATTATAAGCTACAGAGAAAAAAAACTTAACAGGGAAAAAGTCCATATGCCAACCAGAAAGAGAAATATTTTGTTGAATATTTTCCTTCTAGAATTTTATTTTCGGTGTCTGTATGTATAATTTATAAAAACCACAAAGTAATTTATTATTGGGCTAAAACATATAAAATTGCCTTCTTTGTAGGCCAAAACAGTTAAATGCTATCCGTTTCATATGATTCAAGCCATATATTGTATTTTGACTTAAAACGTGGTTTGAAAACTTAAGTCTACCATAAACATTACCCTGTTCTGTCTTCCTCATCATTAAAAACGGTAATACTAATACATCGTTATGTATTTTACCAATCCTCTTTTGTTACTTAGTTTGTTTCTAATTTCCTTTCATTATTTTAAGCAGTACTCAGTAAATGTCCTTATGAAGAACTGATTGTATCTACCTACAGTAATTTTCTTAGGAGAATCCCCCACAATTGAAATAATCAGTTGAAGATTACACATATTTTAGATGCTTTACACAGTTTAAAATGCGAATATATGTATATGAGTGTGTGTCTTTTACTGTATCTGTGCCAGCTCACTGTGTTGACACATTTTAATCCCTCCTAGTTTAAAAGAGGAAAACTAGTCATTTATTATTTGCTTTACATTATTAAGGTGGATGACTTTTGTTCTGTTAGCATTTTAATTTTATCTTTGGTAAATTGCCTACAATGTAATCTCTTCTTATGTGTGTATTTTACTGGTTTGGCTATCTTTTTATTTTCAAGTTGTGAGTTCTTTTCTGTTTATGATGTTAGCCTTTTTCTGTCACTGATGCTGCAAATATCCCACTTTTTTAGTTACCTTGTAGTGCTCTTACTACATTTTTTTATCCCGTAATTTTAAAGTCCGATGTAGTCTATTTTTTTATTCTTTTCAATTATGATTTCTGCATTTGGTGTTTAGAAATTCCTTATACAATCAAAGTATTTGAAAAAAGAAATGTTTCCTACTTTTTTGTTTCTAGTTTCTTTTAACATTTATCTATATAATTAGTCCAAGATTATTTTAGGATATTACTTGAGACAAAATAGCAGCTTTCCTTTTCTCTCAGCATTATTTAGGGAACAATCCATCATTTAATTGGTGATTTAAAATGTCACATATATCTCAAACTAAATTCTGTTATATGTATGTCTGTTTCTGGAATTTCACTTCTGTTTCATTCATCTGTCTGCTTATTCTATAGCCATTACCAGAACTTTAATAACTATTCCATCTTCCCTTAGGCTCATAATACAAATCATCTTGTTCCCAGCATCCCAGTTGTTAATGAAAATTTGGTCTTGTCTTTTGTAATAATTTTCATATTTTTATTCCATTTATCTTATATTTTATTCCATTTATCTTATAAGATAGACATTACTATCTTAATGTCTAGAATTCCCTTGCAGTGCAGCATTGTTTTCTTTCTTGAAATACACTTGGGATTTTATCTTCAGTGTAATGTTAACAGTTGATTTTAGATAACATTTTTCTTTCCAGGTTAAGGTAGTGGCATTCTTTTCATAGATTAGCAAGAGTTTTGAGCTATAGTGTGTGTTGAATTTTGTCAATTGAATTTTGACCTCAATTGAGATAATGCTATTTCTTCTTTGATCTATTTATTGACAAATGACACTGATAGGTTTCCTAATATAGTACTATTGTTGCATGCCTGAACGACCCCTTTTTGTTCATAGTATATTATTCTTTCAAAATGGTTTTAGATTAAATTTATTTTTAATTTATTTAGTATTTCTACATTTTATCGGCAGGTAGGATTGACACTTAGAGGTGTTTGTTTTTTGTGTGTGTGTTTTTTTAATATCTTCATTAGTTTTTGTTATCAGAGTTATGTTAACTTAGAGAGAATAAATGGGAAGATGGTTTACATATTAATGCTTTCGAGCCAGAGTATGGGAGATAAAATACTTTGTGTCCACAGTTTCATCTCTTCCCCACTTTTCATGTTATTAACCATAGTCCTTCTTTTTAGAGCCCTCTATTTCAAGGGTATACCTCTGAAAAAACACTTACGTAATGGAGGAGACAGTTTCTCTACATCTCTAGCTTGTTCTTTTTCATTTGAACCACGGTACCTTTCCAGTTACTGAGACATTCTTCTCTCTTGTCTCATCTTTCCAAAGTGAGTCTTTTGCTCAGCTACTTGACATTAGCTCCCTTAGACCATGCGTGAGTTCTGCATCTGAATCTTCTAAATCCAGATTGAAAAAATAAACCAAACCAACCATCATTTAAGTGTAGTTTTACTTGACAATCAGGAGACCCATCAGCCTGTGCAGGGAGAGGTTGTTGGGGGGTGGTTGAGTCAGACAGCAATATGTCTGTAACAGAGGAGTGTCCTTTTGGAGGGGAGATTGCTCCTTTTGTGCCCATATCCTTTGGTTAGAACATAGGATAAGCACCAGTATGCCAGATGGGGGCTTCCCCGATACACTGCTAGAATAAAAATTTGTCATTTGTTAATTACTCTTTCCTTCTAGTTGCTTTGTGAATTAGAGAATATAGCTAGGTGGGTGTCCACTGGACATTCACTTACTTATTTCCTAAGCCAGTACATCCTTTACACGTGATAAATCATGGATCGGTTTGTCCATCTCTCATTCTGGTGTCCTCTGTATTTTTTTCTTCCAAATATTTCCAGTTTTTTGTAATAGGTGCAATCTTACCCTCATTTCCGTTACTGGTATGGGTTTCCTCCATTGTATTCTTTGGGTCATTTAAGTGGGGAGGCAGAATGAAGGGAAGGAAGTACATGAAGCTAAAAGCATGTCCCCAGTTCCTAACCTTTACTCTTAGGTACACATTGTCCTTTGACTTCACCTTGAGAGAACTTTTCCAAGTGAGTCAAACAGAAAAGTTTTCACACATAGGTTTCATATGAATGTAACGGTGGGCCTTTCCTGTTGTGGAGACTTGAAAAAGTTTTGTTGCAGGAGCTTTTGGACCAAAGAGCAGGCTAAGTGACACCATGGCATGTGAAGATGGGGGAATGATTGTCAATGATAAGGAACTATGGGTCACAAAGTTAAGTATGTGAGAGTCAGACATTCTCGTTACGGAAAACTGGAGCAAAAACATGTTTGCTGCCTTCGTATGTTTTAAATAGACTCACCCCTTGATTCTCTATCAATTTAACAATCAATTTATTCTTGATTATGCCCATCTAGGCTATGAGGCTTGAGAAACTAGGGTTCCATTTTATGCGGACAAGGCTAGGAAATGCCCACCATTTTATCTAAGAGGAAACCAGAGCTCACAAAGTTAGGTGATCTCTCCAAGTCAGTCAGCTAACATGAAATAGGACCAGATAACCCAGGTCTTCAGATGGCTATTCCACCATTTTTAAAAAGTTATTTCAGATTTTCGATGTCCCACCTTTTTAGGAAGATTTCTCAGAGGCCATTTCTATTTCTGACCAAGATCCAAAAGCCAAACTGAAGCAATTCAAATAACTGAAGTGTTTTCCCTTAGATTCTTCAGAGGAATTAGTCCAAGGAAAATCCCATAATGCACCTAGGAAATTGGAGGCTGCTGTACTATTCTATAGGCAATTCATTCTCTGACCCCAGCTTGAGCTCAGTGTGTACCCTGACACTGGGGGACTAATTGGCCATGTAATTGTTATCCTTCCCAGTAACTGCACAAGCTGTTCTTATTCCTATAAGCACCTAATCCTTTTCGAAATTCTTGCTTTAATTTGCCTCAATAATATCCTGCAGTAGTGGATAATTGCACATTGTGTAGAGAAGGATTTCTTTTGGTCGTCTCTAAATTTAGACTCTGCTAATTTCATTTACTATCCTCTTCCAGTAGGCAGTGGACCAGGTAGTGAGGAACACCCAATTAGGTGTCCTACGACATTTCACTTAGATTCTTCTATCATATCAAGTAACACTTAGCTCTCTCCATTTTCCCTGTTGAAGAGACAAACTCTGCCCTTGCCTGGAATCCTCCCCATTACAATTCTCCAGCCATTCTAATTATTTCTGCTGCAATCTGATAGACCTGGTGGCATTGCTCAGACTCAAAGGAAGACTAAATGAAGATAAGATCATCAATTTGAGTGTCTGGAGGGATGTCAGGAGGATGAAGGATGAAACTTATCCTGCATGGTTTAAGGATTTGAACTAGCAACTGTATGTAGAAATGGCTGAAAAGTAGACTTGAACTCAGTAAAAGGTGGGAGGTTAGACATTAGATAGCGTTACCCATCTAGGAAATGGTTGCTTCAGAACAGAGCAAGCTCTCCTTATGGGGGGTCTATTAAGCTCTTAAACCATGAGCTAAGGATCTCTTGATCCTAGGCTTATAGCTGGGTGATTCCAGATGGGTCACATTTCTCACGTCTGTGGGAAAAAAATATACATATAAACTATTAATTAAAACATTTTTGTATACATATAAGAGCACATATATGAAGTTTCACTTTGCATGATAAATGTTATGATCACGTTAATAAATGAGGAAGTGTAAAAGGTCAGGGAAGGCTCCCTGGAGGAGGCAATGATTGAGATGCATTGTAACCTGTGAGTCAGCATTAGAAGCAACGCAAGGGCACGGTGAGCTAAAGACAATGGTGAAAATTATGGCATTTATTGAGTAACTATTATATTCAAGGAAGTGTGCTAAGTTAAGTGCATGCATGATCTGATTGAACTTTATTTTAAATATGAAGGGACCGAGGTTCGGAAAGCTGAAGTAACTACTATGGTGACACATCCAGTAATTGATGGAGCTGGGATTCAAACCCAGAGCCTCTGTCCTTAATAATTTTGGGAAACTGCTTAAGATAGCTACACTTAAAGGGACTCTTAGAAATGTTCCAGTCTTCAGAGGTGGTCGTCTTGAGTGCAGGAAGCATTAAGTTTTCATTCGTCAATTTGTTGGGGAAAGGATTCTAAGATAGGGCAGCAGAGAACTGAAAAAGGCAAGCACAGAGGATTCTGGGAAAACTCAGGTTAAAGGGGGAACCGCATAACGAACGACGATGAGGTGAAGGTTCACACAACACTTCATTATACTTTCCGAAAAATTGAACAGATGAAAAGGATGAGGCTGTGGACAAAAACGTTCCCACAATAAACTGGGAACTTTAGTTGACATCAGGTTAACTCCAGGCTGGAGACTGGATTCATCATAATGGAAACACACAAGTATAGACTCCTGAACGTGACTTCCGAGATCTCTTAGTCCAAGCCGCTCGCTCCTTCATCCTTCCTCCCTCACTTCACAGAATCAGTTTGCCTGCAAGGACCAGAAACCTGTTCAAGCTGGCCAAAACAAAGGACAATTTGTGGGAAGGTTCCAGAAAGCTCAGAGAATCCAGGCACAGGTGATGAAGCCCCTCAGAGCTTCAATTAAACTAGAAATAAAAACTATACTTTTGGGACCTAGGCAAATAACTCCATCAGTTCAGGACTCTCTGTTTTGTGCTCTCTCGAACACTTTTCTCTGCCTACTCCCTTTGAACATGATACAACATAGCTGTCCAAATCCTATCTCTTTCCACCTAAGAGCTTTCTATGGATTAGCTACAATTTCCACAAATCATAGTTTAGATGCACAAGAGAGAAACAAGCTTGTTGTTCATTGTTTTGTGGTATACTACAGTGTCCCCTTTAGGAGCTGGGAGTGTGGAACCCGGGAGTACATATATTTGGAACAGGTAGCATCCTAGAGGAGAGATCATTTCAACAGTCACACAGCTGGGAAGGAGCAAAGCCCTGGCTTCCAGATTTGCTTAGGATCACTTATATCCTTCTGCGATGCCCCCAAGGACTGCTCTCTAACAGTGCTGCAGTGGCTAGAGTGAAACAGACTGGAATGGGAAAGAAAGCAAGTGATAATAATTTGAGATGATATTATTCTGCTTCTAGCTGACTATGTGAATTTAAAATACCTTTCCAAAGGTCGCAGGGAAACACTCCCCACCAAACACACACTCTTTCATTGGGTAGCTTGTCAAGTGTAACTCATCCGTAAGGTCCTTTCCAGAAATTATTCCAGTCCAATGATTGTCACATAGGCAGCATTAGGATTTTTGTCTTTGATTAACTGATGGGACAACTGCTACCAACAGAGGGGGAGACATTTTTCCATAGTACAAAGTAGGTCAGTGGCCGAACTGGGACTAGAACACAGGTATAAGGGACTTCCCAACCCATTCATAGTACCCAGCTTTCTGCAGATATTCTCATCTAGTATGTCAAGCCTAGTTCACCATTGTAGCAGCCTGGGATATTTTTGGAAAAGCATTCTGAGGACGCATCGACTCTTAACCGAAAAGAGTACTGTGATTGATTTGTCATGTCTGTACTGTGCGTGGACGCCAGGATGGTGGCATGTAGCCTGTGTGCCTGCCATCATCCATATGCCTCATCCTCTCCTCCCCGCCTCATGGGGAGGGACCACTCCTCACACGAGCAGTAGACTACATTTCACATGCAGTGTCTTCACATGATGGGTGTCTTTCTTTCCTTGCATTTTGATTTCCAGTTCCATTCCCTTCAGTGGAACAGGAGAGGGTTGATGAGAGTTGAATTTCTCTTAGCTGAATGAATCATGTGAAAGCATTGCTCTGTCGCCCGATGAACATATACCTTCTACTAGTTTCTTTGCCTGGACACTTGAAAGTAAGGTGGAGTTTCACAGGTATGCCCAGGTTAGTAATGGTAATAATCACTTATATTATATAGTACTTTAATTTATAAATCACCCTTACTTTTTCTTCATTTTTATGTGGGAAGGAACCATATAGATCAACTAGCCAATGAGAAAAATATTTTTGTATGTTCATATTACCTCCCTCTATGAAATTTATTTAAATTCAAATATGCAAATAAAACAGTATCATATCATATAAAAATATTGCCAGTTGATTTGCTCCTTACAGCCTGTCCTACCCGTAGGCCATTGGATCCTTATTAGATAGAATTCCTAAGCAGATTGCGGTATAAATGCCAGGGTCGTTGAACCACAGATCTAGAAGTCTGGGTTTAGTGTCTCATTGTGTGACTTTGTTAAAATATCCCCTTGGCTACCCAAGATAGATGGACATATCTATCTTTGTGTCTTTCAGAAGGGGCTGCACTTGGAAAAAATTGATTGCTGAACACCAGGCCATATTCAAAACCATTTCTGTCCTCTGATGGGGATGTCTGAATGAAGAGAGAGAAAATATTTTTGGTCTCACGAGATGGCTCTAATGTAGTGGCTGTGACTACTGCAGTGCTGTGTTGAGAAAGATTCTGAGGTTACATGTGCTTAGCAGAAAGAAGGGCAGTGATCCATAAAGTGATGGGATGGCTAAAGCAGAGTATCAGCTTGGCTACCTGTGTGTGCCTTCTCCAGTATGGTGGTCTCAGAGTAATGGACCCATTATATAGCTGCTCAGGCCTCCAGGAGCGAGCCTTCCCAGCAAACAAGGCACATGTTGCATGACCTTTTATGACTTACTCTGAAAAGTTGCAAAGCATCGCTTCTTCTGTATTATATTTGTCAAAGCTTTCCCAAATTTAAGAGCAAGAAACATAGATATCATCTCTCAATGGAAAACATATCAAAGGATTTTCAGCCAGGCTTTAAACCTGCCATAGCCAGTTACCTCTTAAGTCAGTGTCTTAGGTAGACATAACCATTAAGATTTCTCTCTCGATGAAATTAATCTTCTCAAGAAAAAGACAGACCTAAACAAACAAATAAAAATATTCAAACAACAGAGTATAATTAGATTTTGACAGGAGGAATAAAGGAAACATATCGGATGATATGTGATCAATGCTTAAATAGGGCAGGGTAGAAAGATGGGATGAAATATGAAGTGATCAAGAAATATTTCTTCAAGGACATAATATTTAAGCTAAAACTTAAAGGATGAGAAGGAGTTAGCCAGGTAAACCCAAGGGAAAAGCAATCTAGGTAGAGAGGAAAGTGCAAAAGCCCTGGGGCAGGAATAAACTTAAGCAAACCAATGAAAAGAGGCCAGTGTGGCTGAGTAAAGACAGAACAAATATTGGGAAAAGAGAAGAGATGGCAGAGGTGGGTGGCAGGTCATGCAGAACTCTGTGTGTCCTGATAAGAAATTCAGCTTCTATACCAAGCACGATGGGATGTCATTAAAAAGTTTTGAACTTATCTCTGTGGCATAGATGAGAACAATTGGAGTGGGGTTATTATTGGTAGTGGGAGACCATTTGGGTGGATATGGTAATGTCCCAAGCACAAAATGCAAGATAACTTGTGCTGGGATAGAGTTTAAGGAAAGTAGATGGAATGCAGAATACTTTGGAGGCAAATAGACACAAGTTGTAATCGTTTTGAAGTGAAAACTAATAAAAAGAAGCCAAACATAACTTCTAGATTTTTGGCTTGACTAGCGCTGTCATTTACTAAGACATTTACTTACGTCTTCTGTGTTACCTCCAATCAGTCATTTACGCCTCCCCAAGCACTGAATCCATGTGCACGCTTTTGGATGCAAGAAACAAAATCTTGGACTCGAACCTACTTAAACAATATTATGTCTATAAATGAAACTTCAGAGGTAGGTTAAGCTTAATAAATTACCACAAACCCAACCAAGGTTTTCCCTGTCTCCATTCTGCCTTCCTCAGTGTTCATTTCATTGTAATGCTGATTACCTCATGGTGACAATATGGCTGCTATTGATATTTGTAAGTATGAAGTTTGTTGTTTGCCTCCAGGCAGAAAAGAGACAGAGGGACACACAGACGGAGATAGAAACCAGTCAACCAAGCTTAGACTAAGACCTTCTATTTAGACCAAATGAGGTCACCTCTGAACCGTATCGGTCATCCAGGAAGGACCATGGGTTGTTGGCTTGGGCCAATCAAAATCTGTACCTGGATTAGGTGATGAGGTCACCTTTCCTCGAGTCATATGTGAGATGTAGAGCAACCTGAATATATGGAGAGTTCTATAAAGAATAAATAAAGGAGAAATAGATGCTGGATGCCTAACAAAAACTATCGAAAACTCCCACCAGGCCACATCTGGACCTAGAGGGAAAAAAGTGTCTTTGTCCAAAGGAATGATTCAGTTGTAAACATTTCACATATTGTGGCTGGCCAGACATGTTTTTGATGAGAGACATTTTGCTGATAGTTAAACAATTTGTAGGCAACATTTCTCCTTATAAATGATAGCCCACCTCATTCTCCCCCCAAGAAGCCTGCTCCTCTGCTTTCCACTATGCCCAATCTATGGGAACTACGTACGTTATTGCTTTGCTTTTTGAAGCCATTTCCTTATAATCAAGGAACTGTAGTCATGGTTAAGAATCACAGCTTAGAAGCCAGACCTGAACTTGACCCTTATCTCAGCTACTGTGAACTAGAGCCATGTCCCTTCACCTGTCTGCACCTCAGTTTTCTCATCAGAGCCTTAATACCGCCATCTTAATTTAATCCACCTATAGGGTTGTATGCACTAAAATAAGATGGTATTTATAATGCATTTGGCACTATACTTGCAACATAACAAACAATCAGAAAATAGCAGTTAGAAAATCGGGATGACAGTGAAGAATCAGGGTGAGAGAGTCAAAGACTGTAAAAATGTTTAAGGGAAAGTTTGGTGACCCTTTGAAGAGTCACTGGGTCTTTTAGACCTCTGAGAGCACAGCTCTGCTCATTGCTTAAAGGAGAGTATGCATTTTTGATACTACTATTTTACTTAATTATGCAATTAAAACACATTGATTTTAAGACACCCTGTGGATTTCAATACAAACTTTCAAGAGAGAATAGTTTCAGTATCACATTAAGTGTATGCATCCATTTTAAGACTCGTCCTAATTTCAGAAATAATAAATATTTACAAAAACTAACATCTTAGAATTGAGAAAACAGGTGATTAATTAAGTGTAAGCTATGTGTTAAGCATTCACCTTTATTATATCACATGAGAATATTTGAGAACCACTGTGATTCTGCTAGTGTGTCTCGGCATTACGGTTCCTTTGTCACTCCTGGTTAACCAGAAAAAAAAAAAAAAAGTCATCTCTTTGTTTGGAGTTGCATGTTGATAGAATTTGATACAAATTTATTGTATGATTACTCTGTGCCAAACAATTGCTGGGAACTCATTACCTAATTTAATTTGGGCACCAATGCTGTGAGAAATAATCACTGTTACTGTTTTGTAAAAGAAAGAGAATTGGCCATTGTCCCTGGACTAGTGGGTGGCAGGGATCAGACTGGAACCCAGGTTTATCTGAGAAGCCTGTACACCTACCTGTTTTTGCTAAATCATCTCCCTGTATAGTAGGCCTTGCCTTAGAATCAATCAAATTCCTCACCTTTTCCAGCAATGGGTACTGAGAAAGAACAGGCAGGTTCAAATAAGCCAATCACCCAATCCCAGGGCTCTTTACTAGTTGCCTCTGACAGCACTGTAATTAACATCTACCCTGAGGAGAGGGCGGGAAACAACAGAGGTGATTTCTGCACTGTTGGCTTGCTCTGGATAAAGTAATTGCCTACATTTAAGCTTTCGGGAAGAGAGCATTCCTGGAGAAAGGAGACTTAGAGGGAAAGATAAAGGGGGAGTGTAGTAGGAGGGGGTTTGGTTAGAAAAAAGAAAGAGTTTAATTATAGTACATGCTGTTCATTCGAAGCTGTGACAGTATGATAATTTTTCTTCTTGCTTCCAGCTAGGTTTGTGAAGTTAGTATTCAGCATCAACAAAAATCGAATGCTTTCTAGATTAAGCTGAGAGTGATAAAAGAGGAGTAGAAGGGTTGCTACATGGCATCCAGGGAGGGATTTGAGTACCTATACTGTTTGGTAAAAGTGGTCGGTCTTGGTGTTTCAAAGGAGGTAGAAAAGAAAGATGAATGGACTCGGGTGTTGAACATGTCTTGGAGATATACAGGGGAAACAGTGCAGTAATAAGTTAGTGATGTCTGCTATGGGCAAGGTATCACAGAGTGGGACTTCTGTCGTATTGGTTATTTACCAGAACGTACCTTTCAATAACAACTGATGTCATTCCCTTCGCTAATCTAACACAGCAGAACATAATCAAGACTGGTTTTTTTAAGACAACAGCTCATGATTGATTAGTGGATTCCCCTCACTTAACTAAGTGGTTTCTAGAGAAATATGAAATATACAGAGGGTGCCAAAAAAATGTATACACCTTTTAAGAAAGGAAAGAACTATTAAAATTGTAATACTCAATATAAAAGATGAATACAAGTCACGTTTGACTTCTGCAATTCCAAGAGGTGCTCAAAGTGGTTACCATCAGCGTACGGACACTTCTGATTACGGCGAACTACTGCTTGTGCAACAATGACCAAAGTGTCCACTTGTATACATTTTTTTGGCATCCTGGTATGCTTGAAATAGAGAGTTGTTCTGGCAACTGCAACACCCAGTTGGTGGTCTGAATTTCTTAAAAGGAAGTCAACTTTTCCAAATTACTTGAGAATGAAAAAGATGGCAGAAACAGGTATTTTTCTTCCAGTGTTAGATTCCTTAAAGATATAAAACATTGCATGTTTCAATCCCGACTTCCCCAAAGCATCCAAGGCACTCAGCTAGCTTTGGATAAAGTGATGGCAATTTGCTGAATGTTCTAATTAAATTAATAGTTGATGAATGTATTAAATATGTTAATTGGATTCTGCCTGCATGAAATCCTGGCTGTTAATTGCTTAGAACTTGGGAGAAGAGCAATAGAGATTTTTCATCCTATCAGAGGAAAACCAGTTAATGTGAACAATTGGGGGAAGTTTTAGAACTATATACTATACTACAAATCTTAACCTAAAAGGATTTACTTGGGAGCTTATAGAATTATATCTTAAAGACAAAGTTAATTTTTCATGGACCCATGACTACCTTTCAGTTCTGACTGCTTTCCAATAAGAAATAGCAGGATCTGTTAAGACCTAGAAATTTTTTTTTTTTTTTTTTTTTTTTTAGTGATGGAAACTTTCAGACAAAATAAAAACAGAACTGTAATATGTAGAATATAGAAAAGTTGAGCTGCTTTGGTTGGCAAGAGTGACTTGCCCAATAGACACTCTCTCCCCATTGGGCCTTTTTGCACAATATTTGAAGTTCCTTACCTTATCCAACCTCTCATTGTGTAAAAAGAGCAATCGCTATTCAGACGGGCTTAGTGACTTACTCCTGGTCACATATTTAGTGATTAATTCAAAACCTCTACGCGGGCATCTGACCCTAGAATCAATGTTCTAAGGTAGAACTCTTGACCATATGGCTACATGTTAATGCTCTTATGCTATATATTGTCTTTATGTTTATTTTGAAGATCACTGAGGTTTTCCTCTTCTCTTTAGATTTTGTTTCCATGACTCTATTTATTTTGGAATCGGTTTGAATAATTTCAGAGTCAAAAGCATTTGCATTTGTAAGTTTTAATATGCTATTTTTTATTAGATCAGTTGTTTATATGTTCATTTATTCTTCTAGATTACAGGCTCCTTGCGTGTAGAGCCTCTGTGCCCAGTCTATCAAACAAACTTAGTGAGCTTGATTCACATAATTGAATGTGTAATAATAATCTAGAACATAGATTTATAGAAACGCTTTGTAAAAAAGGAAGCTTATAAAATGACCCCACCTCGGCATCCCCGATCCCAATATTTCATGACACTTGAATACCAGAAACCCTTATTGATTGAAGCCCTAATTTGGTTCATTTTATATGACTGCTCTTCCCAGGTAGCTTTTTCTATGAATATATCTCATCTAAATTAATTTGTGCACATTTCTTCTTGTCTTATCATATTACGCTATTATATGTATTCTGTAACATTATCAGAGACTTTAAAATTATTTAACAACTGGTATCTAACACAGGCCCTGAAAAATAAGCATGGATACTGGCCATTAAAAAATTACCATGGCCCTATCTGTACCTACTAGCTGGGTGTCCGTGTCATGTACCCCAAGTGAAGCAGGGAGCAGGCTCCTTTGTGCAGCCTCTTTCTCCCTCTGCCAGCCTCCCCCTTGCTCGGCAAATCTCTCCATTCCGGCACCCCTATTTGCTCTACCAAATGTTAGTGAAACTAGTTATCTTACTGAAGGTTTCGTGGCAAAGATGAATGAGGATTTTACAGTACACTAAGTTTTACTTTCCAAATACACAACTGTCATGAGGGGCAGCCTGCGGGGTGTCAGCTCCCGCTCCCCACATAAGAATGCAGGATATGGTGAAGCCAAAAAGGAACACCCACGGAGCCATAAGTAGGGGAGTCATACCTCTATAGTCTCACTGGCAGCTGGGTTGGAGACACAGGAGGCAGGAGCCACACTGTCCGCAACCCGCCATCCTCTTGTCTCTGCCAAACAATTTCACTTGCTAGCAATCCGCTTCTCTGCAATCTGCAATCCACACTCCGCCGCTTGTTAGCTCAGCCACCATCTTCTTGCTAGACCCCATTTTCTGCTAGCGTAGCCACGGCAGTTATAGTAGTGGCCAGTGGCTCACTGGTTACAGCTGACGGCCAACTAGCCACAGCTGATGGCCATCCAATCACAGTTGATGGCCATTTACTACCTGAGCCAGCACCTTTCACGTTGAGGCCGAGAGCCTGGAAACTGCACTCCTGGCTCTGTCCCCACAACAACATGCTCTCATGTATTCATTTAGCTAATGTTTATGGAACACCTACAATATGCCAGAATGTCTCTTCTTCCCACTAACTCTCGCTTCAGTTTGTGTGTCTCTGGTCTCTCACTCTCCCTCGCATCCCTCCACATGGGCAGTCATCAGCCCCATCCTCCTGCCAGAGCCTCCTCCCAAGCTCCCTGTATCCTTGTTTTCTTGGGCAAAGTAATTCAGCTCTGTCACAGCTCAGCCATACCTACCATTGATACCTGCCTCCAGAGGAGGACATTTGCAGAAAGATGATTTTTGCTCATCAAACAAATGCTCCGTTGTTAGTAATTTATCTCCTTAGAAACTGGAAGAGGAAAAATAATGATTTTTGTTAGACGATGGCAACTTTTAGGGGTTCTATTAGGTCGTTCCTGTACAGTGAAGTACATCTACAACATGCTGTGATAATATGTACTGAATGAAAATTATGGAAATAAGTTAATTCAGCAGTCTTATTTTCCCATTCTCAAAAGATATGCTAAAGTACGTAGTGTTTGATGCTGATGTTTGGTGTAAGGGAGTACATTCATTTAACCACCAATTCCTTAGTTTTTGATAGCATGCCTTTTTTGGCTAAGAGACTGGAGATCAACGGTTTATGAGGAAGCGCTCGCTGTCCAGTGGAGATGGACAGTGGGATAGTGTGCCCTGGGCTGTGAGAGAGGAATGCACAGCCTGTGCTATGGGAACACGGGGACTTAAGGCAAGGGCAGTGATCTGGGGACAGCCAGGGACAGCTCTGCAAGGGGAGGATACCTGCAGAGGCGAGTTTGAAAGAATGAGTAAGCGTACAGTGCAGTGATCAGGCATCTACATCATAGCTGAAGCTGAACAATAATGAATGTCAACTATAATTTTTTTTTTATATATATATATATATATATATACACACACACACACACACATATATATACAGTTACAAGAAGTGGAGTATAGCGTTAGGAATAGAGACAGTGGAAATGTAATGGCTGTGTGCAATGTCAGAGGGGTAGTAGATGAGGGGAAGGGAGTTATCACTATGTAAGGGATATAAATGATAAATGTCTAACTATTAAAACAATAATAATAAAATAAAATGTATTATGAATTTTGCAAAAAAGAAAAAAGAAAGAATGACTAAGCATCACCCAAGTGTAACAAAGGAGGTACATTCTCCGTGGTTGAGGCGTGTTGTGTATAAACAAGAGCATAGTGACATCAAGGCAGAGCAGGGTCTCAGCAGAGCGTGAACATAGGTGTGAATAGGGGGGCTGGGAGAGCCGAGGGGACAGAAGGGGGCACCCTCTGTTGCATTTTGTTTGTTTGATTTCTGTCACTTTTATTTTAATAGAATTTCAGTATTACAGAAAGGTTGTCAGAATGGTACAGAGTACTGTTATTTCCATGTCTCCCCACTGGTTTTTCTACCTCTCTCCTCTTTTTCTTTCCGCTCTCCTCCCTTCTCCACCCCTCCCCTCTTCCTGTAATTTTGTTTTTGGACCATTTAAAAATAAGTTGCTGATATGATGTTGCCCTTTTAATACTGTGCACATTTAAGTGTCCATTTCCTAAGAACAAGATCATTCTCTTACCAATAACTGCAGTACAATTGCTAAACTCAGAAAATTTAACATGGATGTAAAGCTAATATTTCATCCACACTTTTTAGGCATATTTTACCATTGACCCAACCATGTTCTTTATGGGTGTTGGGTTCCCACCCTCCCTCAGTTCAATATCCAATCCAGGACCCCCATTGCATTCAGTTGTCAGGTATCTTTTGTCTCCTTTAATTCAGAACAGTCCCTCAGCTTTTCTTGACATTTTTGGAAAGTACAAACTAGTTATTTTGTAGAATGAATCTCTCACTTTGGGTTTGTATGCTGTTTATTATTTTTATTATTATTATTATTATTAGATTTTGCATTTTGGGGGCAGGAATATTCCATAAGTGATGCTGTGTCCTTCTCAAAGCATTACATCCAGAGGCCCAAGATGGCCTTTTATGGGTGCTCTTAACTGTGATCAGGTGGCTGAGAAGGTGTAAGCCAGGTGTGTCCATTGTAAAGTTACTATTTTTACCTATTATAAAAATATAATAAGGTGAAGATTACGATAAGTAATTTATGGGAGATATTTTGAGACTATATCAATATCCGGTTTTCCTTATAAAACTCACCCACTGATTTCAGCATTCCTTGATACTTCTTTTGTCTGAGTCAATTATTAGTGTGATGGTTAAAATGCTGACCTTTCCCAGCTCCATCTTTTCTTCTAAATGTGTTAATTGACATTCTATTATAAAGAAGAGCTTTCCTTTCTCTTCCTTTATTTGTTTGTTTATTATCAGTGTGAAATCATGGGTTCTTAATTCAGGCAACTGGTTATAGTCCATTACTGTCGTTATTAATTTTGAGGCTCCAATCAGTCAGCAGGAATCCCTTTAAACTGTCTCCTGAGTCCTTTTGGTATGCCTTTTCCTTTTCTTTTAGGCTTTGCTTCTTTCTGGAACTAGATATTCTGAGCTCATCTTATCTTTTACTCGCCCCAGCCATGGAATCAGTGATTTCTGATTCTTCCAGTTGGCAGGTCTTTATTTCAGGTGTGGAGTTGAGGTTATGGGACACCCTGTAGGTTGTATCGCAGCATAGGAGGCTTTCAAGTGGGCACTTGACATATCGATGCTTGTGTTTGAAATAGTTGATATTTGCTTCAGAGTGGAATGGGTTGTAGGTGGTCAACTATCCAGACTGAGGTTAGATAAACCAGTGGCTCTAAACTTCATTGCATCTTATAATAAAATCACGTGGAGATCTTTGACAATTCTTCATGCCTAGCAGGCATTCCAGTCCTATTAATCAGAATCTCTCTCTGAGAATGGGACATAGGTATCAGTATTGAAAAATGAAAATAAAATCTACAAGAAAAACACTACGGTTCCAATCACTCCAGGATGCGTCCGAGGTTGAGAATCCGTGTTTTCGGAGGCCCTTGCAATATCCAGGAATGAGATGATGAAGGCCTGTAGAGCAAGCAATAGCTGTGGCCGAGTGCAAAAGACATTGGCCTTGGTGTCAGCTCTTTGGGTTCAGGATTTATTTCCACTGCTTGACTGTCCACGTGCCTCTTGAATCCCAAGGTCATTCATAGAAGATGTGTTTATTTGTTTTGCATTCTTCATATAATTCTCACAATGATCAAATAGAATAGCAAATGGAGGAATGTTTCTTCATATGCAAATGCTTGAAATGTAAAGTATATTATTATAATTATTTCACGGATTGCATACATTAATTTGAAGGGTAGAATATGTTTCTCACTCTTTATCAGATCTTTTATTTTGCTGCCAGATTCATGTATTCTTTCAATCAGTATTAATTAGGCATAGGTACCAGACGCTGAGAATACAGTAATGAGGGGAAATGGAAGCAAAGATTCCAGAACTCATGTTTCTTACAATCTAGTGGAGCAAGATGACATTAATTCAATGGAAATATATGCAAATATACAATGTGATAAGTCTTGAGAGTAAAGAGGTATATGGTGCTCAAAGCAAGTGTAGGGAAGGGAAATTTAATCAGGAATAATTAGGAATGGATTGTTTGAAGGAGTGAGAGATATAGATTAATCTAAGAGCTGAAAGAATATTAAAAATTAGCCATGTAAGTAGGTGTGTGTGCCCATAACATTTGGTTCACCATACACCCTAGTTTTCTTGGGGCAGTCCTGGGTTATGCTAGCTGGGTTATAGCACTTAACTAGACTTTTCCTTTCTTCTTCTTTTTTTTTTTTCAAATCTCCCCAGCTTTCGTGAGGTCTAATAGAAGTGTGATAAACTGCAAATATTTAAAGTGTTTAATATGATGAGTTTTGACACATGGGTATGTTTGTGAAACTATCACCACAACCAAGATAACAATTATATCCATCCCCCCAGAAGTTTTCTTGGGCACTTTTGCAACTTAGCCCTTCTTCACCCACCACCCACTCTCATCCTGTCCCAAGGCAACCATTGGTCTGCTTTCTGTAAAGAAATGTATATACTAGAATCATAGAATAATCTTATTAGTGTGTAGGGGTGTCTGGTTTTTTTCACTCAGCAAAATTATTTGCAACTCATTCATGTTGTTGCATGTATCAATCATTTGTTCCTTTTTATTGCTGAGTAGTGTTCTATTGTATGAATATACTGCAGTGTATTTATCCATTCTTTATTGATGAACATGGGAGTTGTTTCCAGTTTGGGACTATAACAAAACAACAACAACAACAACAGCAAAAGCTGTTATAAACATCTGTGTACATGTTTTGGGGTAAATATATGTTTTCATTTTTTTCTGGGTAAATAAATATGTAGGAGTTGAATGATTGTTTTGTATGATAGTGTAAGTTTAACAAAACGCTGAACTTTTCCAAAGTGGTTATTCTACAATCCAAACTATAATGTATGAGAGCTCTCATTTTTCCATAGCTTTGCCAACACTTGACATGGTTAGAATTTTTAACTGTAATATCCTACTGGGGGTGTAGTGATAGCTCATTGTGGTTCTAATTTACATTTCCTAACAACAAATGATGTTAAGCATCATTTCATGTAGCTATTTGCCATCTCTATGTCTTCTCTGGTGAAGTGTTTGTTCAAATTTTGATCACTATTTTATTTCTAAGTAGATATCTATTTCTAACATACAACTTTTTTGCTGGTTATGTTTTGCAAGTATTTTCTTCCAGGCTGTGGATTGCCTTTTCATTTTAACAGTGTCTTTTTAAGAGGAAAGTCTTTACATTTTGATGAATTTTATTAATTTATTTTCTTTTATAGTTTTGCTACTCATGTCTTGTTTAAGAAATTATTTTCACATCGAGGACCACAAAGAGGTTCTATTTCTTTTTCTTCTAGAAGTCTTATACTATTACCACTAACTTTTATGGTCTATGATAAATTTTGGGTTAGTTTTTTTATATGGTATGATGTGTGAATTGAGGTTTTTGGTTTGTTTTTGGTTTGTTTTGTTTACAGCCATCCAATTGTTACTACAACATTTATTGAAAATATTGTCCTTTCTTTACTGAGTTGCTTTGGCACCTTTGTGGAAAAGTCAATTAAAAATAGTATATGTGTGGGTCTATTTCTGAACTCAACAGTCAGTAGTTACTTTATGAAGACTTTGCCCAAGACAATGAATGATTCAACACTGGTAGCTGCAGAAAGTATATTTACAGAGCACTCTGGGAATCATGACTTTTCACTTAGATATCTGGTTCTCCAACTTATATGTACATCGGAATGCCCTGGAGGGTTTGTTAAAATACAGATGGCTGAGGTCCAATTCCAAAGTTTCTGCTTCAGCAGGTTTGGGTTGGGTTCAAAGAATTTGCATTTTTAGCAAATTCCTAATAAAAAAAAAATCAAATGAATTTAATTTTGCTCATTCTCATTTCTAAGTTGTTATGTGAATACACAGCAAATGGATCAATAGTTGATAATATGTGGCCTCCATTAGCAGAAAAAAGACTTTGCAAGACTTTGCAAGGGTCCTTGTTTTATATCATTATCATCAAATGCTTCTAATGTAAGATTAATTCATTCTGATCATGATTCAATTTGTTATCCAATTCATGGAATCAAAATAAAACTTTTAAAACTGTATCTGTCAGTGGTGAAATGTCACATTATTTTGATTGTTAATGTGAATTCAGTTTAAAATTCATCATTTAAGGTAATTTTTGTAGTGATAAGAAAAATGCACATTTTGGTGGGACATAGCTTTATATTCTTAGTAAATTAAGTTATATTTATGGAACTGAAATTACTTGGTGTTATTTGAACAGCATCCACATTTATAATTGCCGCTCAAAATGTGTAGCTTCACCGACCAAAATAGACACAGCAGTTGTCAAAATTTACAATAATTTTTTTAAAATTAAAATTTATTGGGGTGAAAATTGTTAGTAAAGTTACATAGATTTCAGGTGCACAATTCTGCATTACATCATCTATAAATCCCATTGTGTGTTCACCACCCAGAGTCAGTTCTCTTTCTATCACCATATATTAGACCCCATTTACCCTCTTCTAGAGGCCCCCTCCCCTCCTTACCCTCTGGTAAACCCTAAACTATTGTCTATGTCGATGAGTTTTTGTTCCTTCATTTGTTTGTCTTGTTCTTTTGTTGTTTTCAATTTTATATACCACATATCAATGAAATCATATGGTTCTCTACTTTTTCTGTCTGACTTATTTCACTACAAGCATTTTTTTATGCATGCAGAGTTAAAGTGATTAAACCGCAACATTTGTTTGACAAAGGTGATGTTGAATATATTTTTTAAAACATCTTCAGTATGGCCATACTCACTTTTTCTCTTTGTTGCCCAAATTCGTTATATTTCAGAAATATTTGAGTTTTTTTTATTAAAGTCAGCTCATGTGTATTAGTGACCTTTATTTGAAAATAAGTCCTCTAAATTTTTGTGTTTTATTCAAAATCTGTAGGAAATCTTTATTCAAATATTCAGATAGTGGAGCACAAAGCACATCAGCTTTTTTTTTTACAATCCTATAAGGATTTTTTGTTTGTTTGTTTTCTGGTCTGAGTATTATATTAATTACCTAAAATAAAACACTTTGGGGAATATTAGTAATTTTTGACACTGTTTTCTAATGCTAATACTAGTGTTATTACAGCTACCATGTAACTCCTACCACTAAAGACCTTATTTGTTTTTAAGACTTTTTTGAAATTATTTTATTGTGGTATGACTTGCGTACATTAAAATTCACTCTTTGGTGTACATTTCTATTCATTTTGTTAAGCTTGTACTATCGTGTAACCACCACTATAATCAAGGTCTGTAATGGTTTGATCATAATTTCCATATCCCCTTTATAGTTAATTCCTTTTCCACCTCCAGGCCCTGTCCCTATAATTTTGCCTTTTTCAGAATGAAATGTAAACAGAATCACATCATAGTAGTTTGATTTTTTTCACTTAGGATAATATATTTGAGGTCTGTCCATGTTATTTTGTGTATCCGTGGTTCATGCCTTTGCGTTACTGGGTAGTACTCCAGGGTATGGATGTACCACAGTTTTTTAAATTTATTAGTAATTTGGACGATGTTTGGGTTATAGTCAGCTTTTGGCAGTTATGAATAAAGTTGCTATAAATATTCAAGTACAGGTTTTTATGTGACGTACCTTTTCATTTATCTTGGGTGAATACCTAGGAGTGGAATTACTGGATTAATTATTAGGTGTATGTTTTAACCACATAAGAAACTACCATGTTGTTTTCTAAAATGGCTTGACCAACACATCAGCTTTATAAAGTTCTTAGTGAATTGTGATTCCTGAAACAAAGCTTACAAACTGAAAGATAATGAAAAATTTCCCTCTAAAACAAAGGGAGATCCAGACAAATTAAATGATGAGAGCTCAAACATTATGCCAGATTTAAACTTGCAAATCTAAAATTGTGATTTGATTTGGTTTGTGAGGAAAACCTGTTGACGCAGCTCCTATTTTGAATTGGGTAGATTTTTATTCTCCACTGGAACAAAATGACATTGAGGTGACGTGATTTTGCTTTATAAACTTAACAAAATATCAAATCAATCATAGAAATAAATTATTTAAAAGATTTTATCCTTTAAAATATTTAATGAAAAAACAAACTCTAAATTGAAGCTTAAAAAGTACAAAAATATTTAGGTACAAGAGACCATTTTCCATTTAGCAGATGGACAGCTAACAGCTTTGCCATATCTGGAAAGAGAGTTTAAAAAAAAATTGTTTTAAATATGCTTTATAGAGAGGAGTCAGTTTAATTTGTCAAAAATTTCAAATTTATTAAATATAAAATACAACTTTAAAGATGCTTACAAGAAATTTTATGAAAAAAATAGCAAAGCTGTATTATTGGGGGGGAATGCATTTATCATAAAAAATACCAGTGACACATTTTTTAAGACAAATATAACCAAGAAACTGATTAAAGTACTTGAATAAAGCTAATTCAACTCATTTTATTTTTAATGTTTAAACAATCAATATAAAGTTTTTCAATGTTTTGCCTAAGTGTACAAAGATATGTTGTTTTTATATACTTTTTTAAAATTAAAGTTTATTGGGGTGACAATTGTTAGTAAAATTACATAGATTTGAGGTGCACAATTCTGTATTACATCATCTATATATCACATTGTGTGTTCACCACCCAGAGTCAGTTCTCTTTCCATCACAATATATTTGATCCCCTTTACCCTCATCTACCACCCTCTCCCCCCTTACCCTCTGGTAACCACTAAACTATTGTCGGTGTCTATGAGTTTTTGTTTCTTCATTTGTTTGTTTTGTTCTTTGGTTTTTTCAGTTTTATATTCTACATATCAGTGAAATCATATGGTTCTCTGCTTTTTCTGTCTGACTTATTTTGCTTAGCATTGTAATCTCAAGACCCATCCATGCTGTTGCAAATGGTACTGTTTCATCTTTTCTTATCATCGAATAGTATTCCATTGTGTATACTTATATATTACAACTTCTTTATCTCTCTAAGGACACTTTGGTTGTTTCCATGTCTTGGCCATCGTAAATAAAGCTGAAGTGAACATCGGAACACATATGTCTTTATGGATAAATGTTTTCAGAGTTTTGGGGTAGATACCCAGGAAAGGGATTCCCGGGTCAATGGTAATTATATTCTTAATTTTTTGAGGAACCTCCACACTGTCTTTCACACCAATTTGCATTCCCACCAACAATGTATGAGGGTTCCTTTTTCTCCACAGCCTCTCCAACACTTGTTACTATTTGTCTTGTTGATGATAGCCATTCTGGCTGGGGTGAGGTGATATCTCATTGTGGTTTTTATTTGCATTTCTCTGATGATTAGTGGTATGAGCATTTTTTATATGTCTATTGGCCACTTGTGTGTCCTCTTTGAAGAAATGTCTCTTCAGGTCCTCTGCCCATTTTTTAATTGGATTGTTTGTTTTTTTGTTGTTGCGTTGTATGAGTTCGTTATATATTTTGGATATTAGCCCCTTATCAGAGGCGTTGTTTGCAAAGATCTTTTCCCATTTGGTTGGTTGCCTCTTTATTTTGTTGATGGTTTCTTTTGCTGTGCAGAAGCTTTTAAGTTTCATATAGTCCTATTCATTTATTTTAGCTTTTACTCTCTTGCCTTTGGAGTCAAATTCATGAAATGCTCTTTGAATCCAAGGTCCATAAGTTTAGTACCTATGTTTTCTTCTATACAGTTTATTGTTTCAGGTCTTACGTTTAGGTCTTTGATCCATTTTGAGTTAATTTTGGTACATGGTGACAGATAGCAGTCTAGTTTCATTCTTTTGCACATGGCTTTCCAGTTCTGCCAGCACCATTTATTGAAGAGGCTGTCTTTTCTCCATTGTATGTTTTTGGCTTCTTTGTCAAAAATTATCTGTCCATATTTATGTGGGTTGATTTCTGGGTTCAAGTCTATTCCATTGGTCTGTGTGTCTCTTTTTCTGCAATACCATAATGTTTTGATTATTGTTGCCCTGTAGTACAAGCTAAAGTCAGGGAGTGTGGTACCTGCAGCATTGCTCTGTTTTCTTAGGATTGCTTTGGCTATTTGGGGTCTTTTGCGGTTCCAAACAAATCTGATGATATTTTGTTCTATTTCTTTAAAAAATGCCATTGGATGTTTTTATAGTTTTAAGAAATACTTTTATTTTTGAAAATAGTTTTAGAATAGAACCATAAATATAGTAAAACTAATGTAAGGGTCAATAATTGTTTCAGTATTATATAAATTGTAATTTTTAGCATCACCTTTCAGTATCAAGATTTTTCTGGTTTGAATCATAATCTCTGTAGTCATTCAACTTGAAGGGAAAGCAATTTTGACTGAATGATCGACATGTGCAAAGGCTAAGAGGCAGAAAGGAACATAGGACATTTGTGAATTGGAAAGAAGGCTGGTGAGGATTTTATTTGCTACAAGGTTTCAGGTAAACTACACTGTCTTGACTCTTTTTCCTGAGAGATTGAAATGTGCATGGCCTTATAGACAGGGATGTTCTTTTGAGCAGGTGAGAGTCTGCCAAGACCGGCCTCTTACATAAGATAGAGCCACTCATTTAGAACAAATACATGTTGCCAGTCAATAATTGAGTTAGCATTTAGTTTTGATCTGGATCCCATTGTATTGTTCTCTCTCTTACTCTAGCTCAGTTAACATATGTTAATTATGTCAGAGATGAAATGGAACAAAAAGAGATAATAGTTCTCCACAAAGGTTATTCCTTTCAGGGCAGTTCACAAGCATTAATCTTGGCTGTCTTCATAAAAAATTGTCTCTGCCTAAGAGGAGATTCTCCAGATAGGTTCCTTACCTGCAAAGTGGGTATTCCTATAGAACCTAAGTGATCAAATATGTAAACCCTTTCTTTTATTTTTATGGCTGCAAGTCATACAATATTATGGGAAAACAATGCACGCACACATATATTTGACACATATATACACATACATATATCAAGGGTGCCAAAAAAATGTATACAGGTGGACACTTTGGTCAACGTTGCTCAAGCAGTAGTTTGCCGTAATCAGAAGGGTCTGGATGCTGATGGTAACCACTTTGAGCAGCTCTTGTAATTGCAGAAGTCAAACATGACTTTATTCATCTTTTGTTATCGGTATATATTGAGTATTATAATTTGAATACAGTTTTCGTTTCTTAAAATGTGTATACATTTTTCTGTCACCGTGTGTGTGTGTGTGTGTGTGTGTGTGTGTAATATATATATATATATATATATATATATATATATATATATATATATATATATATATTAAGGTTACTAGTAGCCTACTAAGTAAGGTTCTGTTAAGGATCATTACAGCTTAGTCTTCTTCTTCCCCTTCAACTACTTAGCCATCACTTTTACAGTTGACTGAGGTCTCTAACTATTCTTCAAAGCATGGACTCCACACATTCATTGACAACACTGAAAATCTCTCACGCTCCTTGCACAAATCAGATTGCTGGAATTTCTTGCACTTTCAGGTAAGATAATTAATGAACTGGCTGTAGTTTTCAGTGGCTGCTCTTCTATTAGTTTAAGCTATCTTTTTCTGGAATATGTTGTGCTTCAATATCAGGTAATATTATACTGTTTTGACTAATTTGATTCTAATTATTTCTTATCACCAAATTCCATTCATCCCCACACATCCTACTGGCTATTAGTGAATGAAGAAAGTGAAACAAGGGGTTTTCTTTATCTAGGGAAACTGTGGCAAAGTTTAAATAAAAGTTAGCCTGTGCCCTTAAGGTACATTTTCTAGTAACTCAGTCATGACTGAGTTTAGATGGCTAGCAGGAAAAGGCTTTTGGAATAGACTCGGTTGGTCATGGAGATTCAAATGGAAGTGGCATTTTCTCATTTGTGCCTTTGAAATACCTGGAGCACTTACATGGTGCTGTTCTAGGAATTAATAAAAATGTAAGGCATTTGTTTCCCAGATGCTCAATCCAGCTGGGGAAGTAAGCCCTAACACAGACAGCAGTTGCGTAACTCCATTAACCAGCATTCCCTTTAAGCATCCAAAAATATATGTCAGTAATACATGTTACAAGGTTAATGTCAGTAGAGGAGACGCCAAAGAAAGCTTCGTAGATGAGCAGGAAACTGGGATAGATTTTGAAGATGGGTAGTATTTGGAAAAAATAAAAGGAGAAGGAGATATAGCATTTAAGGTCATAACGAAAGATACTCAGCTTTTCATCCAAACACACATTTACCAAAACTTAGGCCAGGGTGGTCTGCTATGTTCTGGGGACAAAAGGGTCCCCATGGCTGCAGTAGAGAGGATGAGGTACACGTGACACTATACTTATTGGTAGTTAACACTGGAAAAAAAATTCTGTCTGTCTGTCTGTCTGTCTGTCTATCTGTCTCTCTCTCTCTCTCTCTCTCTCTCTCTCTCTCTGTATGTCTGTCTATCATCTATCTATCTCTCTATCTCTCTTTCTGTCTATCTATACACATCTTAGGAACTTCCTCAGAGTTTATAAACTTGAGACCAGGCATCATTCTCACACCTTCTGCCTCCAAAACGTACACAACAGATTCAACACAGTGCCTTGTCCCTGTTTGGTAAATGTTTGGTAAATCTATGTCTGCACGACTGCTTGAGCTACTTGACTCTGACAGAATTTCTCTTGGTTCATAGAATCTCATCTTACTTAGACCACTGTTCAGATTAGGAATTGAGGCACAATTGAGTTAGACTCCCTGGCTAAATCTCAGCCGTTGGCCAGCCTCACAAATTGCCTCTCAATTCCACTTCTTATTTTTTTAGAACATGTGGTTATGGTTGGCTCCTTCCTTCAGATCCAAAGTATGTGATTATCTGAACGATTTATTTGATAATTTATTGTACACTATTGTATGAAATAAGCATCAAAACAGAAAGAATGTGAAGGTCTTCAGATCAGAGATCCATTGCTGTCGCTTTCTGACTTTGGCAAAGTGTCTTCTCTGGAACTCATATGCTAACTTTTAAGATCTTGCCTGGTTTTATACTCTCTAAGATTATTTTTCAAGGATTTGGGAACAAACACTTCCTGCTTTGAAAGGGTTTCCGTTGCAATTTCTTTATGTCTTGCCCTAGAAGTTTATGAGACACTCAGCAGCTGTTCTCATCCCATGAAAAATGAAGTGAGTGGGTTGGGCAGCTGTTTCCATGTTGCTTTGGGAGAAGTGGGATTGCACTATTCTGTATAAATGGAACGTATTAGTCATTCCCCATTCAAGTATGTACACTTTATAAGCAGATTGAGAAGTTTAAAAAAAGGAAAAAAGTTCAACTTGTGTATAAACACCTAAAAATAATTGAATTTTAATTCCAATAATGATACAACATAACAAAAATAGTCATTTTAAGATGCTCTTATTAAAAAATATTTTCTAGATATGGCAAGCTTAGAGTTTAGAATGAAGTTTTAGTGTATAAGAAACTTTGGGCTGGGGGTAGACAGAGGATGGGTGGCCACACGGGGTGAGCGAGTGAGAGAGGATAGTATAATATCCAAATATCTACAGGCCTATCTATATGAACAGCCGGGCACATTTCATCTGACTCCAAATGAAAGAATAGGCGCAATAGGTGTAAAGAAGACACATTTTAGCTAAACAAAGAATTTTCTAAAGTCAGCCCATATGACAGTATGTTTCCCATTACTTGGGGTAAGTGGAGGTATGGCAGCCCTGAGAGCCACTTGACTTGGATGTTTTTCAGGTTCAAGTGAAAACAACAACAAGTAAAAACTCTGTTGAAAGCAAAGAGGGACTTTATTATTTCAGGTGACTGAATAGTCAAGTCCCGGCTGGATCCGGGGCTCAAGTAACAGCATTAGGACCCAGTGTCTTCCCATTCCTTGACTCTGTTGTCTTCGATGGTAGCTCCATTGGTCAATTCCATTGTCCCAAGCAAGTCCTGGTCCCTCATATTGGCAAAATGGCTTCTAGAAGATTCAGATTTACATGCTATCTCATCAGTTGTGAGTTTAATGGAAATAAGAAGCCCTCTCTTTCAAGTGCTCATGTAGAAATCTCACGATAGTCTCACAGTTGAAGTTTGGGTCCCATGACCTTCAATCTGGCTTGATTCCCAGGTCTGGGTAAGATGCCCTCCCCCGGACCAGAAGTGTCTTCGCTGCTATCTCCGTAGACAGTATCCAGTGTGTGAAGGGTGATACCCAAAGTAAAATCAAGGCTCTGGTGGCATAAGGAGAAATGAAGGGTCAGTAGCAAAGCAACAAGTATCCATCATAGTAGTACTTGAGAAGTGGTAAGAAGTGGTAAGATTAGATCAAAATTTTCAGTAAAATTTTAGCAGTGGATCAATATTAGCAATAAAATATTTGAAAAATATGTGTAATAAAAGGGATGACCTTCTGGTGGAAGCATCAAGTGCCTAGATGACTGACAAATTAATCCTTTTCTTTACCCCTATGTAGATCCCCCTAAGAGTCTGAGGGTAACACTTTGGAATCTATTGAGCAAGTTGAATAGTAAGGTCCCATAGGATCTGGAGTCTGTGGCTATCATCTTATATTTGGTCCCTGGGTCTAATGGGATATTAGCCCTGCTGAATCAATATTTGTTGGGTTGAATTGAAATCAGATGAATTGAATTTGGGTGGGGGAAACACTTGTCTAAACTTTGTGTGGCATTTGCATTTTCTAAAGCACCTTCACTTACCTTTGCATTTGTTTTTAATGACATCCCTGTGAGCTAGGCAGTGAGTTGTTTTTATTTTTTTTAATCTTTATTTTGATATATTTATATGGACAATGAGGAAGAATAACGTAATGAATCCCTTTGTAACCACCAGCCCGTACTTATCAAGTTTAATTTCATATCTGCTCCAGTTCTGTCTCCCTTTTTTATGAAGAAAACATTACAGTTAAAATTCCCTGTCATCTATCCATATTCAATTCCTTTCCTCTCTGCCAGAAGTAAACCCTGTTATGAATTTGACTGTTTGCAATTCCTGTGCATGTTTTATGATTTTTCTGCTACACATTTCCATATCCATAAAATATGTAATTTTTATTTTGCATTTTATATAAATAACATGAAGCCATATGTACCAACAAATCATATACTTTTTGACCTAAATGATTTTGAAACTTGTATTGATAGATAGATACAGCTTGTTTTCATTGTTGCAAGGAATTGAAATGCCCGGTTTAAACCAAATAACATAATCATTAACTCAGCAGTATGTTTAGGTATTTCGTCCTGTGGTTTTTTTTTTAATGAACATTGACCATTTATCAGTAGATTTGACAAATATGAAAGCCATCATGCTGTGAAAAGCTAGAATTAGTCTACAGAGCACACACACACACACGCATAGCTCCACACTGGTTCTTTTGCTGTGGGAGCTCTGTGTGCGCTCCAAGGATTCCGTGAACAACCTGAAGCAAATAGTGGAAGCATGATGTTTGTATTGGAATTTTTATGAGAAGGATCTGCATTTATCTTTGGAATCTCAAAGAGAACTGTAACCTACAAAATTTAAGAACACACCGCCTTAGATGTTTTATAAAATATTTACAAATCATTCCCAACTTGCCAAATTAAAACAAACTTTTAGCAGATGGAATAGGGATACGATTTAATCCCTTCCTCAGCAGTCTACAAAAATCATATTCATTATTTTTTATTTCCTCTCTGTCTCAAAGCAGGGGGTGAAGTTTCATAAAATAATAGTCATGATAAAACTGGATCAATCCATTCATTTCACTACTTTCATTTCACAAGACTTTAAAACCCAAAGCCTAACCTTTTGTTCTTTTGTGATCAGCATTTTCTGCTGAAATGTCACTGCTTCTACATCAACTGAGCTCAACACATTTAGAATCAGCTCAACACACTCATTAAGAACTTAAAGGAGACCATGCTTCCCAGGATAGGGAAACTAAGGTGAAGAATGCACACCCTGCCTTTCCTAGCCCCGTCCTGCCTAAACTGCTGTGACCAGAGCAGCCGGGGTTTTGAGAAGGGCACACACCAGAGGCCAGGTGTACCTGTGCCTGGGGCTAATGACCCTCCAAGCCACAGCTCCAGGAGGAATAGGTTAAACAATAGGGCTTCTGTCGGCTACCTTATAAACTTCTTGTTTCCTATGAGCTTGGAGAACTGCTCTAAATCTTGTCACCCTGTATTTGATATCCTACATTTAACAGCCTATATTTTTCTTAACAACCCTACCTCTTTCTTCTCAGCTACTACAGAAGTCTAATACCAGAAAAACAATGACAATGGAGGTAACAGTAGCAACCAGCATTTATTGAGTCCTGGCTCTGAGGCAGGTACTGTGCTCAGCACTTTATTCATTTGCCCATTCATTCATTCATCTACTCAACTAATATTTGCCGAATATGGACCATGTTAACTGCCATGGGGAATCAATGCTGAAAGCAGACACTTCTCTTGACATCATAGAGTTTAGAGTCTAAAAGGGAGGTAGATATGAATCAAATATCAACTAACAAATGTGAACTTACAGTTAGGATCAGAGCTACAGAGGAGAGGTGTATGGTTTTCTAGGGAATGTGTCATAAAGAGATTTGACCTGATCAGGAAGGAAAAGGAATGGATTTCCTCAAGACATGATGCCATAGGAAGGCTCAGTAGGAATTAATTAGGCAAAGAGGAGAGGAAGAGAAATCTAGACAGAAGAAACATGTGCACGTGTCCTAGATAATGGGAAGGAACACAGCAATGAAAAGAAACTAAAATTCTGGCAACAACCCTGGGTCCTAGGTCATTCTGATCTTCATTTTACTGTTGAACTGAGGCTAGGTACATTGAAGTGACTTACGTAAAGTCACTGTTGGGAAGTAGCGGGATCAAATCTAAGTCACGTCTAACCTCAAAAGGTGTCCACTTAAAACCATACCACTCCTCTCCTCACAAAAAGGCACAGACTCAGGTGATTCACAAGGGAACTCTACCAAAGATGTAAAAAGATCATATAATCTCAGTGCTTATTTTAGACAATTTTAGAAAAATGAACAAAAATTCTCAAATTCTCAAATTGTTTTCTTGTTGTTGTTGTTTTAGTAAGACAACTCATGGCCAGTCTTGTTTCATATGTATACTCCCATCTTGTATAATTTTTAACCAAGTCAAATTCTCTCAGATTATCTCATCTATAATTATATCTGTGTATATCTCTAAAAATGACTCTCTTAAAAATATTACTACAATATCATTATCACATCTAAATATATATAAACAATAATTATTAAAGCATTCGACTTTTCTCAGTTGGCCATCTCAAAAGCTGTCCCTGTCTCTCTCTTTCCTGTTTTTTAACAAATTGTTCAAAAAATAACACTAAGGTTTATACATTTTGATTGCTCTCTCTGTTGAGTTTCTTAATCTATAGGTTCTCTGTCTCTTACCTTTTTTCTAATTTATTTGTTGAGAAAACAATTTTGGTTTTTATAGAGTTTTCTATATTCTTGATTCTGCTGATTTCACAGTTTTCTCTCACCTGTGTTTTCTGTAATTTGGGAATAAGATCAATGTTTCTTGGCAAGAATTTTCATAAGTGGAATGTATAGATCCATCAGATGGCACATAATAGCTACTTTGTTTATTGTCTTTATCAGATTGAAATTCTTGGCTGGAAACTTCCATTCATCAACTATCCCAAGTTATTGTTTGTATAGAAAAGGCAAGATAAATTTTTGATTCTTTTTTTTATATGTTTTATTCGGGAATATTGGGGAACAGTGTGTTTCTCCAGGACCCATCAGCTCCAAGTCGTTGTCCTTCAATCTAGTTGTGGAGGGCGCAGCTGAGCTCCAAGTCCAGTTGCTATTTTCACTTTTTAGTTGCAGGGGGTGCAGCCCACCATCCCATGCGGGAATTGAACTGACAACCTTGTTGTTGAGAGCCTGGGCTCTAACCACCTGAGCCATCCGGCCGCCCCACTGGAAGCTCAGTGGCAGCTCATTGTCTTCAATCTAGTTGCGGAGGGCGCAGCTCACTGGCCCATGTGGGAACTGAACCAGCAACCCTGTTGTTAAGAACTCATGCACTAACCAACTGAGCCATCCTGCCACCCCTAAACTCTGTTTCTTATACTTTAAAGGTGACCAATACATTTTTCTTGCAAGCTGTTGTTCAGTTGTATTATGAACTTATACATTTACTAGATATGTTTGTAAATGTATTAAATGTGTTTCAAGCCATTGCAATTATTATTCTTATCGAATAATATGCCATAATACCGTATGTTGGTTCTATTCAAATTGGCTTCGAAGTCTTTTTGACATGACACTAGTAGTAATTGATAACTTCTTTGATTTCTGATATGACAAGACATTCTAAGATGCTCTTATGCATTTCTTATCTCAAACCTAGAATCAACCATTTCTAAAAAGCAAAACAAACAAACAAAAACAGCCTTGGTTCCTTTTATTTAGGAAATTATATTTGGAGACCACAATGTGGACACTAGGGGTGCTCGTTGCTGCCCAATTGATGTATCATTTATAAGCCTTTTCAGTGGACAGAGCTAGGAAATAAACACTGAAGAAAAAAGAAGAGGAAGAGGAAGAGGAAGAGGAAGAGGAAGAAGAAGAAGAAGAAGAAGAAGAAGAAGGGAAGGGAAGGGAAGGGAAGGAAGGAAGGAAGGAAGGAAGGAAGGAAGGAAGGAAGGAAGAAAGAAAACATATTTCTTGAATATAAACTATTATTTCCAATTCAAATTTAGGATTACAAGACTTTAAATTATTTGGTTTTATATTTATCCGGATTTCTCTTATGCTTAAATTCTTGATTCCTGATGATATTCTTGGCTCTATCCCCTAATTCGTTTATAATTGTATCAGAAGTACATCACCATGGTATTTTCACTGGCAATATGATCATTAAAAGCTGCTGAGACATCTTTGCAGTTTCCTTTGTTTCTTAGCATATATCTCAAAAAGGATGTACTGCTAAATTACTGTACTTCAAAATCACTTGCAATAATTCTTCTCTGTGTGGTTATGCACACTTGATATACACTTGAATTCATTTGCCTCCTTTTGCCCTTGATTTTGGAAATTAAAAAAAAATGATCTTGTCTTGTAATTATGTAAAATATGTACTGGGCACATAAACAGGTAGGACAGAAATAAGGAAGAAGCAATGTCCTTTCTTGGTTGTTAAAATCTGTGCACGGGCAGTGAAAGCAGTGGGGTAGTGGATGTATGGTGGGGAAGGTGCTTGAGCCACAGCCACCCTGGTGCTCCCTGAGCAGCAGTCCTGCTAATCTAGATTTAGGTCTTGTGACATCAGAATTGTTTCCCCTCCAGGAAGAAGGGAAATAGTACTTCCTGTATTGATCAGGATTCTTTTCTGGAAACTGAAACGTCGTTTCCATGTTAAGAAAAGTAAAACATAATAGCAAAAAAAAGAAAAAAGTCATTAAATTTTAAATGTGCTTCTTTCATACTCCCATTGGTGGACTAAAGGCATAAAGCCAAAGATCCAGGTATGGCTTCTTAGGCATTCTCTTCCTGTTATACTCTTCCTGTCACCCCCCACCCCACTCGCTGTTACCCCCTACATACAGACTACTCCATCTCTCCCATTAATTGGATTCTTCTCAAGCCATAGCAAAGCAAGAAAAGTGGAAATTCTGAGTCAGACAGACCTTTGTTCAAGTTCTAGTTTTATCTCTAAGAGTTGTCTATCTCTATGTATATAACCTCTGCCTCAGTTTCCTTATCTATTATATATGTATATAATCTCTTTGTCTTTTCCATAAAATAAGGAATCTTACTTTAAAGAAATCTTGTGAAGATTAAATCAGATAATGTATTAAGGTACCAAATACAGTGCCTGACACATACTCAGAATCTACTTAACATTGGTTGCTTTGCTACAGACACTGTTATTTCTGTTTCTGTGACTAAAATTGGTATAAACCAAATTATTTTGTTCTCATTCTCTTGTCATATTCTTCCTTGAGAATTGCAGAAACTTTATGCCTGTAATTTTTCATTCAGATCCACTTGTCAACGAAGACTTAGCTAAAGATAGCTCTCTAAACTTAGACTTCTCAAAGGAGAAAAGGGGGGAAGGTATTTGAGCCTTTCCTTATTTTGAGTTCTTAGCACAGGACTAAGAATCAAGATCCATGCGGTTCCTCATTCTTCCTCCAGGAAGGAGCTATGTGAAACTTAAAGTAAGTGAAGTAATAACGTGGAAAACATGATGGACTCTGAGCCCCTGATCCTAGTATTATCCATTTAATGCCTTGAGTGTGAGAAATTTACTTCCCTTCTCTGTGTCCAAGTCTATCTATTTGTAAAATTAGGTCACACAAAAAGATCTGAATTTCCTTCCAGTTTTGGAAATGTAGGATTCTCTGTTTATTTAAACTCTCTCCTTGATACGTTTCATATAACCAGTTCTGTGACTTCTGTGGGCCATGTTTCTTTTGCCCAATGTATTGGTATCCTCCCCTCTTTAAATAGTATTCTCTATGGAGTCCATAAGTATTCCTTCATTCCTCATGGCTGCCAACAAGCCTGGAGTTAATTTTCATGGAAAATAGTGGCAAATCTTGGTAGTCCGAGTTTTCTTGTACCATAATACTCTTCATTTCCTAATTATGTGGATTTTATTATTTTTGTCATTGCTCTCAGATCAGATAATATCTGCCTTGTTTTAAGCCATCCTGATCTTGTTAATGCTGTTACTATGAGATTTTTTATAAATTATGAATATCATTCCTGCATCGCAATTCCTTCATAACTATTCAGGGGAAATAATCCCTCTCCTGCTCATTTTGTTATGAGAAAAAAGGGAGTCATAGATATAAAAATTAAAGAGATAACATAACTTTCGATGCAGCTTTTAGTTATTAGTATTAAAAGAGCTCAACATAACACCAAGGGGGGTAATAATTAATTATTAAATATGTTTTCTCGCTTTGAGAGTTAAAAAAGTCAACTTCAGTCTTATTCAAAGATTCTTGGCTTGGTGCTGCTCTCACCTGAGCAGTAACCCACATGCTCTTCCTCTCAGAGGAATAAGTTGTCCCACTGTATCGAGTACATTGCAGGACTCCATTCTTATGGCTTTCTTGGCAGCAGTGTGCTGCAATTTGCCAGGTGGTATGGTGAGATTTTAATTGGCTTTTTAAATGTTCTCATGAGTTCTAGGGTGGACAAAGGAAGTGCTGCATGAGAGCCCAGCCCTTGGTGACACAGAAAAGTACACGAAGGTTGCCCAACAGTATTGTTTCCTCAGCCTGCTCCTATTGATCGTGTTTGTCAGTGATTTGGGCAGGATATGCTGACTGCGTTGTCAGATGGCACTAAACACATCACTGGAAAGTGGCTAAGTGTGCCGGTTTGGGAGTAAGAATACAGACCTGGTTTGGAATCCAAGCTTCTCCATCCACAATGAGTGTCATCTTCTGGCTGAACTGGGACCAAAGATTGAAAGCTATGGGAAGATAGGCTTCACCTCATGAAAAGGAGGAATTTTCTGTCAAAAAAAAATTTTTAATGTTCTTCAGTTGTATTAGTGGTCTCTAGAACGCAGTAGGAAATGGTGTAGATTGAGAGCTGTTGTGTATTTAAATCCATCTGTAAAACCGAATTTGAATTTGAATATTACCTGCGGTTGTGTTCATTGCAGTGGGTTTGGTCGATGGATGATGATGGTGACAATGATAATTCTACTCCGCTCAGTGCTCGTCATATCGCTTCTCTTATACCAGTTCTAGGGAGTTTGAGAAGAAGGTCACGAGTCTAATAGACAGGGACACAGGACACCAGGCAGGGGAGGCATTTGGAAACCACATCCTATGAACACAGATTAAGAAAATGGTGGTATTTAATCAGAAGAGAAGACCACTATAGTCTTGGGAACGTATCTTCCACATCAAGTGGATGAGCAGAACACCATTTTATGAAAGCCCAGACGGTAGAATCAGAAGCAATACTTGAAGTTCCAAAGAAATTAACTTTAGCCCCATGTGAAAAATCACAGACAAAGGATTTTGATGTTCGATTGGCCTGGGTTTGAGTTCCATCTTGGCCCCTTACTGTGTTACCACCACGTTCAGATTACTGCACTACCCTGAGCCTCAGTGAAGTAATATGGTCTCATCTATAAAGTGGGAATAATATTAGACTCTCCCTCATAGAGCACTTGTACAGATTAAAAGGAAATAGTGCATGCAGGTTAGTAACACGCTGCCTGACACATAGTACGCACTCAGTAATTGCTGCATACGGTTGCTGTTCTTGTTAGTACTGTTAATAGTTAGGTTTAGAATATAATAAAAGTTGGGCTGCTTCAAGGGAAATAATGAAGCAGTTGTCACTGGGTATTGTTTTTTAGAAAGGGGGGAAGAGGTATGGTTTTAAAGTGGATTTGAACAGGGAGGCAAAGGTGGTCAGGAACCTGTGATTCTAGAACTGTCTCTTTGGCGTCATTCTCTAGTTCCCTGTGGTACGTTTCCGTGACTCTCCAGTTCTTTTCTGGCCTCTCCTACGCTAGGGCCCCTATCCCTATGTTCTGCTTAGGCACCTGCTGGGCCAAATTTAGCAGTTGTCCCGCCATATAATTATCTGCAACTGCTTGAGTAGTTAACATGCCTAAATTTTTCGTAAACTACTTCATGCTGTAATACCAATGGCTAATCATAGAGCTTTTGATTATAATCTCTTTAGCATCGTGGGCTTGGTCTCTTGCTTACAACTAATTGGCCAGAGCATATAATAGTAGCAGACACTGAATACAGGATGGATGCATGGACAAAGAAGCAAACTAATAGAATTTCATATGTGGAAGTGTGTCAGCAATCATTATATTTAATATTCAATGCCTAAGTAGTTCTCTTTAGTGCTTCTTCCAGGTGGCTCTTTGGCCTCTGCTTGGAAACCTTCCGCAAGAGGGATTTCACCAACTCTTCAGGCTTCCCGTTTTCCCTTTGAACAAGTCTACTGGCATGGACTTGCAAAGGTTCACCATATATTGAAGTGCATTGTATTACTTGGCTAATGAATGAATGTATTACCCCTTCTAATGGTATTGAAGTTTTAACAGGAGGCTCCTGGAAGCACATTCTTTAAATCAAAGAATGTATATTTTGAGGGCAGAATTTTAGGCACTAGTCTTGGCAGGGAGAAGAAAATGCTAATTTCCTGCTTCACAAAAACAAGATCTTATTGTTATATAGGTGTGGGGGGATACAGGATGACAGATGTTTGCAGGATTTCCTGTTACAATAAGAAATAATTTTTCTGCATCAGTAGGCATGTGGAAGATGAGTTATAAACTATGATAGAACTGAAAACATAGTAGTCATGCTTCATGAATGTAAAAATGGTTGTACAAAATTACATTTCTTTTCAAGATTCGCTATAGAATTATTGTATTTTTTAACTCAACATCTCTTTTAAATTAAACTTAAAAAAAAATATGAGAATCAATTTATTTGAATCAAACATTTAAAAGGGTGTTATTCTAAGCAGCAATTAAGACTTAATTGTCATCATTTGCTTTCTCCCTGGAAAGCATTTGTTTGCCATCCTATGATTGAGCCGTTAAATTGGGCACATCTGGAGATAAAGCGCAGACAATACTATATCAAACCTATTGTCAGAAGGCACATCTGCTTCTTGAGGAAAAAAATAAGAAAAGGCAACCAAAGAGAAATCAAAGAACCACAATAAATATGTGGGGGTAGGTAATACACTGGTTACCATGGAGAGCTGTTGGAGTCATTTGCATTCCACTTGTCACTGTGTCCTTGTAGTATTATGATTTTTTTGACTGGGGTAGAAACTTCTAGAGGAAGAAGCGTGGTCTTGGGCCACAGCTCTAGGTAAATTGGTGGATGTGTGATCAGCCTATAATGGTCTTGTTCCTCTAACAGCCAGTGCCAGGGCGACTCATAGGGGCGAGCCCTAGAAGCTATGTTGGTAGGATGTGATCCTATCCCCCTCCCGTGGCCGTACCTGACTGAGCAGACCAGGGTAGACACATGACTTTCAGTGGATGAGTGGCATTTTTTTCACTCAGGTATTTGGCATTTGGATTGAGGTATGTCTCCGTCTGGCCTGTTTGCTTGAACAGAGGAAATGCATACCTTAGAGCTTCCAGGGAGGTATAGTTGTCCACGCACTGTGGGAAGACGGGTGAAAGAAGGACGTAGATTATTGCCACACTCCTGAACAGCTTTCCAGTCTCTGGTTTTCGACCTTTAGCTATCCTTGGCTTTTAAGACATTGCCCAATATCTCTGTAGTACATCTCCCTTACTTGGTTGAGATATTTGAAGTCCGTTTCTATAAATTGGAAGCAAAAGAACACCAACTTAAAAGGCCTAAAAAATGATGCCATTATCTTGGTTTCTCAGTTGTCACTGATAACATTTTTCAGAAAATCCAGAGAACCCTTCTTCAGTACTTCCTCCGTACTAGATGGTGAGAAGAACACAGAAAAAAATTATAAATTACAATATTATGCTCTTCTTATTCTCGCATGACTGCTTTTTACCTTGATATCATATCTACACTCTACTTTTCTAAGGAGAGTGAAACTAGCTGGTCATGTCTCTTTAAGATGCAAACAATTCCAGGAGGACATTGTATTCCAGTGATCTGCTTTCAGCCTTGACTAAAATGATAATACTCCTCTTAATAAATGACCACCTCCATTTCTCTTAAGGTGGTAGCAGCAATTGCTCTTTTAATTAGCTGGCAGTTTCTCCGTAGCCTCGGAGGAGTGAGTTGTATTAATTTTATGTTATTAGCAAAATTAATAATGCATTGATTAATTTTCTATTTCTCTCTGGAATGGGTAAGGAAGCAAGCCTTAGATTCCCTGAGTCAGGAAAGCCTGAGAGGGTTGAATTTATCGTCAAGTCTCCTGGGCAGGACCACAAGGTGACAGCCACTGAAATGAATCAGTGGGTTAGGGTGAAAGTGTAGATTTCATGGAGACTACTCATCATTACTTCTTAACGGGCTGTCCTTTGATTTGCCACCTCCTCTGCTTTGCCAAGCTGCACTTGAGCTGAGGTCACACATCTGTTGCTAAAGTTTTGTATGGAAGGTAATCACTGAATATGACCCCAAGCACACACACACGTGTGTGTGTCTATTCATCTCCACTTGCTTTCAGATTAAAACTCCATGTATGATTCCAAATGTGACCTTGAAATGTCTATTAATTGTGAAAATTAGAAATCAGACCATACTATGTTGTTTTCACTGATGTTAGAGGGTTAGTATCTGAATAATGCCCTGGAGTTAGGAAATATCCTTATCTTTCAGAAGGCAGTAGAGGATAATATCATTAAAACTCAACAATATCTTTCAGAAGGCAGTAGAGGATAATATCATTAAAACTCAACAATAAGAAAACAACTAGATTTTAAAAATGAGCAAAATATCTGAACAGACACCTCATTAATGAACATATACAGATAGCAAATAAACATATGAAAAAAAAATGCTCAATTTCATAGGTCATCAGGGAATTGCAAGTTAAAACCACAATGAGCTGCCACTACACACCTATTAGAATGGCCAGCATCCAAAACACTGACACCACCAACTGCTGACAAGAACGTGGAGCAACAGGAGCTCTCATTCGCTGCTGGTGGGAATGCAAGACGGTGCGGCCACTTTGGAAGACAGTGTGGTGGTTTCTTACAAAACTAAACATAATCTTAACATATGATCCAGCAATTGTGCTGCTTGCTATTTACCCAAAGGAGTTGGAAACTCATGTCTACACAAAAACCTGTACACAGATGTTTATAGCATCTTGCGTCATAAGTGTCAAATTTTCAGAGCAATCAAGATACCCTTCAGTAGGTGAGTAGATAAACAGTGGTCCATCTAGACAAGGAGATATTATTTAGCATTAAAAAGAAATGATCTATCAAGCCATAAAAAGACATGCAGGAATCATAAATGCACACTACTGAGTGAAGGAAAGCAATCTGGAAAGGCTACATACTGTGTTTCCGACTATGTTGGAAAAGGCAAAACCATGGAGATAGTAAAAAGATGAGGGGCTAAGGGAGTGGGAGCTGGTTTTCATAGTTTTGGTTTATTTTTAGAAAGAATGCTTTTTTATTAATGTTATGCATGAATAAAATAAACCTCTCTCCTTTTTTTTAACACGTCAAGGGTTAAAAAAAAAAAAAAAAAAAAAAAAAAAAAAAGAAAGAAAGAAGAAGGATAGAGATTCAAGCATAGAAAAGTAATTAGGGCCTGAAAGAAGCTCAGTGTGTTTGGAGCCTAGAGTTCAAATTCCAGAGCAGCGAGGAAAAGGCTGAGGAGGTAGATAAAGGTCAGAATCAGGAGAGCCTTACAAGGAACATGGAGGCATGTGGACATTAAAATCTGTGTCTTTCATGACAATTTGTAACCCATACATGATCCATCTTAATGAATTCCACAAACGATTCCTGGCTACAATCACAGTTACGGTACAATTAAGGGATGAGTATTTTGCTCAAATGTGATGAGGGAAATTACTTTCTTTTCCCCAGCCCCCAATTTGTCAAATGTACTGATACAGTCTGGTGCCAACATCTGCTGTGGCCATCCCAGACGAGATCCGCCTGCGCTCCACATTTCAGAACAATGTTGCGTGTGAGATCCTTCCTACTTTTCCTTTCAAAGGCCCACCATTCTCGGCTCAGCCACGAATCTATGCTGTGCAATGTCTGAGCTGTACACTGCCACCCACTGCTGCCTACCGCTCCCCACCCATCTTTGTTCCCCAAACCATCCTCTTTTTCATCCTCACTCACCTTCTGATTGTCCACATTCCCTCACTGTCTGTAAAGCAGTACTTTTTCTTCATCGTCTTTTTTTGGTTTTCCTATAAAGGCTCTGAGAAACGAGGAGTTTTACCATTTGTATGTGTCATAGTCATGCCCGTGGCAATCTGGGTAATAGACACGTATGTATCTGGAAAACTTCAGAGAGGAAGCTGGAGCATAGCAAGTAGGAAAGGAGAAATGAAGCATGTTACACGTTATCAAAATGTAAGTGCCAGCACCTCATTTTTTAAAAAATAGCATTTTAATATATTTCTTAGAAAGCTTTGTAAAACGTTGTCTTTCAAAACAGCAAAGAGGCACTAGTTGGAACTGAAGCAATCTAACAGCTACAAGTCAGATAGATAGCTGAGTACTTTGGAAGATGGGGTAGGAAAACATTCTTTTACAAGCTTACAAGGTCCTTGTGCTCCTGAGGCAGGTCTGAGAGGAAAAGAAGGTAGCAGGATCTGCCTTATTTATTCAGAGGCCCAGGAACAGACGAAGCGTTCACAGTTGTTCCCCTCAGCAGTTGGGAAGATGTGCCTTGAAGAGGAATACATTATTTCTAAGCAGGCAGGGATTTTTCAAGATGCCCAGAAACAGCACTGCTCTCTTTCTGATGAGCATTTCTAGAGAGTTAGTCACATTCAAATTCAGCTAACATTTATTATGAGCAAACTGTGGACAAAACACAGTACAAAACATTTTCACAAATATTTTGTTTGTATAACAAGCTTGTGAAGCAGGTGTGTGTTTAGTCAGCTAATCTTCCTATTTCTCTTCTTTCCTCTTCCAACATCTATAGTTCACCTCTTAGGTACCAAGTCACGGACACAAAGAATGGCAGGGCATTGTCCCTGAGGGAAAGGCCTGGGGTAGCGGCAGAGCCCCTCCCTGTTGCGTGCTCTGAACAGCACACCCTTCTATTTATTTGGGTGACAGATTAGGACACACATGTGACCTGTTCCTCAGACTACCTTATGTCTCTGTGGATTCTTCTTACTTGTACTCATTTGAATTTTTACGGGTATATTTTCACCAGCCATCCCAGAAGCTGCCTTTAAAAACCCCAAATCCTCAGTTCCTCAACTCTCTCCTTTGCTCTCTGTCCCTAAAGGAGCTGAGTCTGGGCAGGGATAATGCATCTTCTCAAAGAACAACCTGGGTTTCTGGAGCCATGCTGTGCTTGCACACCTTTCTGAACTTTCAGGGGCTTACAGCCAAGTGCCAAGAAGTTTGCACGCTCCTGACACAGTGGTTTTCTTTCTTTGGATTTTCCTGGAAGCGGTCAGGGAAAATGCCGCCTTCCCTGATGACTTCAAGGGTAAGGATCTGTTAATATCTTTCCTCTTCACTTTCCTACTACTTACCATCATTTCTGCTCAACTGACCCAGTTGGTTTAAGCATCACTTAGCTGTTGTTTTCCCCAGTTTTATTGAGATAGGATTGACACACGCCACTGTATAAAGTTAAGGTATATAGCATAATGATTTGACTTACATATTTTGTAAGATGATTACCACAATGAGTTAACAGCAATCATCTCCTATAGATTAAAAAAAAGAGAAAGACAACAGTTTTTTTCCTTGTGATGACAACTCCTAGGATTTCCTCTCTTAACTTTCATATGTACCATACAGCAGTGTTAACTATGGTCACCATGCTGTACATGACATCTCTGTTACTGATTTATCCTATAACTGGAGATGTGTACCTTTTGACCACCTCCCCCTACCCCCCATCGCTCGTAACCACGAATATGATCCCTTTTTCTATGCGTTTGGTTCTTTCTTTTTCTTCCTCTTTCTTTTCTTCCTTCCTTTCTCTCCCACCCTTCACTCCCTCCCTTCCAACCCTCTTTCTTTCTAAGATTCCACACGTTTAAGTGAGAGCACACGGTATGTGTCTTTGTCTGACTCATTTCACTTAGCATAATGCTGACATCCATGCTGTCACACATGGCAAGATTTTCTTCTTTTACACAGTAGAATAATATTCCATTGTGTACATATATATACAACTTTTTAAAAACTATTCGTCCATTGATGGACACTTAGGTTGTTTCCATATCTTGGTTATTGTAAGTAATGCTGCCCTGAGCATGGGGGTGCAGATATCTTTTCAACATAATATTTTGATTCCTTCAGATATAGTCTCAAAAGTGGGGTTACTGGATTATGTGGTCGTTCTAATGTTAATTTGTTGAGGATTATACATACTGTTTTCCATAGTGGCTGTGCACATTTACATTCCCACCAGTAGTGCCTAGGGGTTCACTTTCTCCATGTCCTCACCAGCATTTGTTATCACTTGTATTTTTGATGATAAACATGCTAAGAGATCTGAGGTGGTTATCTCATGGTGGCTTTGAATTGCATTTCCCTGATGATTAGTTATGTGGACCATTTTTCCGTGTACTTTGTATGTCTACTTCAGAATAATGTCACTTCAAGTCCTCTGCCCATTTTTTCAATTGGATTCTTTATGGGTATTTTTTGTTTGTTTGTTTTTGTTTTTGTTTTGCTGTCGAGTTGTATGAGTTCTTTGTATATTTTGGATATTGACCTCTTATCGCATATACAGTTTGGAAACATTTTTTCTCATTTCATGTGTTGTCTTTTCATTCTGTTGATTTCTTTTGCTGTACAGAAATGTTTTAGTTTGATGTAGTGCCACTTGTTTATTTTTTATTTTGTTGCTTGTGGTGCATATGCAAAAAGTTATTTCCAAGACCTACATCAAGGAACTTTTATCCTGTTTTCTTCTAGTAGTTTTATGGTTTCTGGTCTTACATTTAAATCCTTAATCCATTTTGAGTTAATTTTTATGAGTAGTGTAAGAAAGGGATCTAGTTTCATTCTTTTAAATGAAATATCCATTTTTCCCAGCACCATTTATTGAAGAATCTTGTCTTTTCTTCATTGAGTATTCACCCCCTTGTCAAATATTAGTTGACCATATTTGCATGGGTTTATTTCTGGTCTCTCTATTCTGTTTCATTGGTCTACATATCTACTTATATATTAGTAACATACTGTTTTGTTTACTGTAGCTTTATAATATAGCTTAAAATCAGGAAGTGTGGTGCCTCCTGCTTTGTTTTTCTTTCTCAATTGCTTTGACTATTCAGAGTCTCTTTTGGTTCCATATAAATTTTAGGATTGTTTTTTTCTACTTCTGTAAAAAAAAAAAAAATGCCATTGGAATCTTGATAAGGATTGCATTGAATCTATAGATGGCTTTGGCTGGTATGGACATTTTAACAATATTAATTCTTCCAATCCATGAACACAGGATACCCTTCCATTTAGTTGTGTCTTCTTCAATTCCTTTCACAGAATGTCTTATAGTTTTTCAGTGTAGAGATCTTTCACCTCCTTGATGAAATTGATTCCTCAGTATTTTATTGTTTTTGATGCTACTGTAAGTGAGATCATTTTCTTTGTTTCTTTTTAGATAATTCATTGTTATTTAACTGTTAGTATCAATGTGAATTCCTCATGGTAACGGTAAGCCAAATGTATGATGAGTCAGGCACAAGCTTGTACAAAACCGCAATGAATTCCAAAAACAGCCGCAGCCACAATAATGGCAGCCACAATAATGACACCCTAAGTGAGTTTCTTCTATTCCTAGAGAGAGAGAGAGAGAGAGAGAGAGAGAGAGAGAAGCCAATCTCAGGGTACCCAGGGTATAAAGTTAGGGAGAAGGGAGAAGAGACAAAGGCTAGTGGCAAAGTAAGCGAGGAGAAAGATGTCTATAGCTCCTACAGTAACTTCCGCCTGTGTTCTGGTCTGCTGAGTTCTGTGAGATAGGAGCTCCTTTCTGCAGCTTTCCTGGATATTGTGAACATTCCTACGTGACTACATCAGAAACAATGTTATCTGGACTGATTCTGCTCTCTGTTCCTGAGGACCCCACTCCTGACGCCTGCCATGACACTTCATTCTCACTCATGAAACCTACCTCCTTGACTTCCAGGCAAAAAGAAATAAAATAAAACAGGTCATTTTGGTTAGTAGTGGGGGCTTACATGCAATTCTGCATCGAATCCCGTTTTTGCTAGTTATCATGAATCTCACCTCCTGAAATAGCTGGGTTGATGGTGGGGCCCATGCCTTCTGTTCTTCTGCACATTCCATATTTATTCCTTGGCATAGATTATGAAGCATATGATTTTTGAATGTTTATTGGTGCTTCACATACCCTAGGATCCAGCCCCTCATTATTCACAGCATCTAGATATTTATCTCATAGGAAAACTTGAAACTAGACTTTCTTGAACGAAGTATGACTCTTCTACTTTATTTAAATCTAACCCTAGCAAGCATAGCTGTAATGTATACCATATGGAATCATAAACCCTGTAGATAAGCAAGACTCTTTGGGAATTCACCACCCTGCTAAGAATCTTACCTTAAAGGTAGACCGATTTGAATGTCCAGGGAGTTCTATAGACGTCCTCTCTTTTGTTCTTTAGACTTGCTCAGAATTCCTTCCCTGTACTTGTACATAAGAATTATTGGATGGGGGTGGTTACATCGTGTAACACGCATTCTACTCTCTGGGTGATTAAAGAATTTGAAGAGTACTTTTTCTCTATGTGATTTTTTTCATTACCCCGATTGAGATCAAAGCCTTCTGTGTAGTGTAGCTGCACTGTGTCCCCGACACGTTCCCACCCCCACTCTCTCTCTGGCTACTGCAAGTGGGGTATACACTCTTCTTCTACCCAAATCAGATGCTTCTCCATCTTCAAGGCCAAGCTCAAAGCTTCCTTTTCCGTGGAACAGTGTTGGATGCCCCCAACCTAAAGCATCATTATGAGTCTGTTGATCCCCAGCATTTGTGTTAGCATCTGAGTTATAAGTCTCTCGTTCTACCTTGCCTCAACTAGCAGCAGATGTGGGAATGCCAGGTACTTCCGCTGGACTGGAAAGCTCCTTGAGGGCCCTGGAAATTGTGATTCTCTTTGCTTTTCTTGGGATGCCCAGCACCGGATTGTGCCTGAATGTATGTTCACTCTGTTAAAAAAATAAACATAAATACTTGGGAATCGGGAAACATGGTAGCTCTTCTATGTCAGGCGATGTCTATGTAAATAATCTGTGGGGATCAATCCAGATATTCCTGGTTGGTTAATTCTTTACATAGGAAAACACTTGCCTCAGTGGTTTAGGCTTGAGGTTCTTTTTCTAAATAGCCAACATGCAGCTAATGTCTATAAAATTGACACCAGCCGATTATAAATGCTGTGATGATAAGCACAGTAGAGAGAAAAACACTGCATAGACATCAGAAAAATCTGCATTCTTGTTTCAGCTCTAACAGTAATATGCTATGTGACCTGAGTGTGTTCCTTCCTATTTCTGAGCCTTCGGTGCCTTAGGTATAAAATGAAAAGAAAGTTATGCACTGCTTTTCCTATGGGTCTGCTAATGTACCTCCTGTATCAGTGGTTCTCAATGCTGCTTTCACATTAGAGGCCCAAGGAGCTTTAATTTAGAAAACAAAACAAGTAACAACAATAAGAAAACCCAGATGCCCAAGCTCTTTGTCCAGAGGTTCTGATTCCAGTATGTTTGAGGTGTGGGCTGGGATTCATGTGCAGAGCGCGCTATCATTTAAGTAACACCCAGGTTATTATTGTATATATGAAGATTTGGAAACCACTGTCCTAAGTGAAGAGAGGGTGAATACATACTCCAATCAGTGTGCGGGCATATTCTGCTACAGTCCAATGCAAAATCTCAATTTCTATATCTTCAAAGTGGCCACCAATTGTTTATTTTATTGATAAATGTATCTATGCTTGTTTTACTCTAAAACTTATTTGTTCAATTATATATTCATTGTTGAATACAATTGTTTTTCCATAATGTTTCCTTGTAGCTTTGTATATCCCCTGGCATACCACTGGAATACATATGGTCCAGGCTCAGAAACATAGGGTTCGGTAGTTTCTGGGATCATTTCCAGTTCAGACACCTATTCAGCAATGTCTGGGGCTGGATACATATTGCCTGACTTTAAATGTGTAGTTCCCACCCTCGGGCTAGCACATGCAAAACAACACTTACGTGGCCCGTGCCTACAGCGGAATGAGGCATTGAGAAATTCTTTTAATTAGTGTCTAATTGATGTGAGGGGCTGACAGATAAAATAATGGTAGTTTTTATTGCATTAGGTATCATTCTTTAAAGGGCTAACTCTATAGAAATAGGCAATTGTATAAAAGCATTGGCAGCTAGGATGGAATCCAAAAAGTACATTCACAGTCTCTCCGCAATTCATTCCATACCGCTCTAGAAGAATGTCTTGCCTTTCCAGACTAATTCCCAAATATTTGTAACATAGAAGTAAGTGAATAGGCTAAAAAAAAATGGAGAAAGAGGAGTGGAAAGCTTTAATAAAATATATTAAGTTCGCTGACATAATCTACAAGAAAAAAGAGAAAAAGCCACACAGAGTCTGAGAGCATTGCATGCAACACTACATATGAGAGGCTGGGAAAGAGGAAAAAGTCATATGAGAAGGGTAATAAAAACTGAGTCTTCTTTACTGTCTCTTGAAAAACATGCAAAGGAATTATAATATGTAAAAATTAATTTTGACTCTTTGGACAGTATTTTCATGTACGTTTTTTGGGGGCATAGACTCAACCATGTGTAGGGTTTCACAGCCTTTCAAACTTTAGTGTATCAAACTGAAAATAATATAATTCAAGGCCAGTGGGACACAGATTCTGAGGGTGCAGAGGGATTCACAGTAGTAACTACACAGTTTGGAAGCTGAGTTCCGGTTCTATGTGACCGAATATTGCTCTTTCCCCTGTTTGGGTTAGGGGGTCCCAGATTTACAGTGAGGTCAGCAACTTGCATGATGCCTGCACACTATGTCAGCCAAGCAAGCAGAAACCTCTAGCCATTCTTGAAGATATGGTATCACACCAACACTCTGGAGGTGGCCACTGCCTGTGGGCATGGAGGGTTTCATGGCAGACACACCTGTTAAGCTTGTCAAATTAAAACCAAAGAACAGAACAGAAAAATCTGACATTAGGGCCATCTATGGCTGCCAGTCATGGACTCTGCTATGCATTTTCTTAAAGAGAATATTTTCTCTAACAATTCCCTAGTCTTTTTTTTTTTTATTATTAGTTTCAGGTATACAAAACAATGTAATAGTTAGACATTTCACCCCTTACAAAGTGATAACCTTCCTCCCCCAGTCTATTACCCCTCTGACATCGTATACAGCTATTACAATTCCATTGACTCCATTCCCTGTGCTGTACTCCACATCCCGTGACTATATATATATATACACATATATATATATATATATATATATTACATTATAGTTGATATACAGTATTATTTAGCTTCAGCTTCAGGTGTACAGTGCAGTGGTCAGGCATCTACACCGTCCATGAAGTGGTCTCCCTAATAAGACATGCCCATCTGACACCCTACAAAATTTTTACAACATTATTGATTTTATTCCCCAAACTGTCTTTCACATCCCCGTGGCAATATTGTAGTGACCGATTTATGCTGTCTAATCCCTTCCCCTTCTCCCTCATCCCCAACCTCTCCCTTCTAGCAACCATCAGTTTTTCCTCTGTATCGCTGAGACTATTTCTGTTTACTTTATTCATTTATTCAGTTCTTTAGATTATACATATAAGTGAGATCATATGGTATTTATCTTTCTTCGACTGACTTACTTCACTTAGCACAATGTTCTCTAGGTGCATCCATATCATTGCAAATGGTAAGATTTCATTCTTTATAGCCGAGTAATACTCCATTGTATAAACGTACCACAGTTTCTTAATCCAGTCGACTACCGATGGGCATTTCGGTTGCTTCAGTAATTCCCTAGTCTTAACTGTCCCAAATGTGCTTTACTTTTCTACTCAATTGAAAAGACCCATGATTGAGCATCATCACCAATGAAGGGCTACCCATTTGTTAAAGCTCAGCTGAAGTGCCACCTTTTCCAGGAATCCTCTGCTAACCTCATCAGTCCCCCAAGGAAACGTCCCTTTCCTTAACACCCATAGTAATTTTGACTGTGCCTCTTATTTTATACATAAAATACCATCTTGATTATTATGATAACCATATGCTTGATAAGTTCCCTGACATCAGTGTGATTCTAAAAAACACATATAAAAACCTGAGGATTTGAGTACTTAACAAAGAAATATGGGAAGAAAAATAGCAAACATTCTCACGAAGATAAATAAAATATAAATATCCTAGAGGGTATACGAATTTGGTGGCCTTTTTTTTTTTTTTTTTTTTTTTTCAGATGTTGAAGTAAGGCAGTGTAAAGGCAAATTCAGTTTACATACATAGTATGTTTGGCCAGAAGTGTTTTGGGTTATATTTTGTGTTACTGCCTTTAGACTGGCCATGCACTCTCCCTGTTGGCTACAGTCTGTCATTCCCAAATTTGATAATACCCAAGTGCTTCAAATATTTATACTTTCCAGTCCCCTGATGTTGTTTGACTTTGACAACCGTCAGACTGTTCACACTTTATAGACTAAAACACTAACATCCAAAGAGTAGTAATCTGAAAATCAGAAGACCTGGGTTCCAGGCTCGTGTGCCACTAGCTAGCTGTGTCACCTTGATGAAGTCATGTTACTTCTCTATAACACAGTTCCTTCAATTCCACAATGAGAATGGTAATTCCTGCCCAGTGTGTCCCATGGGGCAAATGAGAAGAATGGTTAAAAATTGTAAAACTGTTGAACAAATATTAACGTTATTATCAGATGACCTCTTTGTCCCCTTCCTACTATAAAATAATTGGTTCCTATGATTCTAGAATAATTACAACTTTATTTCCTAACGAAGCCATCAGCCCCACAGCTATGAATATAAATGGATATGCTATTAGAGATAGGAGGATAAAAATGTTAGAAATCCTTAACCAATTTTCTGATAGAATTAGAATACATGAAATAAATGTATTGTGTGCAGTATGTTGGCATCTCAGGAAATTGTGTGATAGAGTTAGATGACAACCTGCCTTTAAGATTAATTGTAAATCGGCTTGGATATGAGCACTGTTATCAGAATTGAAAAATGCCAAATAATATAATGGCAAAACTGACAAAGGGTGGTAATGAGTAGCATCACAGGCTGCAAGCAGGTCACAGTGTCTACAGGGGGCTTTCTGGGATCAGAGTTCAGCCCAATCTCATTACCATCTTCATTAACTACTCTAGAATAGGGCTGCAGGTCTCAGAGTAATTTGCAGAGAGGATGCTTAGGTGGCAGGGGCTGAAAACAAGGAGATGTGAAATCATAGCAAGGAATCAGACGTGTTACAACACAGTTTTAGGTGAACATCAAAATCCGATTCTTCTGGGGACGTGGGCATTTGAGATTGTGACCTCTGAACGGCTTTCCCTCTTCTGTCTCCTGAACTAAAACCATATTCTAAATTCCTCTGAGTCTCTCTATGAGGTCTTCCTGGATCCCTTCAAAGAGAACCACCCTTCTGTCTCTGTTATGAAATTCTGTAGCTTTTTTCTATTTTATATTACTTTTTTGGGCTTAAAGAAATGAAACCAAATCTTACGCCTCCCTAAATTGTAAACTCCCTCAGGCAGAGGGTAACTCTATTAATCCTTCATAGACCTCACATTTTTCAGCATGATGTCACATTCACATTACTTTAGAATTTGGATCAGATTTTCTGCCCTGTCTCCACTATCCTGTTTCAAACACTGTCTATCTTTCTCTGAACATATGGCGTCAGCCTCCTTACTGCCCACCCCCACTTCCCTCACCCCAGTCTCCTCTATTCCCCTTCACTGTGCCCCTCCATTCTTCTTTTATAAGCTGCCATAGAATCTTCCCGATATGCTTACCTGGTCAAGTCATTTCTCTGCAACTTTCGATGGTTCTCTCTTGCTACACGATTATGTATAAACATCTTAGCAGGTTTCTGAGACACTGCTTGATATGTTCCCGTCCTCCATATCTCCCACTATTTGTCCTCACCAAATGGCTCCTGCCAATTTTTCTGCTCACCCAAACCACCCCGCATGGGCCTATCTCTTTCCTTTTAATTACACATTTGCCTCTGCTCAATCCTATTTGCATCCCCAATTCCCCTATTGTAGTAGTCACCTTACTTGGCTACCTTCCTATTGTCTTTGGTTCATCCTGACACCTCCCTTTCTCTCACCCCACTCTCCCACATTCCATCTAAAACCTACTGTCATGACTAAGTACCTCTGAATTTACCCCTGATAATCTCTTGAATCGGTCAACTTCTCCACCTGTATTGTAACCCCACAACAATCTGCCTCCTGAATTATACAATATATTCCTAGTTAGTCTGCCTTCTACCTTATTTCTTGCTCTGCGATACCACCTAATCAAGTCAGTCCTATGCTCAAAAATCTGCAGTTATTTTTGGTTACTCTAAAATCAAAATACATAACATTACCTACTAGAGCCCTGCTAGGTTGGCCACTATGCCCACAGTTTTACTCCACAGCCCAGGCTCTTTCTCGGTACCCTAACCCTTCTGGCCTTCTTTCAGATCTTCAAAGATACCCTGTTTCCTTGTCAGAACATCTGACCACACTTTGTCTTTTATCTGGAATATTCCTTCTTTCTCCATCGTATTATCCCCAGACCCATCCCCAGAGTCTTAATTAAAACATAATTTCTGGGCCGGCCCGGTGGCTCAGGCGGTTAGAGCTCCATGCTCCTGGCTCCAAGGGCTGCCGGTTCGATTCCCACATGGGCCAGTGGGCTTTCAACCACAAGGTTGCCAGTTAGAGTCTTCGACTCCCACAAGGAATGGTGGGCTCCGCCCCCTGCAACTAAGATTGAACACGGCACCTTGAGCTGAGCTGCCTCCCGAATGGCTCAGTTTGTTGGAGCACAGGCTCTCAACCACAAGGTTGCCAGTTTGACTCCCGCAAGGGATGGTGGGCTGTGCCCCCTGCAACTAGAAAAAAATGGCAACTGGACCTGGAGCTGAGCTGCGCCCTCCACAACTAAGACTGAAAGGGCAACAACTTGACTTGGAAAAAAAGGCCTGGAAGTACACACTGTTCCCCAATAAAGTTCTGTTCCCCTTCCCCAATAAAATCTTAAAAAAAAAAAAACAAACATAATTTGTCCGCAAGAATCTTTCTTGATGCCCCAGAGATGACCTGTTATGTATTCTTATCGCACCCTGTGCTTCTTCACTATAAACCATTCACTATATAAATTGATCTTTATATGCATGATTATTTGGATGACGTCTATCTTTCTTACTGAGGCTGTATCACCCATAGAGGGCAATACCTTTCTGAGTTTTGTACAGTGTTTTATTCTCATCTCTTGGTACAGTGAACTCAGATTTTGATATAGTCATATACTTGCTGAAATACTGAGCAAATTAGTTTCAAGTCTCACTTTTCCCCTCTATGAATTAATAAATTGTTGTGTGGTTTAAATGCAAAATGTTAGGAAAGCCCTCAGCAAAATAGCTGGCATATTAATGTTTATTAATGATGTCATTTTAATTATAATCACGTTTGACAACATTGTCATTCAGTTCCTTGGGTGTAGGCCATATCGCCTCATTGAAACTATAATTTTGTTGTGGTTCCTCTAATCCTTTGGGCAGAGAAAGCCACCAACAAAGGTACTATTTATTAGTACCTTTACAAGCAAATCTCTGACAGACTGTCGTGTGTAATCCCGGGCTCCTATCCCTTTCTCCATCTCACCTGCCACTGTGAGTTTTCAAACATATAGAAGATACAGTTTGTCACTATGTCTGAGATTAAAGAAAGACAGGAGCACATGGAAGGAATGAAGAGGTCGTCAAGAAATACCCACAGGTCAGCAAAACTCAACAGAACTCTACATTTCCCTGAAAATAGTAATAGATTGAAAAATGGTTGTAAGATGCAGTATAGGGCAATGAGAAACAAAGAAACCTTTCCCTGGCATTTATGAGAAGATACTCTTATTTTCCCTAAAGATGTGAAAACAACATTTATAGGGTTTGGAATATGTGTAGAAGAGCAACCAAAATAATAAGGAGAAAAAAAAAAAAAGACCTCATTTCTAGTGACATTATTTTATCTTAAAACAAGCTATTCTAGAGGCCAGATTTCCTCCAGGACTGTTCATCTCCTTAAGACAATAAATTTCCTTCTTAAACATAAGCTAGTTAGAATTGGTTTTGTCAGTTGCAATTAAAATAATCCTGAGAGATTCATGGCTTCGAAGAAGAAGTAGAATTGAACCCAATCTTAAAGATTATGAGGGGTATAATAAAGGAGGAAGAAAACCCAGGCAAAGGAAATAGCAGGTCCAATGCACAAAGACCTGGAAAAATGCCATGGGGGCCACGTGTTTGGGGAACTGCAAGTACAGGATGCTGTTTGTCTTTGGTGTAAAAGAAAAGAGACCATTCCGTCTGTGAGCATGTCTGGTTCCCAAGAGCTAGATTCCCCATAGTTCCTGCCATGCACCTGCCCATGTTCGACTTACGAGTAGCACATGGTAGTTACATTAATAAGCAAGTAAATTAATGGAAATGCGAAAAGAAACACAGCAACGCCCAATGAAAAGAGCAATTCTAGGGGGAGGAAGGAGGGGACAAAAACCTAATTTCTGTCCATACAACATTAAAAGAATGGAGAAAAAGACTGACTTTAAAAGCTACCTACTGGATACTATACAAATATTAGTGTCATAAAGCATGCAAATTAACATTCTGCTGTAGACAGATAAAACTGCCTTAGCTACCCTGTGTTTATTCTGAGACTAACTGGTAATGATTCTAGTAGACAAAATGGTAATTAATTGGCACTGCTGATCCTGTCAGACCACTTCATCCTAGTTCCAGGAGCCCTGCTAGAATGACAGGCCCAGAGTGGCAGGGGCACTCAGGCTGCGTGGAGACCAGTATCAGTAACATAAGCGGGCATGTACCACTTACTTGACTGCTGAGATGTCGTTCCCTCCTCCACGAATACTCTTCCTTCTCTTCACCGCAGTTGCTCATACCTACCTTCAGATCTCAGCTCCAACGCCATTTTCCAAGTGAAACCTTCTCTGATGAGGTCACCTCTTCCTAGCATATGCTCGTCTAGGAGCTTATATTTCTCATTCTTTGCATTAGTCCTAGTTGTAATTTTATTTTTATCTGAGTAATGAATTGGGTATATTTTGACGTTACCCTTGGGTGGTAACTCGTTGAGAACAAGGACCATATCATGTGTGTTTCTCCCTCTTGTAATCCTCTCATTCCTGTCTGGCACGGAGCTTTACAAACAGTGCTCCCAGTGCGCTGAATGAACTGGTTAACCTGGATTAACTTCCTTGTACATTTCATCTCTCCATCTCTCTCCCACTTAACCTCCTTGCCTGTCTCTGTTGCTTTTTCCCAGGTGTAGAATATTGCTAGTAATATATAATAAGACGTAATTCTTGCAGAAGCAGAAAGAGAGAACAGAGCCTGCCTTCTAAAGCAGACAAACGAAAAATAGATTGGTCTGTGAACAAAGTCATTTCAAAAGGTGGTTCATGCTGTGAAGAAACTCAGGTTGACGGGATAGACAGTGACGAGAGGGCCACTTCACACAGTGCGTGTAGTCAGAGAAGGCCTCCCCAAGGAGGTGATTTTTGAGCTGAGACTTGAACTATGAGGAAAGGGTCACTATTGATGAAGTGTCTGGGAAAAGTGTGATTCAAGCAGAGGGAACAGACGATCTTTATCGTCTACTCCTGTGCACAGAGGCAGACAACCGGGAACTAGGAAAAGACTTACTGTTCAATAAGGAGCAGGATCCCTGGACTCCATCCCGGTTCTGGAACTTGACCCAGATACTTGGCCTCTTTGACTCTCAGTTTCCTCATCTGTAAAATGTCTCTGTATAAAAAGTAAAGAGAAAATTATTTCCTTGACATCTCTTCTGGCTTTGACAGTGATGTGTTGATGAGCCTGCCATATCTGTACACAGGAGTGCGTTGGCAAGCACAGGTATTTGGACCTTGTTTGATCTGTAATTCTCTGAGCTTTGGCCCCAGTTTTCCTATTACATTGCTTCTCCTACCATCTCCCTCAGAACATCCTGTGCACCAATCAAACTAAAGCATTCTTCATTCTGTGTATACACCATACAGTTCCCTACATTTATTGCCTTGGCTTTGTGAATACAATGCCCTTTCTCTCATCTCTGGAAAATGTAAGTCTTCTCCACCCTGCAGATGAGAAAACACTTTTGCACACCACCTTGAAATCTTTCCAATCCGACTAGTAACATGCAACCTCTCACTTTTTAGACTTCCCTTGAGGCTTGTGCCTTTCTTCCTGCCCTTGCAGCATACCCACCTCTAGGTGAAATTATTTTGCCTAGTTTTCTGTTCTAATGGACGCGATGCCCCCTAAAATCAGCCATCACTTGCCCTAGTGCCTTATACATAATAGACACTAAATCACAATATACAGATGGAGATTTTTGTTGAAAGAATTATTGGCAAAGAGCAAATTAACAAGGATTGACCATTGGGTTTCTTCTTGAATAACAGCTATGATTGATTAACAGCAAGGAGTCACATTCCATTAATTAGCAATGTCTTCCCTGCATGTGGGAGCAAAGAGAAGCAGCATGCATGCTTGAAATTGATTGTCTCTGGTTTAGGTGATAGAGGTTTGCCCAGACGAGAGATCAGGAGCAAACAGACATCCAACATCTGGAGTATGAGCAGAGACTACTCTGCTTGTTACCTGGTTATTGGAAGGCTGCCTAGGAATATCAGTTGCTTTGGACTGTTGCATGACAAACAGACTGCTTGCTATACCTACAGTTGTAACCTCCCACTAAAGAGTTATTGACATTACTGATTGTCAAGGTCATCAGCTAGTCCTCCTAAGCATTATTCTATTCCAATCAGCATATTTTGAGGACCTTCTGAGTGCAGGACACTGCAGTCTGTCCTGAGGGGTCTGGTGCTCTGTTCTTTCAAATTGCCGTGTCTGGCCAAGCAGCACCTGTGATGGCAATGGAACCACTGCAGTCTGTCCTGAGGGGTCTGGTGCTCTGTTCTTTCAAGTTGCCGTGTCTGGCCAAGCAGCACCTGTGATGGCAATGGAACCACTGCAGTCTGTCCTGAGGGGTCTGGTGCTCTGTTCTTTCAAGTTGCCGTGTCTGGCCAAGCAGCACCTGTGATGGCAATGGAACCACTGCATTCTTTAGCAAACAGTAGTCTTCAAAGTAGGCAAATTGTGTGGCTATTATATAGAAACATCGCCTCTGCTGACTGTGAGTAATTCCTGAAAATGTAGCCCTTAGAGATTGGTTCGCACTTTGCCTCCCAGGAAAAGAAGATGCTCTCGAGATGGAATAATGACATTGTCAGAGTATACGAGGTGGCCTGTCCTTCACAAAGCCCTTTGACTTCCATTATTTCATTTATTCTTATAATCAATGCATTATGAGGTATTAGAAAAGATGGGAAGTCTAATCATGTCACAGAGAGGAAAACTGAGGCTTACTGCTGTCAAATCATTCACTGAGCATCAGGCCCTACGGAAGCATCAAGCTGAAATTAGACTTTCTAGTGTGTTTCCCCGAAAATAGGACCTCGCCGGGCCATCAGCTCTAATGTGTCTTTTGGAGCAAAAATTAAATATAAGACCCGGTATTATATCATATTATGTTATGTTATGTTATGTTATGTTATATTATATTATATTATATTATATTATATTATATTATAGACCTGGTCTTATATTAAAATAAGACCAGGTCTTGTATTAATTTTTGCTCCCAAAGATACATTAGAGCTGATGGTCCGGCTAGGTCTTATTTTCGGGGAAACCTGGTATGTCTAGTGATTTTTCCTTTTACATAAAAGGATGTAAACATTTACCTTTGTTGTTTTCACTTTAAGGAGTTGATTAGATCACTTCTTTGCAGTATTTTTTGGATAAGAAAAGGAATATGAAGGGTGTAGGAGATGTGAGAGGAAATGGAGAGGGAGCAGCATAGACGATCAGAGTACAGAAAATAAATCACACAGTAGGGTTTGATGTTAGTCTGAGGTGCCAGATAATATACAAGCATCTCATAATTGGTAGGACAGAGAAAACTGTGCTGTAGATTCCTTCCAATATACCAGCAGTCCCTTGTTTGATGTGGAACTCATTGTTTTCTCGCTAGGAATACACCCCCCTCTGTATCCCATGCCACTGAATTTTCAAACGAAACTTTTTGAGACAATCACAGACTCATGAGCAGTTTTAAGAAATAATACGGGAAGATTCTATGTGCTACTTACTCAGTTTACCCCGATGTTAACATATTCAAAACTATGGTATAATGTCACACCCTAGATATTGACATTGAAACAGAACATGCCACCACTTCAAAGGTCACATTGTTCTTTTATACCTTCTCACTTGATTCCCGTCCTCAGCCCCTCCTTAACCCCTGGAAACCATGGATTTGTTGTCCGTTTCTGTAATTTTGTCATTATGGGAATGTTATATAAATGAAATCACACAGTATACGTAATGACTGGCTTTTTTCACCCAGAATTAATCTCTGAAGATTCATCTAGGTTGTCACATAGTCACATGGATGAATAATTCCTTTTACTCTTTTTTTTTTTTTTATTCCTTTTTTGCTGAGTAGCATTCCAAGGTATGGATTTCCTACAGTTTGTTTAGCCATTCACCTGTTGGAGGGCATGTAGCTTGTTTCCAGTTGGGGGCAATTACGAATAAAGCTGTAACAATTATTCATATACAGGTTTTTTTGTGAACATAAATTTTCATTTCTCTGGGACAAACCCCAGGATTTTAATTGCTGGATAGTACAGTAGCTCCATGTTTTATGTTTTAAGAAACTGCCAAAAGGTTTTTCTGAGTAGCTGTACAAATTGTACATTCCCACCAGTAAATATGATCAAATGATCAAATTTTTCCAAAAACATTTGGTGGTTTCATTATATGTTATTTTAGCTTCCTGCTAGGTGTGTAGTGATATTTCATTGTAGTTTTAATTTACATTTCCATAAAGGCTAATGATGTTGAACATTTTTTCATCTAATTTGTTATTTGTTTTATCTTCTATGAAATGTCTGTTCACGTATTTTGCTTATTTTCTAATTTGATTTTTTTGATACTTTAGTGTTACATTTTGGGAGTTCTTTATATTTTATAGATATGAATTATTTGTCAGGTAACAGTTTTGTAAATATTTCCTCCCACTCTGTAGTTTGTCTTTTCATCTCTCAATACACTCTTTCACAGAGCAAAAGTTTTTAATATTAACGAAGTCCAATTTCTCAATTTTCCCTTTTATGGATCACACTTTTGGTACCAAGACTGAAAAGAAACTCTTTGCCTAGATCTAGATACTAAAGATTTTATCTTATTTTGTTGTGGTTGTTGTTTTACTAAAATGTTTATACGCTTACATTAGATATTTAAGTCTGTGATTAGTTTGAGTTAATATTTTTATAAGACATGAGACTGAGGTTTAGGTTGATTTTATTTTATTTATTTATTTTTTGCCTATGGATGTCCAATGGATGTCTAGTTCCAACACCATTTGTTAAAAAACCTCTCTGACTTCTATCAAAGAGCTTCTGTACCTTTATCAAAAAAATTTGGACATATTTGTGTGCGCCTATTCCTGAGTTCTCTATTCTGTTCCACTGATCTATATGTACCTGGACTGCAGTCTTGATTACTGAGGCTGTATGTTAAATCTTGAAATCAAGCAGACTGATTACTCCCACATTATTCTTCTTTTCATGGTATTACCCATTCAGGTTTCTTTGTATTTCCATATGTATTTTTACAACAACAACAACAACAAAATTGCCTATATCCACAAAAAAATCTTGCTGGGATTTTGATAGGAATGACATTAAACCTACATATCAGTTTGGGGAGAATCGACATCTATACTATATTGAATCTCCTAATCCACAAACACAGTATGTCTGTCTATTTAAATATACTTTGATTTCTTTCATAAGCAGTCTTTAGTTTTCAACATGCAAGTCTATATGTGTTTTGTTAGATATATTCCTCAATATTTTGTTTGGAGGTATTATAAGTCATCCTGTTTTTAATTTTGAGGTCTGGGTGCTTGTTGGTGGAATATAGAAATGCAACTGATTTTTGTATGTTTATTTTATATCTTTTGAGCTTATGGAACCCACTTATGTGTTCTAGGTGGTTTTTTGGTGGAGTCTTTGAAATTTTCTTTATAGGCAATCATAGCATTTGCAAATATGGATAGTTTTAATTGTTTCTGATTTGTATTTCCTTTTTCTTTTTCTTTTTTTCTTTGTTTCTTTTGCTTGTCTGTTGGTCTAGGTAGAACTTCTAGCTCTATGTTGAATTAGAGTGGTGAGAGCAAATATCCTTACCTGTTCCTGATCTTAGGGGAAAAGCACCTTTTTAAGAGGTTTTGTTTGTTTGTTTGTTTGTTTTTATCATGAATGGATATTGAATTTTGTCAAATACTTTTTCTGTATTGATTGATATCATCACGTATTTTTCATCTTTAACCTGTTAATATAATGGATTACAATGAGAGATTTTTCTTTGAATATTGAGCTAGCCTTGCATCCCTGGGTTAAACTCTACTTGATCATAGTATATAATTATTTTTATGTATTGTTGAATTATTATGCTAATATCACGTTAAGGATTTTTGTACTCATATTCATGAAAAATATTGGTCTATAGATTTCTTTCTTTGTATTGTCTTTGATCGGTTTGATATCAGGGTGACACTAGTTTCATAAAGAAGTTGAAAAATGTTCTCTCTTGTATTCTGGAAGAGATTGTGTAGAATTGGTGTTACTTCTTTTTAATAATTTGGTAGAATTCTTCAGTGAAACCATCTGGGCCTGGAGATTACTTCATTGGGAGTTTTTAAATTATGAATTCAATTACCTTAATAGTTATAGGGCTATTCAAACTCTTTATTTTGTATCGAGTGTGTTATAGTAGCTTCAAGGAATTGGTCTATTTCATCTAGTTTTCAAATTCACGTGTGTAGAGTTGTTCCATATTATTCTCTTATCCTTTTTATGTCTGCAGGGTCTGTAATAATAGCCCATGTCAAAACTGATATTAGTAATTTATGTTTTCCTTTTTCTTGGTTCTTGTCTGTCTTGCTAGAAGTTTATCAGTTTAGTAATCTTCTCAAAAAGTCGGCTCTTTACCTCATTGATGTTTTTCTCTTTTCAGTTTCATTTTCTTCTGCCCTTACATTTATTATTATTTTTCTTTCTACGGGAGCTTCGATTATTGATGCGAGAGTCTCTTTTCTAATATATGCGTTTAGTGCTATATGTTTTCCTCACTGCAGTACTTTCGCTGTGTTACACAAATTTTGATATGGGGTGTGCATGTGTGTGTATTTATTTATTTAAGCCTTTATTTATTTATTTATTTTGGGTAGTTTTCGGTTCACAGCAAAAATGAGTGGAAGGTATAAAGATTTCCCATACTTCCCCTCCAGTGATAACTGGATCATACGTTAAGAGTATTTAGTCTTCTAAGAAACCACCAAACTGTTTTCCAAAGGGGCTGCACCATTTTGCTTTCCCACCAGCAGTGAATGAAAGCTCCTGTTGCCCCACATCCTCACCAGCTTTTGGTGTATTTAGTGTTTTGGATTTTGACCATTGTAATAGGTGTGTAACTTGCATTTGTTTTAACTTGCATTTTCCTGATGACATAAGATATAGAGCATCTCTCACATGCTTATTTGCTATCTGTATATCTCCTTTGGTAATATGTGTTGTATTTTTATTTCTGTTCAGTTCAATAATGTTTTTATTTCTTTTGCGGCTTTTTCTTTGATTCATGGAGTATTTAGGAGTATGTTGTTTAGTTTCCACATGTTTGGAGATGTCACTGTTATCTTTTTGTTATTTATAGTTTGATTCCATGGTTGTCAGGGAAAACACTGTAATTTCACATCTTTCTGGGACTCTGAACATGAGTGTTAGGTTTTTGTTATAGAAGTACAAGTCCCCGTGGCTCTGTTTGTTTTACTTTACGTTACTTCATGTTACTTTACGCTACTTCACGTTACTCCACTGTACTCCACGTTACTTCACATTATTTCTCGTTGCTCCACCGTTACTTCACGTTACTTTATGTTATGTTAATTTATTTTTTGGTCTATTTTCTCTCTGTCATTCAGACTGGGTAATTTCTATTATTCTTTGTTCCAGTTCAGTGATTCTGCCTCCTTTCCCCTGCATTTTTCATTTGAGCCCATTCGTTGACTTTTTCTTTTGGTAACTAAATGTGAAGTTCTACAATTTACGTGTGAGTCTTCTTTATATCTGTTTCTTTGTTGAGAATCTATTTTTTTTTAATTTGTTTCCAGTGTGTTTTTAATGATTTGGTGAAGCATTTTGTGTGTGTGTTGGCTGCTATGAAACCTTTACCAAGTAAGTTTAGCCTCTCTGTCATCTCAGTGTTGGCATCTACTCATTCAATTTGAGATTTTGGGGGGATTACATTATACATCTCTGGGTCTTATTTATATCTTCTGGCTTTTTCTGACACCAGAATGGCAGAGGACACGTGGAAGTTTCTACCTCATGACTGCCATAGAGGAGTGGAAATCCAGGTTCCCACTAGGCCTCCATTCACACTTGAGGGTGGGGAGCTCCTCATTTGGGCTGGGCGCTTTGGGGACTTCTGGTTCTCCACTTGGCCTCACTGAGATCTCCTGGCTGGAGGAGTAAGAGTCCACCTTACTGCTCCTTAGTGGTCCCCACTGACACCAAAGTGGAGGAGAGGCCTTGCTACCACTGCGTGGTGGGAGAGTCCTGACCCTCCCTTTCCCTGCTGTTATACCACCCAGGGGGCGGGGAGGTGTGCCTCCTCACTGCTGTGTTTGGATGTTAGTTCAGTATCCCCACGTGACTTGCTCTGACACAGAGAGTCGGGGTTGGTTAGACCCCAGCAGGGTGGAAGTCCTAGCTTCTCACATGGCCTGCGGGGACACCACCTGGCAGGGGTGGGGGAGGTCGGGGCTTCCTGTTACAGCCTGGTGAGGATGCACATGCAGGCTCCCCACCTGGTCTTTGCTGGTCTGGGTACAGGTGACACTGCAGTTTTTCTGTGGTTCTGAGCTGCAGTAGAGCAGTTATTGGCTATTTTTTTTCTGTTTTGCCAGGCTTCCCCTTTCCTTTTCCTTTTGGCAGACTTGTGTTGCGCCTTCTTTTGTTGTTGTGCCCATTGGCACTTGCCAATTACTGGCTTCTGCAGCCCCAAGTCTGGGGTATATGAGGCAGAAAGAAAACCCAGAGAACTTTTTATTCAGGTCATCGTTCCCTCTCTGGTCTGCCTTCTCCTCACCTTTCAGAGTCATCGTATATTTGTTTTATATATCATGTCCAGGGTTTTTATTTGTGCTTAGCAGGAGAAATAGGGGAAAATACAGTGGTTCTGTCTTCCCCAAAGCAGAAGTCTGCGGCCCTATTTTTAAGGACAAATATGTACTTAGAAGCCTGCCTGATGTCAAAGTGGTTTCTATAGAGACATTTTAATTTGCATATAAAAACCTGAGGATTCAGAGAAATGAAGTAAGGACCAGAGAAGGGAAAGATAATCAAATTTTCGATGACTGGCCAGTGAATCCTATAGAGCTGTGATATAATGGGTGTATGTACAGTGAGACCAAAGGAGAAGCTGCTGGAGATAAGGGCCTTGAGCCGCTTGAATTTCTTCTGCGCTAATGGGAAGCCATTGAAGTCTATTGCTAAGGTCAGAGCATGGCTCAAGGGCACTTTCAAGGTAGCCCCCCTGGAACATCCTTACCTGATGAGCTGATGAGCTAGAAACAGGTAGAGATTTCCGGAGGTGCAGACGGGGATGGATGTGTCACACGTCATAGATTACATAGATCATTGAAATCGTTAGCATGGCAATTGGAATATTGTTGTACATAGTCAAAATTGAGGTCCCAGACTTATTTGTGTATGGAACAAAAAAATGCCAACAGTGATTTTACACAAAAGCTGGTAGCACACCATCCTGCTGCTTGCCATGCATACCTGTGAGCTCTACGGTTTATTCCAAACTGATCAATTTTGCAATTAGACTTCCATCAGTATAGATATAAACACTACAGAAAACCTGATTACAGTTTTGTATTCCCTTGGTGCATTTACAGAATCAATTAGGCTGCATTTTCAGTATGACAAACTGCTGGAGAGATTGCTCAGGTTTGTTGTTTTTTTCTTCCTCATTTTTGTATTTGTGAATCGACAAGTAATTAGCACTCCAGGCAAGACTTGCTGTGACTGAGATGAACCCTTCGGGGAAACTGGAGACCAGAGTGAGAAGTCCTCTTACAAGCTTACCTTTCCTTCCTGTCCTTTAGACGGTGTCTTCTCAGTCGCCTCCTGCTGGCTTTGAGCAAATGTGTGTGATCATTTTGTTTTGGAGCAGAGCCAAAGAACTTAGAACAGAGATAGTCTTCTACGTCTTAAACATATTTATAACTAATTTTTGCAATGAACAATTTTTAAGTGAAATCTCATGTAAACTTCGATGTAAAAGAGAAGTGGGAAAGGAGGTGTTCTGGCTGATGTAAACGACGTGTGCCTGGATCTGCGCCTGCGTCTGACACCTCCTTCTTCCCATGTGATAACCCCAGAGATATGTCTTCAGAAATTTAGGCCCAGTTTGAAAATCCACAGTTCTGCATGGTGTGGTTCCATTCTTTGATTTTAGAGATGGAAAAGTCAGTTCATTAATTTATTCCACAACTATTGATTTAGTCCCCACATGATCACGCACTGCGCTGAGATTGTAATAAGATAGAAGGTAAGGGACTCCCACGGACTCTCACCCTCAGTCTGCAACCCTCTCGGAAACACCACGCTCCCTGTAATGCCTGTCAACCTGGCAGGCGCCTGTACTCAGCATTTGCTCTGCTCTTCTCCCACTCGGCCTGCCTAATAAAGTCCCCAAAATAAAATATGGGCACCATATTCCTCCGAAGCGTCCTTAATGGTCCCATAATATTATTGAAAGTAGGAATGGGCTTCAAGGAGAGCACGAGTAGAGTCTTGTTTATAAAACCATGACCGTATCCTTTGCATCAACTGTAATGGCATCCCTTTCCTCTCTGAGCCCAATCATTGAAGAGTTTCTGCCACCTGCAGCCTTTTCTTATTCTAGCTGCTTTTTTATTTTTTCCTTTGAAGAAAGACAACCTTCTCTAAATCAAAAACTACGTATCTTGTCTCGTTTATCTAATTTGGGGAAGCGAAAGAACTAGAGTTCCAGATATAGGGAATACAAATACAGAAAACCCAGTTCAATTTGAATTATGGATACACAACAAGCATTTTTAGTATAAGGTCATCCCAAATATTGTGTGGCACATAATTTTTTAGTGTAAATGTAACCTCAATATTGTATACGGAATCCTTATACTAAAATATTATTTGTTCTTTATCTGAAATTTAAACTTAACTGAGTATCATTTATTTTGTCTATTTTGGTACACACACAAGATTAATGTGTGTGTGTGTGTGTATTTGTGTGTACATATATGTAATGTATATATACCAGGGGTGCCAAAAAATGTATACAAGTGGACACTTTGCTCAACGTTGCTCAAGCAGTAGTTCGCCGTAATCAGAAGTGTCTGGATGCTGATGGCAACCACTTTGAGCACCTCTTGTAATTGCAGAAGTCAAACATGATTTGTATTCATCTTTTGTTATCGGTATATATTGAGTATTGCAATTTTAATACAGTTTTCCTTTCTTAAAATTGTATACATTTTTTGGCGCACCACATATATGTGTGTGTGTGTGTGTGTATATATATATATTTATATATATATATATATTAATATATATATATATTTTTTCCCGTGTTTTTTCTGCTGCACAAAACCATCTTGCTATATAATTATGGAGAGGAAAACTGGATGCACTGATTATTGAGGGGGGAAAACATAGCTATGAAATTGCAAGCTATTATTATGCAGTTATGTTTCCTGGCCCAATGGAAAAATATCTGGGGTTAATTTAAGAGTTATTTGCATTGCTTGTAGGACAGCACAGAATATATTCAGTCTGTCAAGCTCCTTTTCAAGTGCCTTGGACTCTGCACAGCTTAAATGAATTTTGCCAGCCATGTTCCTATATCGAGAAATCCAAGACATATGTTTCTAATTCTTTTACACTGAACCAATCAAATTGGTCCTTTCTTTTTTTCTTGCTAAACTCACAGGTGCTTACAAGGTTTCAGGAAATACTTTTATTTTGATGTTTTAGAATGAGTTGTTATTAACTAAGATACTGGTGCTAATGAATTTGCATGCCTGCTTGCCTCTCTTCCACCTCTTTCTTTTCTATAGTTTAATTACTGATCAAGCAGGAGGTAGAATTATAAAGCAGCAGGTCTTCTGAGCTGGATCGTTTCCATCTGGAAAACTGAATGGATTTTAACAGCATCAGTCTTGGCGAAAACCAGAATTTCAAAGAAGACTAGTACTCAAGTTCCTGTCTGAAGCTGCTGTGAATAAGGCATCCGACAAGTTCAACCTCTTAATAACTAACACTGGTTTACAGCAGAGATAGCTGAAACTTCTAATAGTTTTATGTCTACAGAAAAAAAAAAAAATTCAATTCATTCTAGGTATCAGAGTGCTGAGGGAAACTCTGTCGTTCTTTTGCCTGATTGTGGAATTTAAATAACCACAGACACCGAAAAGAAACAGAATTCCTTTTGTACCATTGTGGGGGATTCAAACCACGGCAAAAAGGCCTCTGAAGAACGATTAATAAATGCTGTGAAAACTTATTTTTATAACTTGAGAATAGCCTGAGAGACAGGCATCAGAATTAATTTTGTTTTGTCAAAGGTATCATAGTAACAATGTACTAAATAGAAAGTTTTATGTAATTCACTTGGATGAATATTCCCAGAATATGATAGAAAGTTGTTATAAAAAAATCCAGCTTTAGAAATAGACCATCTCACCTATGCGCTTAATCTCAGCAGGTTTTGTACCTTGTAACCTTTATTTATAAATTCACTGACAAAGGCTAAAACCATGTGGCTAAGTTAGAGGTTGCTATCCCTGCCTGAGTAAATTCTGCAGTTAGATATAGGGCCTCAGACAATGCTTGAGGTTATAGAATGAATGCCATACGTCGCTTACTTTAGGCACGTGGCGGTGGGAATCTTAGGCGGTAAAGGTGAAAGCAGGTAGGCTGTGGTTTTTAATAACCAACCGTTTTTTCCTCAGCTCTCAAAGGCTGTTGTCACGTGTCCCTTTCTTTGAGTAATTAATCTGCCTCCCATTGTAATCACCGATGCACATCTTGTTTGCCCCCTAGACTGTGAAGTGACTCAAGGCAAGCTCTCTCCACAGTGTCTGACTCAACTTGGATTCCTTGTACTCCTCTGTAAAGTGCCTTTAACATACTGAGTTCTCAGGAAATGTTATCCTTAATCCACATTAAGGGATTGGGATCTTTCTATGGGCGTGGGTATCATGCAGGCTTGGCCGGATAGGGGAGCAGGATGTTGTCACCCCGTAATGTGTCTGTTTGGCATGAGGATTATTTTAGGCATGTGATTTTTAAGAAACAAAAGGCTCAGGAAGAGCTTTTAATCCACCCATCCCACCCACCACCGCCTAAAAGAATTTAGATAGAAGGCCTGTTGCAGGAAAAATAGCTATCACCAGAGATAACGACAAGCAGAGCGCACTAGGTATGGTCAACTCCAGAGAATGTAGCAAGACCGGCTTATTCAGAATCTCCTGTGTCCCATTGTCTCCGCATCGCATGGCAGACGTTTGTGTACCGATCATTTGTTTTTCCATCTCCATGTGAATTGCCTTCTCCCCTTTTCAAGTCCCAGACTTCGACCATCTTCTCCTAATCTCTGGATGGCATATAAACCTCAGTTACCTGACTGTTTTTGGCCTCTCGTATTCTTAGCGAGCCCGTATACATATAAAAATTAAAATGTGTGTGTGTGTGTGTTTCTCATGTTAATCTGTCTTATTAGACCAGCCAAGGAACCCATAAGAGTAAAAGAAACATTTTTCCTCTCTGACAGTTGGCTTTGTGTGATCAGTTTATAGTAAAGTTAATAAATCTGTTAAGATTTTCAACATGAAACCCTCTGCAGGCTATAGAGGTTATCAGACACCTGGAGAGAATCTTTATCCAACTCTGTCATCTAACACAACGAGCTCTGGGTTTGGAATCAGAAGACATGAGTATTTGTCTTATTTCCACTATGCACTCTAAGTGCTGTGTGTGAGGAGTTAGGGAAATCACTAACCTTCTGGAATTCATCTCTTTTCTGGGTAATAATACTCACTCGCCCTGTTTCCCCTTTAGAGCTTTTGCGAATATACAACTGAGAGGATCTTGTACTTCTCAGAATCCGTTCTATAGATAAGCAATTAGGATTGTGCAGATATAGGGCCAGGGAAGTTCACTGCAACACTATTCGTAGCAGCAAAAAGGCAGAGACAACCTAAATGCTCATCAGTTGAAGACTGTTTAAGTGCTAGCCCATCCCTTACAATCAATGCTATGCAACTATTACTGACGCAGTTCTATATGTTTGTAAGAACAAGAATCACCATGGTACATTTTGACTAGAAAAAAAAAAAAGGAAAAAAACTGTTGTAGCTTGTGGTCCCATTTTTAATCAAAGGAAATAGAGATAAACAGTTCATGAGTAGATGGTTAGATTGATAGCTGTATGTAGGACCCCTGCCAGGCGTGGTTAGCTTTGAAGAGGAGAACTAATGAAATGGGTGGTAAGACTGGTTATGTGTCTACGGAGCTCTTAATATGTGCCAGGTACTATTCTAAACTTTACACTCATACTTTATGTTCATAAACTGATTTCTATCACAAGTCTGTTATACAGGTACTCTTATAATTTTTTCTTTACAGATGAGAAAACTGAGGGACAGAGAAGTTTAAACAGTTTTGAGGTTCTAACGGAATATTGTCTAAGGAGTTGAGTCTGTGTAGTCTGACTATAAAGAGTCTTTCCTCCTCCACTGCATCCTACTGGGGTGAGCTGGGCATGCACTTCGGGAATATTATCTTTCAATTTTATGTGCTTCTGTTTGGTTTGAATATCTTCATCAAACACAGATTACTTCAGAACGAATGCATTTGCAAAATGAGCTCACATACATGAAAGCATTTTGTTTTACAGTCTGTCACTTGCTGTACTTATATAAATTCAAAGCACTAAGAGCTGCTCATTATATTTAAAAAATGTATCAAGTTGTTTTGCACGGCAACATCTCTTGCAGTCTTCTGTAGGGTAAGGGAAGTCGAAAATAAGACAGCCACTTCTCCAGCTTTTACTTGCGTTTTCTCCATAATGTAACTCGTGATTGCTTTGCAGATGGGGTCTGATTATCAAATTGCACATCCTCCTAAACCCACTCATGTCAATTGCACACGAAACAATAACTAGCAAGTGGTGTCAACGCCCCATCGTCAGAGCTACTGTCAGCACGAAGCATTTGGGCCAAGAATAAGAATGACAAGTGTATACATTTCCAGCTTTGCAATCAACAAGGAAATTAGTCAGCTTATAGATGCTGAGCGGTCTTATAGAGAGGGCCCCAGCTGCAGAGAAAATGCCAAACAGAGAATGATAAACAGAGCAGAGGCATTCAGCAGCTTTTCTTTTCAGCTGCCTGAAGCCTGAGAGCCTTGGCAGTAGAGCAGTTGGCAGGAACTGTTGAGTTATTTCAGAACTGGGGTGGGGGGGACGGACGGATGGGAGGGAGGGGGGCACTTCAAGGCCTATTGCTCTCCTGTGAGGAACCTGAGGCTCAGGAAAGGACTAAAGGGCAAGGTAGAAGAGGGCAGGGTGTGGTGTGAGCGCCTTGCTCTTTCTGCACCATTGAATTCATAGGTTTATTCATTCGTTTGTTCATGAATGTCTGCATTTGGGCATTTATTTATTAAGCATCTGTTGAATGTCACTAGCCACTCTCCTCACTGCAGTCAGAGTTGTCTTTTAAAAATGAAAACTAGATCATATTTCTGTCAAATGAACTAAACAAAAGTCTGGAGGCTTTGCTAGAAATAAATGATAAAGATTTATCCAAGGGTCTTAGAGTTTGCACACTGGCAACATAGCTAGGCAAAAGGCCAGAAGAGTTCCAAAGGAGAAAGAAAAGGTAAGAGTTCTTGTAGTAAAAAGTGCCTTTTTTTTTTTTTTTTTTAAATTGGGGAATATTGGGGAACAGCGTGTTTCTCCAGGGCCCATCAGCTCCAAGTCATTGTCCTTCAATCTAGTTGTGGAGGGCGCAGCTCAGCTCCAAGTCCAGTCGCCATTTTCAATCTTTAGTTGCAGGGGGCGCAGCCCACCATCCCGTGCGGGAATTGAACCAGCAGCCTTGTTGTTAAGAGCTTGCGCTCCAACAAACTGAGACATCCGGCCGCCCCTCCGGAAGCTCAGCAGCAGCTCATTGTCTTCAATCTAGTTGTTGAGGGCACAGCTCACTGACCCATGTGGGAATCAAACCGGCAACCCTGTTGTTCAGAGCTCGCGCTCTAGCCAACTGAGCCATCCGGCCTTCTCAAAAAGTGCATTCTTGGGAATTATCAGTCCCGCGTTCTTAGCCCTAGGATTGGTCCAGGATGGTTATCACTCAGATGTCGGGGGTCTGGAAGATGGGCGCCAGGAGGTCTGGTCATGTCTGGTGGTCAGGATAATAGATGTCAGGTGGAGGTCAGGTGGTCTGGATATGTGACCCCCTTCAGGGGTAGTCAGAGGGTTATCTGGAGGTCTGGTGTATGTGCAGGTATTGGCACACAATGAACTCATGTGTATCTAGGCAATGACGTAGGACTGGAAAGTTCAAAAGCTTAAGTTTCCAGGCTCGTTAGAACAAGAATAGGATCATTTCCTCCCTCAAGCTTCCTAATGTTAAAAATTTTAGAAGCCTGGTTAAAGTGAGTTTGTTTGATATATTCCGTATCTTACTCTTTCTTCGTTTCTCTTCTCCCTAAAACACTCCAAGAGCCTCACATTGATCTTGGAACAAAATCCCGATGCTTCACCAAGACCTGTGAGGCCAACTAGAATTTGGCCCTTGCTTGCCTCTGTCAACTCATCTTGGATCACTCTCATCCCCCATTATCTCCATCACCACTGACGGGGAGGAAAAATCGGTTTTCCTCTCCCCTTCTAGGTTGTTGGCTGAGTCACCCCTGTAATAGAAGACAGGTTAACAGGAGAAAGACAAACAAGTTTAATAACATATATACATCCTGTATTCATGGGAGGAACCCAGGAAAACTGAGTAACTCCCCGAAATGGCCCAAGCCACCACCTTAAATACCATCCCCAGCTAAAGACACATGAAAATAGGGAGGGAGGGGAGCCAGTTATGGAAGGTTTTCAGGCAAAGCACAGTAAAGGAGATATGGTTGTTATGCAGATTTAAATCGCTGCTGTCTCCATTGATAAGAGTTTCTAGAGATTTAGTCATCCCCTCTTGCTGATACAGCTAAAGAGACACCCTTATAAAATGAAGATTTCCCATATATCTGTGTGTGTGTGCATGTGTGTATGAGTGTGTGTGTGTGTGTGTGTGTGTGTGTGTGTGTGTATATCTTACAAATGGGTAACTTCTACTTGGTTTTCAGAGCTTCCCCTGTGTCTGCTGTTTCCTAAAAATAATCAGCCTAAAATAACCATCATGCCAAAGAAGCATATTTGGGGGTGACAGATTCTGTTCCCCTCACCACCGTCCAGCCACATGTCAGGTGTTCTGTCCTGAGATCACACTGAGCCCTGTTTGGCCTCCGCTCTTTGTGTTTGCTCTTCCTTCTGCCTAGAATGCTCTTGCTGGATCTCACCCTGCTGGCTCTTTCTCATGGTTCAGCCTTAGGACAAAAGTTACCTTCTCAGAGAGGCCTGACTCTAGCATGCTCTCTCTATTGCCCGACAACCAGTTACTCCTCTGCACCTGTGTTTTCCTTCTGGCACTTTACTGCCATCTCTGTGGATCATTATCTGTTCCCTTGTTGGTTGCTTGTCTCATCCATGCTTCGCATTCCCTGTCATGACCCACCCAGAGCAGGGCTCAGCAGATGTCTGTGGGGTAAGTACATGAGCCCACCACGTGCCATGCTTTGTCTGAGGCATCAGGGCTACAGTGGTGAATATAACAGATCCCTGGCCTGTGGTATTAATGATCTAGGAAGATTGACAGAGAAAAAAATAAACAAGCATCAGATCATCGCCATGTGTTTATCCATATTTTAACCTTACTAGACCCAAAACCCTCTTTTTATTAAAAAAAAAATGTTTGTAATGTTCTCCTTTCATATCCTCATATGGAGTTTATAGATAATATAACCCACTTTGATACATACTTTTAGAAAATCAAAATAATGCTCTAAACAAAATATAAAAGAAAATCAATTTATAACAAACTGATATTATTTAGTGCCTGGGTGTAGTTATACAGAGAATGAATGAGCAATGAATGTGTTTGGATTTGAGAAGCAAAGTAATATCTAACTGAATATAATCAACACTTGTTCTTATTGCTGCTCTTTTGAAATTGGGGCTTGCATACATATACACACAGGTTTAGAATCACAATGACTGTCACAGCTATAAATGCAGACAGATACAAATATGTGATATTAGCCAGCCAAATACTACAAACAGCAGTACTGCTGATTGCATGGTTTACTAAAGTGATGAATGCTTCTCAGTAAAGTTTTGAACAAAGCAAAATGCAGTCTTCCCTTGATTTACCTTGTAGTTACATTCCTAGGAAACTCAATGTATAAAACCATACCAAAAAAAGAAAAGTCAAGTGCCCATTAGAGTTGGTAATTAAAATATGCTGAAACATTGGCTGTATTTACATGAAAACGGTTCAATTTGCCTATAGCAGAAAGTTGCTGTCTGGGAAGAAATATACTATTCAAACAACATGTAATCAAAACAGCTACCTCATACCTGGGAAGAGCTTCTTGGGAATTTGTGAGTAAGACACAGGTGGAAATTAACAAACACTTACCTTCTCGTCAGTAATAATAATAATTTTGAAAAGCTATATTTTCCTATTTTTCTCCAATGTGATGATTCCTTTGTTTAATTGCTACTGAGCACAGGAAGTGGCAAGGTTTGTGAGTATAGCTTGTGTCCTTCAGGTAAAGGACCTGGACCTTCATAGAATGGCCTGACTGCTTGAGTATGATACCTTCAGTAAATTATCCAAGCCACACTGGAATGAACCTACAGGGGAAGAAAATTTTTTTTTATTACCTTCTAGGTTCTTCAGCTGGTCTAATCATCACATCAGCATAAGACAGATGAAAAGGAGAAGAACAAATTTAATTACATACAAAGAGGAGCCCCAAAAGAATATGATACCCACAGCAGTCAGGCAATAGGCTTATATGCCAGCCTGAGCTAAGAAGAATGGGTAAGGTTCTGGGACTTCAAAGGGGAGGAAGATAATTTACAAAAGGATGGGAGGAGCAAGTGTTTGGTATACAAGGTTTGGCCATGCCCTGGAGAGACAACAGGACATGGAAAGGAATTGGATCTCCAGGTCCTGCCAAGCTTGCCCTCAAAATCTTACCACACCTAGCCCTTCCTTACTCTTTGGTATTTATCTCTGGTGATAATTCTCTTCCTGGAGCACGCCCTCTATTTAAATTATTTTAGGCAGTTAAAGAGGAGGTAAAAACAAAAAACAAAAACAAACAAACAAACAAAAAAACTCTTCTTCAGTCTTTTGTGCCTTGACTATCTTCAGTTCAGAATAATTCTGAGCCCTTCAAACCATCTAGGAAAACTTAATGGGGAACCAGTCTCCCCCTGCCCCCTTTTGATGTCTCAATGGCTTCGGATGATTCCTTTCAAAGACGTCAAGTGTATTTCTCAAGACCTCTAGTGACAGGAAACTCATCGCCAAAGGAAGTGTGCTATGACCTCAACTAGCATGTACTATAAGAAATTTCTTCTTTACATGGAGCTGAGAACTCAATCATCTTTCTCCATATACAAAAGCAGCTACAGGCGTCCTCCTAAGTTGTCTGTTCTCTTGGGAAACGTTTTCATGTCCAAGGAACGTATGAGAAATAATTATTCTAAGAATTCAGATATAGGAAAACTTAAGAATTTGGTTCTAGAATAAATTACTCATCTTTTTCTTTCTTTTTTTTTTTTTTTAAGAAATAGAAATCCAGAGACATTAAGAGTTCAGGTAAACGTTACCCAGCTGTGATTAATATGTATCTCACACCTAATGTCTTCATTGTTCTCTGACCTTTCCACAGGGCTCTGGGATGTGCCCTCTGACATTCTTGGAGGCATCCACATTAGTTAGATGCATTCATATATTCATTTACCAAAGAAATAGTTATTTCTGAACATAGTCTGTTTTCACAGGATTGTGCTGGGGGCTCTGGATCTATAAAGATAACAAAACCCAGGGGGCAGTCAGCTTTCATTTGTATATTAACTTGGCATCACTAGAAGAGTCTCTACTGAGCTTTTTTGTCGTTCAGTTGGTCTGAGGTGACTATTGACGTCTGTCACGGGTAAAGTGGTAGAAAGGTCCTCTATCCTTATTCTGGTACAGTGTGTGTGGGTCCCGTTCTTCATCCATAGGGCGTGCACAAATGCATACCAAATGAGCACTAGAGATAGGAAATGTGTCTGGAGGAGAAAAGAAAGAGGTCACAGTGGGCTGTGAACATTTTACAAAAAGAAAAAAAAAAGCCTTGAATTTGGATAGGTTTAAGAGAAGCAGAAACAAAAATACGAATAAAAAAAGGAACAGCTGTTGTATTGGGGGACAAGGAAGCAATCAGTAGACTCTTACCCAGAACAAATGGACAAGGAGAATTTTAATAAACGTGAAGGATGTCAAAGTAAGGTCAGGAAGCCCAGAAAAACTTCTGTAGGGTTCCAGCAACTGTGAGAACCAGCACCAAGACAGATCAGTTCCTTTCCCTTTGGCCAGTGACTTGCAACAAGAAAGACAGGGGCCGAGCTTAGATCAGATCAGTTGGTTTGGCTAAATCACAAGCCAGTCAGTATATGGAAGGTCCCATTTTTAAGTGTAGATAACAGTTTATTCTGCACAAAGACAATGAATACACTTTCACGGTTGTTTTCAGAGCATCACTCTAAGAGTATCCCCTAAAATACTTGTGCATATAAATGAAAGCATGCTGGAAGTTTTGGAAAATCTGTTAGATAATGTTGAAGTGTAACTGTACGACAGCAAATTTGGGGCATCTCGAGAGCGTGTCTTCTCAATAGGGGCAATATTGACACCAAGGGGACAAAACCTGATTCTTGGAGGGAGGAGCAAAAGATGTTACTCTGGATATATAAATTGCAGATATACATACAGTATATATGTAGATATGCAATATACCTGTGCTACTAAAATTGCATGGGGCAGCAATTAGGAAAAAAAATGTCTAAAACACTCCGTAGGGGTGTGATAATAAACATAAACAATGAAGAAAATGTTGACAAGCAGTGCTCTGAAGGAAGCCCAGTTGGTCCATCAGAAGAGGAGTCTGCCTTACAGATTTAGAAACCTTATCTCTGCTGGTAAACAGTATAGACACAGCTTTCAAGAGTATTGTCTTCATTCATCAAGATCCTAGAAACTGATAAGAGTCCAGAATGCCTATGTAACTGGATAAAATGTCCTATGAGTTACAATATCTGTGTTAGCTTGTTTAGCATTACCTTTCTATGCAGAAAGCTATATAAGAAACGAAAAAACAATCGAAAATGTTCTTGGAAAGCATACAACAGAAAAAGGAAGCTATTTAATTTTAAATGTGTGATGGTGTAGTTTAGCAGAGCCTTGCAGAGTTAATTTTCATACTAGGAATATACCTGCCGTGGGCATCAGGAGCTCCCTGACTGAGCCAAAGAACTACTTTCCCTGCATGGTTTCTACTCCTTTTTGCTGCCGGGGCACCAGTTTCCTGTGCTTTCATTTATAGCCGACCTCTTCCGGGTGACACATTACTCCTTTAGGTTTATTGATCCTAGTGTCACATCTGGTTGTCAGTAAAGACTCTCTAAAGTGACTTTACATACCTCTCATCTAATCCATTTTTCATTGTTTAACTCTCAGCAGACAATAGTACTTACATCTGGGTTGGAAGAGCTTTTTATAGTGTTCCTATAGGAACCTCACTACAATGATGTAACTGTAGAAAATGCTTGGATAACACAGTCAGAGGTCCATTGTGTTCTCCAAGTGTGAGCTATACACCACATATAGATTATAGGACTCCACCCAAACCCACCAAGTCAGAATGTCTGAAGATAGGCCTGGAAATCTGCATTTTTAATAAACTTCTGGAATCTTCTGATGTCTGTTGAAGTTTGAGCAATACTGGTTTAAAAGAAATGCTCTGAGGCACCTCTTAAAAAGAAGTCAGATTTTCCTATTGCAGGAGATATGATCAGACCTCCTTTCTTAGGTCATTGTCAAACTAGTGACCCTACTATGAGCTGTCTTTCCATATCTAATATAAACACATGGTATGACAATCTTAACCCTCAAGAATCACTGGCAAAGTTATAGTCCAAATGTTTGCTGTCACAAAATCCATCATCACATTTCACCCCAAAGTATTTAAATATCCCTACGTGAATTTATTCTTCATTTAGATGGAGCATTCTTCTTTCAACTTCATAATTTCTTAGAAAAAATATGTTGGAATCATGGCAAGACTTCTAGGGTAATGTCTGAAGTTTGGAGTTAAAATCCTGGCTCTACAATTAGCATATCTTCTGTCTGTCAGCAACTAGCTTAGCATCTCTGGTCTGTTGGCACCTAATTGGTTAAAGCAGAATAAAAACTTATCTAGTTATTTGACAGTATGTTTGGATAATCAAAGGAGGGAATAGTTGTTAAGGCTCCATGAAAAATTTTAAAAGAATTCATAAGAATGTAAGGCATTATTAAAAACTGAGTCCCAAACATAGCCATGCTTGTAATGGATAAAATTCTTTTTTTTCCATGTTAGTCTAAGCTAATGGTGATGGATTTGAGGAATTTTGAGTTGAAGACAATTTCAAGGAAGAGAGAGTAGATGTTCTAACATTGGAAACGAATGTGTGTGCCTGAATGTGAAATAATACCCCTGGAATTTTCCACAAAGCAAGAGTGACATTTAAGCAATCAAAAACATCAATGGGACGAATCGACTCACAGAACACAAATTTATATCAAGAAGGAAATAGAAGTATGTTGCTGCTTATGAAAAAGAAGAGAGACTTCTCAAAAACATTAATAACATGTCTATCACACGCTTTCTCTACCAAAGGAAGAAAATTGGTTCCCTATAAATCCACCCTGGAAATGTTCTGCTTATTTTTTCCAAAGCCCAGCTCTGCTTCTGCCAGATGCCTCTTTAAAGTCTTTAGTGTCTCCTATTTCCCCTCCAAATTCAGACCCTTTGGTGTGGCATTGAAGACTTTCCAAAATCTAATCCTATCCCACACTTCCAAACTCATTCTCCCACTGCGTCTCTTCACTCTCTCTAATTGCAACCAAACAGTAAGCTTTGTATTTCCCAGGTATTCTGTACTTTTCCTATCTGTGCTCTCTATAGCTCCACCTTCTAAATCTTTCTCATGCACATTAAGTCCAATGTTTGCCAAACCCTCAATGCCCAATTAAAATATGCCTGTTCCCAGTTGAAAATTAAAAATCCCACCTAAACTGGGTTAATTTATATAGTTATAGAAATGAAAAGAACAGACATTGCATTCACTTATGATATAGCTGGATCCAAATGCTCAAATGGTGTCATCAGGAATCCGTATGTTCCTGTTAGCCTTGATTTCTTTTGTATTGATGAGATTTTTAATCAAGGTGACAAAAATGGCTTTCAAAGCTTAAGAATATGTTCTACTGACTTACTAACCGTAGTAAGTTGAGAAAACCCATTTGCTAATATATCCAAAGACGAGAGTCCTTGGTAGGGCTCTCACGGCCGCCATTGAATCGTGTGCCCATCTCTGATGTAACTGGCATGGTAACTGACACGGCTGGGGAATGTGGTACTCTAATCAGTTGGGCAGGGTCATATTTGGACCCTCTCCTGTGAGCAGGGTTAGTTTCACCTGTACTATAGGGACTGAGAGTGATGAGGTGTGACTTCTGAAAGAAAAAGGGAAATTCTAAGAAAAGGAAGGAGAAATGATGCTAGGATGACACAGGCACGATCCTACTTCAACCATTTCTTCTAGCTGGAAGTAGTATCTTGTCCTATGAAAATTCGTACAGCACTTGATAACTTTCTATCTTGCATTACAGTTATCTGTTCATACTCCTCATTTCCTTGCTAACCTTTAATATCCTGGAGACTAAGTGGAAGCTCCTCCTCGTCATTCTGTTTCCCACACTGCCTTGCAGGATGTTTTGTTCTGCTTTGTTTATTTTCTACTCACTTAACTTCCTTGGACCCATTTCTTGAAAAAGAGGCATTGTAATAGATCATTTCTAAGCTCCCATCTAACGTCAAATTTCTTTGATTTTACTATATAAGCAAATATTTGTTGAGTGACTGACTGAATATAATACAGGGGAAATGCAAACACTGCCATACCCTCGATTTGCTTAGATATGTTTCAGGAATGTCTATTACTGACGGAGTTAAGCACCCAAATGCGGTAACCCAGGATGTTCAATTTACAGATGATCTGACGGAGTATTTTTTTCCCTCACTCTGGTTTTCTACACGTGTAATGCATAGTATTAGGAATTGTTTTCCATTTTGCTACTTTCACGTAGCAGGATGTGGAGACTCGGTGTTCTATGAAAAGGAAGTGAATCAGAGCTTGTTTTGTTAGCTCATGTGAGATGAAAAGCCGTAACTGAATTAGGTTATTAAACCCAGGGAACCTGAGTTTTAAAAAAAAAAAAACTGAGAGAAGGAAATAATTGGGAATAAATTATACAATAATAACTGCTAACCTTAAGTGATCACTTGCTAAATCTTAAGCACTATACTAGGCGATTATATGGTTTATCTTACTTACTTTTGCACTGACCCTATGAACTAGGTCTGTTATTCCCAAATTATAACAGAGAAAATGAGAATTAAGGCTCAGAGAGATTAAATGGCTCACCAGAGCTGACCCAGCAGTAGAACAAAGATCTTAACCCCAAGTGGTTCTCTTCTGAATCTAAAGCCCAAACATTCAAATCCTACACTCTTTTGTGTTCAGGTATATCCTGTATCAAGGTGTTTCATTTCTTCCCATGGGTTCTCACACTTGTCTTCTTCCCTTTTTAATCAGGTCAGAAAAAAATCCACCCTTCACCACTCACATATTGTATAGAGATGAAGGATCAGATTGATCTTGATCACTAGTGGGACTCGTCAAGGGTGTACACAATAACCAAACTGGCCAGTGAGCCCTTGCCAGGTGACACTAGGGGATTTTACAGAATCCTAGAATCAGATGGCTGCACGGAATGTCATCATTCATTTAGTACTAACTCCCCTCTCAACCGGATGCTTTCTTGGCTCTGATTTAGAACACAAAGTTACGAAAGTTAAAAGCCGTACATGGCACAACCTGACTCTGACGTGTCAAAGTTAAGGGATTGTCTGCCTAGAGGGAACAAGGTGTGCTACTGTTCTATCTGGGTGCTGCAGAGGGAATAGGAGCCAGTTTGGGAAGCCAGCGTATCTGGATTTGAAATGGCTCCTCCACAGAGCAAAGGACCAAGGCAGGGCCCCATTCTAGAACCAGATACCACCAGGTATATTCCACTGATTACTGTAAAACCAAACCAGGAAACTCGGTATGAGTGAGAGAGAGAGAGGTACACACTTTGAAATAAGGTCATCAATCTGGCCACAGTAGCCAAATGGTGAGGGAAAGCCAGATTGCACGTAGGAATAAAGGAACAGGCACTCAAGACCAGATATTCAGTACACATCTTGCTACCCCATGAACTAACCATAGCAGATCATTTAAAAATGCTTTCTTCATCACTCTTGCTATAACTTTCTTAAAGAAGTACATCTATAGGTTTCTCTGTGATGACGGCAAAGCGGCATGTATCATTAGGTGCTAACATGAAACCAGAGCTACCGTAGGGTCCGTTCTCATCTCTCTCTCTCCGACCAGATTTCTTGACCCTACAGTAGCTTCCCAACGTTTTTCACATTTGCTCCTAAGTCTGTGCAAGAGGAAGAGAAAGCCCATTTGTAACCACTTTTCCTTCGGTTCCCTGGTAGTTATATGTGTAAGCAAGCTGCCTCTGTGCATTTCTGGACTTCTCAGACCTGTTGGATCTGAGCTCTCAGGTTCCCAGTCGGCTGCTCCCTCTGGCCTCTGATGTCTCCATTTCTTCAAATCAGAGAAAGTGGAAGGAATTCTTGGACCTTTTCCTATTTAAAATTTTATAGAGAGTGGTAGAAAAACTAAGCACAATGGAACAAAACATCTCATCATGTAGCTTCCCCTTACAGCTGCCCCAAATTCATTAACACTGAGTCTTAATAAGATGACAGGGGAAAAATGTGAAGATTCAGTTATTGTTTGATGATATCATTCTCCTCAGCAGGCCTAGTCAAGTCAGCTCTCGCTTTATTAGCCAGGAATTGGACAGTCTTTACGAAGTGGTTCTTAATTCATTAGTGCTAAATGACATGATTGATTTACAAGTGTTAATGACGCCATTTTCATCAAAAGCTCATTGGAGAAGGGGCATTCTGTTGAGGATATCTAACTACAGATCCTAGCGGCTAGTTTATTTGATGAGCATTTAACTCTATGTTGGTTACCTTCTTTTCTTGATTCTAAGTCACCTCGGAAAACTATTTTACTTGAAAAGGAGATAATATGTATAATATAATTATGTTTTATATATAACTATATTATATATTCTACAATATATATTATTTTTCTAGATAATATATTCTATATATTATCTAGAGATATATAAATAAGTGATAAGATACACCCCGGTTTAAATAAGATAATATATAGGAAATAGGTCTAGAGCATTCTATGTGTGTGTTTTCTTACATATCCATATATATGATTGTGGGGACAGAGCCCCAGAAAACAGTTTCCAGGCTCTCGGCCTCACGTGGAAAGGTGCTGGCTCTGGTAGTAAATGGCCATCAACTGTGATTGGATGGCCATCAGCTGTGGCTAGTTGGCCGTCAGCTGTAACCAGTGAGCCATTGGCCACTAATATAACTGCTGTGGCTACGCTAGCAGAAAAATGGGGGCCAGCAAGAAGATGGTGGCTGAGCCTGCAAGCGGCGCAGTGAGGGTTGCGAACAGTGTGGCTCCTGCTTCCTGTGTCTCCTACCCAGCCGCCAGCGAGAATATAGTGGTATGACTCCCCTACCTATGGCTCTGTAGGTGTTCCTTTTTGGCCTCACCGTGTCCTGTGTTCCTATGTGGGGAGCGGGAGCAGAGACCCCGCAGGCCTCCCTGCACGACAATGATACTTACATTTCCTTTCTACTCCTCTTACTACTATGTAGTCAGTACATGGAGCTAATAGGAAGCTGCCCGCTAAAGATACTTCTCAACTGACAGGAAATTATCTCTGAGCACCCCAGACCCAGTCCAGGTGGCCTAGGTTTCACTTCAGCCCTTCAGTGAGATATAATGGTATTACCGTGTTTCCCTGAAAATAAGACCTAGCCGGACAATCATCTCTAAAGCGTCTTTTGGAGCAAAAATTAATATAAGACCCAGTCTTATTTTATTATAAGACTGAGTATAACATAACATAACATAACATAACATAACATAACATAACATAACATAACAACACCTGGTCTTATTTTACTATGAGACCTGGTCTTATATAAGACCGAGTCTTATATAAGACTGGGTATAATATAATATAATATAATATAATATAATATAATATAATATAATATAATATAATACCGGTCTTATATTAATTTTTGCTCCAAAAGACTCATTAGAGCTGATTTCCGGCTGGGTCTTATTTTCGGGGAAACACAGTATGATTGTAATAAAGAGAAATTACGTCCAAATAATGCCAGCATACTCAGTCTGAAAAACAAATGAGCTGTCCCAAGTGAGATTAATATACTTTCTAGAAAAGTGGAGCGCAGAGAAGTCAAGTTTGATCATGTGTCTCAAAAAACATCCAGGAAAGAAGGTGGTATGTACCGAGGAGTATCCAGTATGTACATGAAGAGAGTAGTTGATTTACTCATTCATTCCCTTGGTAAATACTGACAGTGGAGTATATGCTGTGCCATGCTCTGTGCCGAGCTCTCAAAATACAACAGTAAGCAAGAAAGGCTTTTTATACCTTTACCAAGCTGACAGCTTAATAGGAGAAGCCATCAGTCAATGATCGTACAACTAAGTCCTGAATTATAGACTATGACAGGTGCGAAGAGGGAAATAAACTGGGATGTAGAAGATACGTTTAACCTGGGATTAAAGCCTAAGGAGCCAGTCATGAATATAGCCTGGGAAAAGAAATTCTAGAAAAAAGAGGAAAATCAGTCAGTTTAAAGACTAAATAAAAACCTGATGGTAAGCAAACATAGCCGGAAGGCAGAGCAGGAATGGAGCTGTTAGGAAAGGAGCTTAGGGAGGTGATAGGGTCTGGTCACACAGGACCTTGTAGATCACAGTATATAGATGTAAGTTCAAGGGTATCTTCTTGTACAATTCCTGTACCACTCTTCTTGTTTTTCTTGTTTTATTCCACTGGATGTTCTAGTAAAATGTTAAGAAGAAGTAGCAAGAGAGGCCATTTTTTGTTGTTTTTTTATTATAAATTTCAGGGTGTGCTTCTATAATTGAGTCATTAAATGTATTTGCTCAAGTTTTCTGAGATAACCTTTGTCAGGTTAAGAAAATTACCTTCTATTTTTAAATGTTAATAATGTTCTTCTTCATAAAGTGTTAGACTCTGTCGAATGCTTGTTCTGCATCTATTGAAATGATCACGTTTTATTCTATCTGTTCAAGTGGTATATCTCATAGGTTTCTGAGTCAAACAATCTTTCCATTCCTAAGAGAATTCTACTTATTTATATTTATATTTACTTATATGTAAATACATATATACATACATAATTCTATATGTATATATACATACAGAATTGTGTGTGTGTGTAGTTATATATATATATATATATATATATATATATATATATATATGTGTGTGTGTGTGTATATATACACATACACATACACGCCCGCACGCAGACACACAAACATATGTATATGTGCTATTATTTTGTTTGGTTTTTGTGTTCCTGAGAGATACTGGCCCATAATTTTATTTTCTCATACTGTTCTTTTCTTGTTTGGAATCAAGATTATATAAGCCTCATACAATAAGTTAGGTAGCTCACATTCTTTTTCAGTTTTTCTGAAATGTTTGTAAAAGTTGACAGAATAACTATGTGGGTTTAGGATCTGCTGTGGAGAGATACTTCTATACGTATTCACTTTTTTTGTGCATATTTGTTCATATATGTTTTAGTTATTCATAGTTTTCTAGAAAATTATCCAGTTTTGTTTTCAAAATTATTGACATAAAGTTACTCATTAATAATGTTTAAAGTCTCTACTACTATATCCAGTGGTATGCTAGTAAACTATACCTATAAAAATAATACTGATTTATAGCCATTGCCAATTTCCATGGTGAAAATATTTTACCACGGTAGATTTCAAAGCTATCAACATGGCAATTATGAACAGGAAATTGGCCCATAATCGGCCCTCTGGTATGCACCAACTCTAGCACATTTGTTACACTTTCCCTTTTTCCTTTGTGATTTCATTCATTTGTGATTTTTCCTTTCTCTCTTTTCCTCTCTCTCACCCTTACTTGTAAATCAGTCTCTTTAGAGGCTTTATGTTTTTTTTTTTGTTTGTTTTTTAAATAATTTTTCTTTTCTTTTTTTTTTTTTTAATCAAAGTTTGTTTTTTGTTTGTTTGTTTTTTTTTAAGATTTTATTGGGGAAGGGAAACAGGACTTTATTGGGGAACAGTGTGCACTTTCAGGACTTTTCTCCAAGTCAAGTTGTTGTCCTTTGAATCTTAGTTGTGGAGGGCTCTGTTCAGCTTCAAGTTGTCCTTTCAGTCTTAGTTGTGGAGGGCGCAGCTCAGCTCCAGGTCCAGTTGCCGTTGCTAGTTGCAGGGGCACAGCCCACCATCCCTTGCGGGAGTCGAACCGGCAACCTTGTGGTTGAGAGGACGCATTCCAACCAACTGAGCCATCTGGAGCTCAGCGGCAGCAACAGCTCAAGGTGCCGTGTTCAGTTTTAGTTGCAGGGGCCACTGCCCACCATCCCTTGTGGGAGTTGAGGAATTGAACTGGCAACCTTGTGGTTGAGAGCCCACTGGCTCATGTGGGAATCGAACCGGCAGCCTTAGGAGTTAGGAGCACGGAGCTCTGACCGCCTGAGCCACCGGGCCGGCCCCTAGGCTTTATGTTTTATTAGACTATTTTTAAAGAATGAATGTCTGGTTTTGTTGATCCCTTCTTTTGTTCCTTTGTTTTCGCTTATTAATTTCAGCTATCTTGACTATAACTTTTATTCTATGTTCCTTAGGCTTTCTTTACTTTGTTTTAAATTAGAGGTCCAAAAGCATTTCTTTTTCATCTTGTTTTAGTAACAAATGAATTTAAACTTTACATTTTTAAGTAATGTGTTAGCTGCATGATACAAATTTTCATTTGGTATTCTTATTATTTCGGTTCTACACATTTAGTAATGTATATACTGTGTTTCATTTGAGACGCCTAAAAATGTGTTTGCATGCTTTTTGAGAGGGAGGGGCTGTTTTTCATGAATGATTCCTCACTAATTTGCATGTAGGTCAAGGAAGATTATGTGATATCACTTTGAAATCTGAAACCGACTTTGTGTTCAAAGGTTCATGTGTATCTAAATGAATATTCTTTAAAATCACTTATACCTTATAAAATATTTAATTCCAGTCTTTGTTAATCAGAAATGTAATTACTATTTATTTTGATGGAAAGCATTTTGAAATATCCCCAAGGCCCTCCTTCTTCAAAATAACGACCATTTATGCATATCTCAATGAACACAATGCATTAAAAGTTAAATTTCAATTATCCAAAACTTATAGGACTGTGTCTTCAAATAAATTATTCTACAATATGTCTATCTTCCATAATATGCCATTTAATATTATTTTAACTTTTAAATATTCTTTACTTAGACTATGCCTGACAGCATTATTTTATCAGATGCAGAGGTAAATATGTAGATTCACAGACATTTTAGATTTGCCATTTTTTTCTTTCTTTATGATTCTTATATCCTTGCTAAATTTTTCTTGTCTGCTTTGTCTTTTGCTTTCTCATAGAGGTGTTTTAAAATCTCCACTATAATTGTATTATAGATTTGTCAACTTCTTTTTATGCCAGCCATTTTTTACTTCGCTTACTTTAATGCCATGATAGTGTGAAACATCCGAATTCGTAGGTTCTATATCTTCTTGGTAAATTATCACTTTCATTACAGTGTAGTGTCTCTTTATTCCTGTTAATGAAATTTGCCTTGTAATTCAAACTAGTTCCATTTTTTAATATTGCTAGCCAGCTTATTTTCATTTCAGCTTCATTTTAGGAGTATTATATGCAGGTTATCATCACTGTATTTTGCTGTTTTTAGCTCACCTGACAATATTTGTCTTTTCATCAGAGAGTTCAATTTGATACATTCATTGTAATTATTGATGTATTTGGAGCAATTTCTATCATAGGTAACTATCTTTTTCTGTGTTTCTTTTCCTCTCTGCTTTGTTTCTTTTCCTTTGTTGCACTGATAAAAATTAACATATAATTGCATATTTTAGATGATTTTAAATTATGTAAATGTAATGATATAAAAATTCTGGAGCTATTCAAGGTATCTGTCCTTTTGCAGACAAAGGAAGGCCCTTTGGCATATTTTAATGACCCATTGCACAACATTGTATCTTGCTATTTTTTATTTTACTCTACAAAGAAAAATAGTTATCATATTGATTAGAGTATTAACACGACCTGATAAAACAAAAAAATAAATCCTCAAATCTCAATAGGATAAGAAAACAAATGTTTATTTTTTATTTCCTTTCATGCAAAGTCGAGGTCAGGCAGCTCCCTTCCAAGCAGTGACTTGGAGATCCACTCCACCTCCATCAAGCAAGAAGTCATCAGACCTCTTCGGCTTACAACTGTGATTTAGAATCACTGCCTCTGCCATGGTGTCAGGGCTGGGACAGATCTAAGCAAAACTAGTAGACAACTCGGCACAACTCCTGGGAGTGAGTTTCCATCTTTATTTCCTGCCTCCCTTGGCTCCTAGCTCTGACAAAACTATGTTAAACATCACCAACCTTTATTGGAATGGAGTGGGAGACTTCCTTTTGGGGTTAGAGGTGACTTTTCCCAGCTCTGGCTGCAAGCTCAGAGCCTTCCTCTATGCCACTAACCTCAAGGAGCTGATTTCCCTGGTCCCACCGCCAGCTTTCCTCCCTGACTCACAGAACCTATACCTTCAGCCTTGGTCACTTGTATTCTGAATCTGGCTCACCAAGCAAAGGGGGCGTATTTTAATTATACACTTAACATAGATCTCTGATGGCTTCTCTTTTATACCTACCTCTTCTTGTTTCATTTCTTCCATTCTAAGATTTGTGATATGTTGTAATATATTATTAAAAGTTGCTTATTTACGTACATTTTGAGCACTGTAAACATACACCCGTATATATTTTAAAGTCTATTACAGATCATCCCATAAGATTATTTTATGTGTCCCTTCTTGCATGGAGACACTTGAGTTCCTATTACTTTCACACAGAAGCTGAACTCTGGCCACCGCTGCCTAGGGCAGGCCATGGCTCTGATTCTTCTCTGGCCTTCTGTTTCTAGTCCATTTCTGTTTATCTTGTTTTGGAGCCCTGGTATATCTTTGTTCAGATATACGAGTATGTCATGTATCATTGAATGTATGTGGAGCAGAGTAAGTAAGTCAAAACATAAAATTACTGTATTACCTAAACCAGTCGTATCAGTACAATTTATTTCTAAATATCATTCTAAGCAAATGGGAAATTCAAATTTTTTCCCCAATTTCTTTGACTTGTGTTTAGTCTTATTTATTTTCAATTTAAAATAGCATTGAAGTTCTTTTTTTTTTTTTTTTAAATGTTTAACCTATGGCCACATGGATTAAAATAAATTATTGTGATGTATTTTTCTCAACCTCATTGGTCATGTGTGCTCTGTCACAAATCCGTAACTGCATACTACAATGTGCACGGTAGAACGTTCCTGCATCCCATGACCAGCCATACTAATAGTCTGCTTCAACTCAGCGTGAAGGATGTTATGAAACCCTCTGGCTTCAGTAGAGAATAAGGAAAACCTCAGTTTGAGAGCTCTTAAAGACTGTTTCCATCACTCAAAGTGCTTTTCATGGATCTTAGCTGTGTCTCACTCTCAAATATATTTGCTTCCTCCCCTGTCACTGCAGACGAGGTAAAAATGGTCCCTGCTCTGCTCACCAGAGATTTCATGTTGAAATGACTCATTTCTGTTTCATGTCAATTAAACAACACAGGGGGAAAAAAAATCACCAGACATTACAAAGGCTTAAGATGTTTATCAATCATTTAGTCACCAAATATTTATTGAGTCCCCTCTATGTTCCAGGCATTGTTGTAGGTCCTGGGATTATAAACATGAACAAAACACACTAAAAAAAAAAAAAAAAAAAAAAAAAAAAAAAAAAAAAAAAAAAAAATCCTTGCCTGTATTGGGACAGAAACAAATAAGTAACTAATATATTTAACGTGTTTGACAAATGGTAAACACTATGTTAAAAAATAAAGCAGGGAAGGAATGCTTGAAATGGCCATTTTAAACAAAGTGGTAACTAAGAAGGTGCGATCTCTACAAAACATTAAAAAAAAAAAAAGATGTGGGAGCAGGTCACATGGACCTCTTGAGGGACAGGTATGGCTGCAAATGCTGAGCTGGGGTGAGAGCACTCACAGAAGGAGCAGAGAACACTTAGAGGTAGGATTGCTAGGTCATATAGCAGTTTTAATATCTTGAGGACTCTGCGTACTGTTTCACAGCGGTTGTACCGATCAACATTCCCACCAACAGTGCACGAGGGTTCCCTTTTCTCCACATCCTCACTGACACTTCTGTCTTATTGATAACAGCCATATTCTAACAGGTGTGAGGTGCTATGGCATTGTGCTTCGGATTGCATTTCCCTGATGATTAGTGATGTTGAACCTCTTTTCCTGTACCTGTTGACCGTATGTATGTCTTCTCTGGGGAAAAAAAAAATGTCTATTCAGATCGTCTGCCCAGTTTTTAATTCGAATGTTTGTTTGCTTTTGTGTTGTGAGTTCCTTATTGATTTTGGATAGTAACCCATATCATGTATATGGTTTGCAAATATTTTCTTCCATTCGGTAGGTTCCCTTTTCATTTTATTGATGATTTTCTTTGCTGTAAGGAAGCTTTTTAATTTGATGTAGTCCCATTTGTTTGCGTTGTCAAGACCTTTGTCAAGAAGCATTTTTCCTGTTTCCTTCTAGGAGTTCTATGGTTTCATTTCTTATGTTCAAGTCTTTAATCCATTTTGAGTTAAAAATGAACTCAAATCCTTATGTGTATGATGTAATATACTAGTCAAGTTTCATTTTTTTGCATGTGGCTGTTCAGTTTTCCCAACACCATTTATTGAAGAGACTATCCTTTTCCTATTATACATTCTTGGCTCCTCTGTTATATAGATCAATTGACTATATAATTATAGGTTTCTTTCTGGGCTCTCTATTCTGTTCCATTGATCTATGTATCTGTTTTTATGCAAATACCATGCTGTTTTGATAACTATGGATTTGTAATCCATAGTTTGAAATCCAGGAGTATGATGCCTCCACCTTGTTCTTTCTCAGTATTGCTTTGGCTATTCGGCATCATTTATGGTTCCATATAATTTTATGATGTGCTAATAAGTAGCTAGCCCAATATTTAAGGTTCTCAGTACTTTAAATATTTTATCTCAATAAAAATCTTAAAGTAACCCCAAGGTTGCTTAATTAGCAGAGTAGGAAACAAGTTTAGAGAAGTTTATCGAATTATTTAAACTCAAACTATTAAATAGTGACACTAGAATTTTATTCAAAGGCATTTTACTGACAAACTGAAACTCTTTTTATGATGCTGTGCTGCAGCTGTTTTTATTGTACCTCGTCATGTGCTGTGAGCTTCATGAAGGCAGGATTATATTGTACTCAATTCATAAACTGATACTTCAAAGGCACAGGTACTAAATAAATATATATGAAATGCATAAAGAGGTAATAAGCCCTCTCTTGGCAAAATGCATTTAATCAATAAGAGATTAACTTTCTAAGCAGCTTTAGCAATTTTTTTCTGGGGAGGAAGTCTGTCTCCTTATATGGTGATTTACTGAGTAAAACTTGGCAAGTAGGAGATATCGGAAAAACCGGGAGGAAGTTTTTCAGCAGTCTCTGATGTCTTATTATATATGCAGTCACTCTACCTGGACTCAAGGCTAGATCTTTTTTCCCTCTGGCTAAGAACTGTATGTACATGAAATTGTTGTATGTCCATCAACTGTCAGTCAGCTGATGTAACTTGAATTTCACTGTGGGTAGGCAAACTAAGATGACATTGAGCTATTGCTATCATGGAACTTAAAGTCCAGAAAATTTACTTGGATTTTCAATAAGAAAACACACTAAAAGTCTTTCAGTACCTGGCAATATGACATTGTATTTAAACATAACATGCATATAGAAACATTAATAGCTAGAGTATACATTTAATTTTTAAAATGCAGATTAGAATAAGGGCAAGACTACCATGGCAGTTCAATTAAATTTATTACCATTCAATAGTTATCTGCAGTTTACATGATGCTGTGTTTGGCCTAGGTAGTGGTAATAATGATAAATAGAGTAAATAATTTGTATTTTTAAGAAATGTATGATTTATCTGAGTGAAGACATCATATAAACATTGAGTAAATTTTGCTGAACCGATTTGGGGACGTCTTATTGCCACCAAGTCATGGTGGACCCAGGGTTCCAATTGCTAACTGGTTCGGGTACCTTGTTTTCTCAGCCATTTTCTTTCATATTGCTAGAGTACAGCGGTTCCTCGAATAATGTCATTTCATTGAAAACCATTTCATTATAATGCTGATGAGAAAAAGAAATTGATTCCCACAAGGACCACTGTCTGTATGGAGTTTCCATGTTCTCCCCATGTCTTCATGGGTTTTGTCCAGGTCCTCCAGTTTCTTTCCACATCCCAAAGATATGCACCTTAGGTGAATTGGCACGTCTAAATTGTCCAAGTCTGAGTGAGTGTGAATGTGTGGGTGTGTGTCTGAGCGAGCCCTGCCGTGGAAGGGTGTCCTGTCCAGGGCTGATTCCCACCTTGTACCCTGAGATGTTAGGATAGGCTCTGGCAACACATGCCCCTGAACTGGAATAAGTGGGTTGGAAAAGAATTATCTTACTCGTTTATATGAGTCTTTCTTACAGGTATGTATAGCTCACATTTATTTCAATGTTTAATATTAGAAGTGTTGTCATTTAGAAGTTTGATGATGCTTTTGTGACCAGAAATATGCCGTAGGAATTCAACTCTTGTTTATATCAATTAGCCTATGTTAATACTGATTTCCTTATATGTTGTTTCACTTCAAGTCGCAGTTTCCAAGAACGTATTGATGATATTCAATCCTTACTGTGTATTACATTCTTATTCTGCTCCAGAACCTCTTTGTATTTTACCTCAAAATATTGCTTTGTAAATAGCACAGTTTTTAGAATCAGAAAAATAACAATATCTCAATCATTCACTGGTGTGACCTTGAGAAAGTTCCATCACTGTTTTTAGACCCTATTTCCTCATCTGTCAAATGAGAGTAACAGTAAACATGTTATAGAACATTGTGAGAAGAAATGAAAGAATTCCACTTTGGTTTATGATGGAGCAGCTTAACAGCTTAGCCTTCCTGCTGAGAACAATTATAGAAATCGTATAAAATAAAAATAAACAGGCATTTAAAGGAATTAAAGAACAAGCACGGCAGCTAGGACTTGAGAGGCCCAGTTCTCAGAGAGCGTAGAATTGCAAAGAAGTTGTTCTGATGTTGTGCATCACTTTTCCCCTCAATGAATTTGCCTCTTCCTTAAGTGCACGGAGCAACAGTATGATAATCCAAGCAGAAGGGAGAAACTTGGAAGATAGGTAGAGCTGTCAGACCAGTAATTGGAGTCCGGGTCTGCTAAAGAGGTGGGCAGCTGTAAACAGCCTGACTTTCAGTTAAGCATGTTGAAGCACTAAAGCCGCAGGAGCAGGCAAATCAAAATAGACTGGGACTTATGGAGACGAAAACTCACAATTGCAAAGAAAAATTGCAGTTCCAGATTTAATCCAGGTGCTTGTGCCTCTGCCCCTCCTTTAACTGCCAGACAATCAGAGAACTAAATCATATCTTGGGAAAAAAACACCATCATCCTGAATCTCTGAAAGTTTCAAAATGAAATGTCTGGCATTCAATAAAAAGTTACTAGGCCCTAGATGAATATTGACAAATCAAAACAATAATGATAATGTGTTCTGGATGGATAGAGAGAGAGAGAGAGAGAGAGAGAGAGAATTTAGTGTAACTATGTGATAGCAACAGCACAAAAGGCATAGGGGGTAAATGATGTAGGATGTATGTTTACAGTACTTTTCTGGAAAGTGAAAGAAGTACTAATTTGTGATAAATGCTAATAAGTCAATAATACATATTAGTATATCTACAGTAATTAAAAATAAAATGTGTAACAAGTAACAGAATTAAAAGGATAATGGAAGCATCAAAGAGTAAAACAATATTATACCAATTTAAAATGGCAAGAAAGACAGAAAGTAACATGAGATAAGTGAGTTAAATAGAAACAGTGAGGAAAATGATATATTTAAGCCCAAATATTTAAGTGGTCACATTGTATCTTAATGGACTAAATATGCCATTTAAAAACAAAATATGCTACTTATAAGAAAAATAATTTAAATAATAGGAGCACAGAAATAAAAGTACAAAACAAATGTACTGTGCAAATCCTAACAAAATGAGAACGGGTATGGTTACAGTAATATCAAGAAATGTAAAATTTAAAAGAAGAATTACTTGCTATTAAATGAAATATTTAATTGTACCGTGTTTCCCTGAAAATAAGACCTAACCAGACAATCAGCTCTAATGCGTCTTTTGGAGCAAAAATTAATATAAGATCTGGTCATGTTATATTACATTACATTACATTACATTATATTATATTATATTATATTATATTATATTATATTATATTATATTATATTATACTCAGTCTTATATTATAGTAATATAAGACCAGGTCTTATATTAATTTTTGCTCCAAAAGATGCATTAGAGTTGATTGTCTGGCTAGGACTTATTTTCAGGGAAACACGGTAGTAAAAGACTTAATCCACACACATACAAAATAAATATAGCTCAGACTTTAAAATACTCAAAAGAACCTGGCATACAGAAAAAAATTAACCAAATAATCAATGTAAGACATTTTTAATATTTCTCAATAACTGATAGAACAAAATAGTCAATAATGATATGAAAGAAAGATATTATGACACAATTAACAAAATTGATATCACAGATACACACACACATCACACATATACACACACGCTGGAGGTGCCAAAAATATTTATACAAGTGGACACTTTGGTCAATGTTGCTCAAGCAGTAGTTCATAATTCACCACAATCAGAAGTGTCTGGACGCTGATGGTAACCACTTTGAGCACCTCTTGGAATTGCAGAAGTCAAACGTGACTGTATTCGTCTTTTGTTATCAGTATATATTGAGTATTACAATTTTAATACAATTTTCCATTCTTAAAATGTGTATACATTTTTTTAGCATTGTGTGTGTGTGAATACACACACATATGCAATTACACCCACATATATATACATAGATATATATATACATACATGTATATATGTTTTATTTTGTTCTTTTTTTAAGAGTTATTTTGGTATACCCTTCTTTCTCTCTCCGAATTAGATCCAACACCAAGTCCTGTCTTATTTCTCTCCTGAATGTATCATGAATCCGATTTCATTTAAGTTGTCACCTGGACCATGCCTCTATCTTTCTATCAGTCCTCACTTGCACTTTATTTCTCTCCAATCTGTCGAGAGACCACGACTTACCTTTCAGATTGGCAAAGATCCAAAAGTTTGACAGCGTACTCTATTGAGGGATTTTTTTTTTTTAAGTCACTGCCATATATTTTCAGCAGAAATGCAAGCTATTGCAGTATCTATGGAGAGGTTTATTGACATGACTTAGGAACACGTGTTATACATGCACATTTTCACCCAATAATCCTCTAGAAATCTATCCTGAAGGTATTCTAGACAAAAATATGAAAAGACATATGTATTATGGTATCAGTTGTAGCACCTTGCAATTGCAAGACTGGAAATCGCCTATATGTCCATTAGTGGGGGACTGTTTGAGTAAACTGTGATGCACTTAACCCTTCGGAGTACTATCAGAAGGAATGAGGCACACCTCTGGAAACTACCACACTGTGATCTCCAGGATGCATTTAGATGCAAAAGGCAAAATGAAGAAAAATATGTGACCACTTATTCAAGGAAAGAGGGAGATACAAATATAAATGTATACTTGCTGATGTTTATCAAAATGGAAAATTTATCATCAACTAAATCAAAATCTTTAACTGTAAGGGAAGAGAGGTAATAAGGTAGAGGTTTGTAGATTTGACTTTGGTTACACATAATCACATAACAATAAAATAAAAGTAAGCCAAAAGCAATGCTGAAAATCGAAAGCAAGATGAAACAAGCAAAGTTGTGTATCCTACTGGAGACATAAATAATGGAATGTATCTAGAGTTTGGTCAAGGAGACAGTCTTTTTTACTCTAAAAATATTTGCTGAATGTTTTACTATTCCTGTGGGGGGGGGGGAAATGTTCAGGAAATAAGAAGCAAGTGATGTTCACATTGGTGATATAAAGAGCTCAAGTTTCAATAAGCATGATAGAGAAAAAATGCTTATTCTGCATGGAAAAAGCTGGAGTAAGTTTCTCTGATTTTATCCTTGGGGATATAAAACTGAATAATAATAAGATGTTATTAAATATAAGTCAAATGTTATTAAATATAAGTCTCTTTCCAGTCCTAAGGATAGATGTGATTGAAAGTGGGAAAGAGAAAGTGAGATGTAGTTCTCCGTGTCAGTCTCTGCTTTAGGCTTTAAAATAAAGAGGCCATTATTTATTTATAGCAATAGGACTGAAGTTCTACAAAGTTACTAATAACTGAATCCAGAGATGGCTATAATTTTCTATAGGGTGAAGTGACCTCTAAATAGAAAATGCTGGGAGGTTGTGAAGTGCTTAATGATTCTGACAGGGATAAAATCTGATAGATCTTCAAGCTCTGAATTGTGGACCCCAGTGGTTATTTCTGTCTCTTATCTGGAAGGCTCTGCAATGTGCCTTTATTAACTGGCGCATAAGGAATGTGGCCTCCTCAAAAATTCAGAATTCAGAGCACAGAATGTTGTTAATTGCAGAAATAACAAATACATGCAGCTTCTTAATTATTTTATGTTACCTTCTTTTGTAAAACACAAGCCAGTTACCTGCTGAGATGCAATTCCTCATTCACAGAGGAAACCAAATTATCAGCTAAAGCTAGTTGGGATCTGTAAATCTTCCTAGATTGATACTTGGAAGGAAAGCATGTCATAAAAATGAAGGCAAATGTGTTTGCTTTGGGGAAGGGGGACATTTTTATCCTTTGGCTTTAAGTGAAGCAACGTGGACCTGGAAGATGAACTGCTGTGAATGGAGGTGGAGAGCAAGCTGGGAAAAGGGAACATGGGGGGATTCTTAAAGAAACGAAGAAACACATAGCCCTAAATTCTTTCTAAAATGGGTCATTCACAGAGGAGTTTTACCAGAGGTACGATGTGGAATTTATGGCATTCAATATTTTTTCCCAAATGATAATGTAAAAGAAAACCTTAATAGTTTAGAAGTAAGATGTCCTGAGAAGCATTTGATGAATTAAAAACTGCTAAGATTTTATGCCAGTCTTCCAGACCATTTCTCTCCTCACTCTGTTTTTTTTTTTTAAACAACTCCAAAGTTTCCTCAAATGGCTTATCATCTTACAAGTATAGTTTATTAGAGTGGTTCTCAAACTTCAGTGTAGGCAAAGTTTGCACTGAGGAACTTAAACTTGGCTAGTGAATCTGTCTGATTCAGGAGGTCTGGATTGATCCCAGAATCCATACTTTGTTTCTTGTTTGTTTGTGTTGTTTTTAAATATTTTAAATATTTCAATTACAGTCGAAATACAATATTATATTAGTTTCAGGGGTACAATATAGTGATTAGACACTTACATACCTTAGGAAGTGATCACCCTAGTATGTCTAGTGCCCATCTGATACCATATGTACTTATTACAATATTACTGACTGTATTCGCTATGTTGTACTTTACATCCCTGTGACTTTTTATAACTGGCAATCTGTACTGTTTAATCCCTTCCCCTTTTTCATCTAGCCCCCCAACAACCCTCCCCTCTGGCAGCCATCAATTTGTTCTCTGTATCTATGAGTTTGTTTCTGTTTTGTTCGTTTCTTTATTTTGTTTCTCAGATTCTACATATAAGTGAAATCATATGGTATTTGTCTTTCTCTGTCTGACTTATTTCACTTAGCATAGTACCCGCTAGGTCCATCCATGTTGTCGCAAATGGCAAGATTTTCTTCTTTTTTATGGCTGAGTAATATCCCATTATGTGTATGTACAACCTCTTCTTTATCCATTCATTTATCAATGCACACCCAGGTTGCCTCCCTAGCTTGACTATTGTAAATAATGCTGCAGTGAACATAGGGGTGCTTATGTCTTTTCAAATTAGTATTTTGGATTTCTCTGGATAAATATCCAGAAGTAGAATTTCTGGGTCATATGGTAGTTCTGTTTTTAGTTTTTTTTGAGGAACCTCCGTGCTGTTTTCCATAGTGGCTGCACCAATCTGCAATCCCACCAACAGTGCACAAGGGATCTCTTTTCATTGTTGATTCATTGATGATAGCCATTCTGACAGGTGTGAGGTAGTATCTCATTGTGGTTTTAATTTGCATGTCTTTGATGATTAAGTGATGTTGAGCATCTTTTCATATGTCTATCGGCCATCTATGTGCCCTCTTGGGAGGAATGTCTACTCAGGTCCTCTGCTCATTTTTTAAATCTGATTATTTCTTTTGGGGGTGTTAAGTTGTATGAGTTCCTTATACATTTTGGGTATTAACCCCTTATTGGATGTATCATTGGCAAATATCTTCTCTCATTCAGTAGGCTGTCTTTTTGTTTTGTTTATGGTTTCCTTCACTGTGTAAAAACTTTTTAGTTTGATGTAGTCCCATTTGTTCATTTTTTCTTTTGCTCCCCTTGCCCAAGGAGACATATCCAAAAAAGTATTGCTAAGAGTGATGTCACAGAGTTGACTGCCCATGTTTTCTTCTAGGAATTTTATGGTTTTGGCTTACATTTAAGTCTTTAGTCCATTTTGACTTTGTTCTTATATGTGGTATAAGAAAGTGATCCAGTTTCATTCTTTTGCATGTGTCTATCCAGTTTTCCCAAGACCATTTATTGAAGAGACTGTCTTTACCTAATTGTATATCATTGCCTCTTTTGTCATAGATTAATTGACCATATAGGTGTGGGTTTATTTCCAGGCTCTTTATTCTGTTTCATCGATCTATGTGTCTGTTTTTATGTAGTACTGTGCTGTTTTGAGTACTACAACCTTGTAGTACCAGCATCCATACTGTTAACTAAGTACTTAGGTAGTTATGGCATACATGTTCCATGAGCCACAATTTGAAAATCGTTGATAAAATGAAACCTGCCAAGGTATATGGCTAGAAACTCTTGAGCCTTGTCTTAATATAATTACTATAACAATAAAACTCAATGTTAGGCGCAAAGTTGATTAGCAATATATACTTGTTGATTAATAGCTCTCAAAGTGAGTTTTAATGCAAGTATGATGTGGTATTGTTTTAACTAGATGACCACCCTCAGACTCTGATTGTGGCCCACTCTTTCGAGAAAACAGGGTTAATACTGGTGTCCTACACACTGCTGCAGGGTTCCGGATTGAGCAGCTGGGTTGGGATAGGAGAATATAATGCTGCACATACCATGTTTGTCCCAAAATAAGACCTAACCAAACCATCAGCTCTAATGAGTCTTTTGGAGCAAAATTAATATAAGACCCGGTCTTATATGATATAAGACCTGGTATTATATTATATTATATTATATTATATTATATCATATCATATCATATCATATCATATCATATCATATCATATCATATCATATCGTATAATATTATATAAGACCCGGTCTTATGTGATATAAGGCCGGGTCTTATATTATATTAAAATAAGACCGAGTCTTATATTAATTTTTGCTCCAAGAGACGCATTAGAGCTGATGGTCCAGCTAGGTTTTATTTTCAGGGAAACACGGTGAGAACACAGGCTTCGGACTCAGGTTTTCACAATACCTGTCCTGTGGACTCTCTGTGTACCTTTGAGAAATTCATTTCACTTCTTCGCCTCAGCTTCCTTGAAATAGAAATGATAACGTCATAGCCTACTTTCTAGGATTATGTGATGTTTAGATGAGAAAAGATTTGTGAAGTGGTTATTTCAGTTCCTGGAATACTGTAAACATTTGAGTGAAGAATGAAAAAATGACTTAGTGTTTTAGTCATCATAATAGGTTGATTTTATTGTCAAGAGGAAAGCAATGGCACATTGGGGAATAGAGTTCTTGGATAAGCCTAGAAAAGCTGAGAGTTGAAGATTCCAAGCGTGGGTCTTTGTTCACTCAGACATATTGAATTGAATAACGTGAGGAATCGTGATGATTGTCTCACCTACTGGCTGTGGCCACACACTCAGGAATAAATGGATTTGAAAAATTATTTTTAATAGTCCGGGTAGCGTTAGGAAGTAGCAAAGGCTACAAGAAATGGGAGAAGTCGTACAAATTACTGGGGCCTCTCTGTGTTACACATCACTACAAATTCACCATTGCTGGGAGGGAGGCAGGTTGTTTTTCCCCTTGGGGCCGTACCTATTCTCTAGTTCCTGGCAAAAGCCCTAAACAAAAGCCAGATTCTATACTCATGATCTCCAGGGAGCTTTCTTAAATTCTCTCTTTACCAGTAAAGAACTACTTCTCTAAATTCTGACAATCTTTTTGTTAGTAATATTTAATTATATGAGATAATACATATAGACACATTATTCCAGTGCCTTGTACATAACTGCTTAGAAAACACTGGCAATTATTATTACTACTTTGTATTGCTATTTCACTGTCTAGATAGTAAACATGTCTCCTTAAAAACATTTAAAATTCCCCTAATAATGCTATAACTGACAAATATCAGTTACCATTCATTGTTGAGTGAATACAGATTATCAGTCTAAATGGTGCTCCGTTTCACTTTACCTTGGCTTGGCACTCTAAAGATACACTCCCATTTCTTTCACCTTGTGGCATAGTTTCTCATGAGAAGTATGTTCTATCTCCTATTTTTGTTCCTTTGTATAGAATGTATTTTGTTTGATTGTTTGCCTTCAAGATTTTCTCTTTTAGTATACAGAAATTTGAATATGATATGTCAAGGTGTGTACTCGTGTGTTATTATGTTCGGTGTTCTCTGAACCCTTCTATCTGTGTGGTTTGATGTCTTTCATGATTTTTGAAAATTCTTAGTCATTTCCTCTGTAAATGTTTGTTCTATCCTATTCTCGCTCTCTTCTCATTTGGGGATTCTAATTACATGTCTGTGTGACAATTTTATATTGTTCTACAGCTATTGGATGCTCTGTACTCTTGCCCCACGCTTTTATTTTTCTTGGTGTTTAAGTTTGAGTTATTTCTATTGATTTATCTTCAAGTTCATTGATTTTCTTAATCAATTGAGTCAACTGATGATCATGAAGGCATTTTTCATCTCTGTTACCATGTTAATTATTCTTAGCATTTACATTTATTCTTTCTGATGGTTTTTATCTCTGCTGAAATTGTTTGTGTTCATATTTGTTGTCTAACTTTTCCTCTAGAAACTTTAACCTATTAATCACAGTTATTTTATATTACCTGATAGTTCCAACATTTGGTTCTTATTTGCACCTGGTTTTATTAATTGAACCTGGCATTAATTGTTTTGTGTCATGACTAGATTTTCTTTTCTCTTTCTTTTCCTTGTGTCTTGAAAATCATCTGTATAACAGAATAAACTGAGGCAAATAGTATTTATGCCTGGAAACAAATATGCCTATTTTTCTGCTAGACTGTTAATGTTGAGTAACTCTTGTTAGGAATTGAACTGGGTTTGCATTTGGTCGTTGCTATGGTTACTCTCAGTACACCACCTACTTCATATTCCTCTAGGCTTACCTGGTATTTAGGGTGGGGGTTGAGTTGACACAAAATTTTGTAAATATTCCTATTACCCTCTCAGCTTTAGGTTTTTCTCTGGGAATTTACACCTCAGAGAGGCTCTCTCTTCAGGTTTTTGACTCTTTCAGAAGTATACTGTCATGACTTGATAGCTATTTAATGGCCTCCTGGCAGGATTCAGAGGTGGCATTCCATTGTTTTTAGCCATGCACCGTGTCCCTGAGTGTTGGATGTGTCTTGCTCAGTGAACTTGACGGTACTCCTGCAGTAGTCTGGGCCCTGGGTAGATTTTCTGCCCTGCATCAGGTAGAGATTTTTATTTCCCCCCCGCCCGCCATTCTCTTTCTTTAGCCACAACAGGTCTTCATGGGTGATTTGGTGCCCTTCTTCCAGTGGTTAAAGGCTTTTCCCCCCAGAGTAGAAGGATCCAGGCAGGGGTTTAAAGGACAGGAAGTGGCTACTCCCAGTCTTGAGGCCTGACTTCCCGGAAGCCTCCCTTCCGTCTCTTCCCCTGCCCCTAACCTTCCCCTAAGCCCCCGTGGAGGTCCATGAAGAAGAGTCTGTGAGTGGCTGCAAATTCCCTTTGTGTCTCCACTTCTAGTGGCTTCTAACTTCTCATGATAGTCCACTTAACCTTAGCAATCAGCTAGACATTTTAGCTAAAGTCTTCTTACTTGCTTGCGTGGTGGCTCTGTCTTCTTCCCGCGCTCTGCCCCCAAAAGCTAGTGCCGACATCTTATTGGAGGTGCCTATTTTATTCTGAGATTTCAGACCAGTTAGTTGCCCTGCAACCTCAGTTCTTTGATGAACTCATTAAAGTTATGCTTTCATAAATCAGGCCACTTTTTTCTTTCTTTTTTTATTGTTAAGGTAAGAGCCACACACACTGTCTAGCTTTTGACATCCTGAGTGGAAGCCAGAAATCCACTTTAAGTTCTTAAACATATGCATAGGGTTTTTCTCAGTAACATAATCTTAATCTGAAATATTATCCATCCATTAATTATAATTAATTATGTCTGATATATCTGATTAAAGTTTCACTGTAGCAAGAGTCCAGTCTTCACAGATGAAAGAAGTAGAATGTTTTCTTATTTTGCATATGTCTGAGTACTGAGGCTTCTAAAAGCAATTTATTTCACTTTAATCTTCACTGAACATTGTATTTAAAAACTTGCTAAAATTCTATCTGTGCTTATCTAATATTCAGGACTTTGACAAATAACAGGCGTTCTAAATCTCCCAGGGAAATTGTGTCTTCAGCTATTGTTTTCCTTATCTCTGATCATGATAGCCCTCCAACATTTTAAGATATGATAGTGTGATTCTCATTAAAAGTCTCACTCATCTCTACTTTTCTGAAGACCTTAGAAACCTATCCTGTGGTGTAATTAGTGAAACCAAAGCTGTTTCATGTAAACTAGAAAATTCACAGGGATTAATTAAAAGGACCAGCCCTTCCATGCTAAACTCGAACATCTATCTCAAGGAATTACCAATTGCACAAGATATTTTCTGCTCAGCACACTTAGGGAGATGTTGAGAAGAGACATTTTTAGAGATGTGTATTCACATTTTATCGTAGCACTTGCCAGCCCCAGCTAACATAAGACTGATTTAGACCCAGAAAAAATGTTACCAGTCCCTTTGACCAAAATCTTCATCTAAGCTCTTAGTCCACCTGTATTATAATAAACCATTCCCACAGTTTGAATAATTTAATTCTAAAGTAGTAAATTTTTAAGAGTTAGAGTGTATTGACTAGTTACTGGGCACCAGGAACTCTGCTAAGAACATTAAGGGCACAATTCTAATTAATTTTCATCACATCATAGTGAGTTAGATAATATTTATCTCCTTTTACAGAAGAACCAATTGAGGCTTAGAGAAGATAATCTCCGGTTCTCAAGCCAACTCTATTCTGTCACCACATACCACTCCTGGCTATACATTATGCTGTGCAGGTAACACGATTTCTGTATTTTAATGTCAGGAGCAGCGTGCTATTGGAGAAAAGAGCAGTGTACTGAGATTCCTCCTTTTTGGATTCCAAAGCGGATTTTTGAAACTGGCTGTGACTTCCTGGTCAAACCACCCCGCTTCTCCTGGCCTCAATGACTGAGATCTGTGGAGAGGGATTAAATCAGGTGATCTTTTTGACTCTTCTAATTCAGGAACTGGCCTAAAAATCTGGAAGTCAATTGCATAAACTAATTCACGTTAGGCTATGAATGACCATCTGTTGGCCCTGCAGGGACATTTGCATTTTCAAAGCGGAACTACCCAAGGAACCAAATAGCCAAGTACTCACTAATTGAGGCAATTAAAGGCTTCAGGCAACTAGGAATTAGGCCATCACTTATTTTTTATGTAATGCGTGACCTGTCTTTGTTGCTTTTCTCCAGCTTGGCTTGTTCCTGTGTTCATTCTGTGGAACAACACGTTCAACTAAAGATTCTACCAACCACACGCTGAAATCCAGGAGATAGGCAGGATCATTTTAAAATGTAAGAATACAAAATGCAAAACAAACCCCGTGAAGAAATGGGGGAAGAGACCCCGCTGTGGGTCCCTCAGACATATTTGAGTGAACTTGTTTATCACCACCAATCACAGCATTACTCATTTCCTAGCACCTGTTTTCATCCCAGTGTCCCAAAGACACTACTAGGAAAGATCAGCTGTATACTTCTCCCTAGGACACAGTCAGTATAATAGCACCCATGCTAGTATTTTTCAGCAGCATCATGAGCAGACTGGAAAACTTGGCTGGAGCAGTTGAAACGTTGTGAATAACCCTGTTCTCTCTAAGGCAAAGAGAAGGGAGCTTTCCTTGTGGCACACACCTAATTCACTGCTCTTTCACACACAATTTTCTCCAGTAAATTTACCTGCCCCAATTGTCTCTTGATTAAGCGCCAATTTTAGCAGAATCATTTCTACCGTGAGTCAAAAAGAAATAACATATGGTATTTAAGAACTTAAGCTTGGGTGTAAGACAAACCTGGATTTGAAATCACGCTGTCCTTGACTAGCGGTGTGTCCTTGAGATGTTTGTTCGATGTACTTTTCAATTCCCTTCTCTGTAAAATGATGGAGGCGGGATGGTGTTTAAACAAAAACAAAATTCCACTAAGTAAACTTTAAAGATCTTATTGGCTTTATTCAACAATTCATGAATCAGGCAGCAACCAGTCTGGCAGATAGAAAGGAGCTTCAAGGAGCTGTACAAAATGGAAGACTTTCATACGCAGAAGGGAGCAGAAACGAGGAAGTTAGATAGGCAAATAAATAAATACATACATACATACATACATACATACATACATACATACATACATAAATAAAGAGATTGCTTATTCCAAAATCATTTTCCTTTCAGGGGTGGCAGGGCTCTATCAGGCAGATTACCTTATTAATGCTGATAAGGAGATGGCTGTCTGGGTGGTTTAAGATTCCATGTCTGGGGGATCCAAACCTGTAACTAAGTCTCCATTTGGTGATGTGGGGTTTTAGGTAAGCGACTCCATTTGGAGCCTTTTGTCTTGTTCTTCCCAATGGATAATACGTCCATGACAATGCTACTTCATAGACTGATTGTGAGGGTCAAGTAAGATGCTGCATTTAAAGCCGTCTCTGTTGAACAACAAAAATGATTTGGTATTTTAAAGTTGGTTTTGGTGCCTTCTAAAGAGTTTCCACATTTTCCCCTCTCTCTACAATAATGTATTTAAAAATTATCAGTCCTCGAGCTTCATGGGCTAACTAATCTAAATGCTTCCACTTGAAGATCAAAAGGGCAAGTGGCATTTCTTTGACATCACAAATTTAATGGCAATTCCTAGACTAGCTTTTCCTTTATCTACTTCCCAGATCAATCCTCATCCTTTCTTGGTCCCCCTCTAGTAATCAAAAAATTATATCCAAAAGTAGGGTTTTGTATGGTCATAGAGCAGTTAGATTTATTAGTCCTGGAAGCAGCTAGAGCTAAATTCAAATACTGGTCCATCCACCTGCACCCTAACTGTGTAACCATCTGGATATGATTTGACTGATCTGTGCCTCAACTTCCTCATCTGTAAAATAACGAATAAAAGATCACAAGCTCTGGAGTGAGACAGTGCACAGCTGTTACAATGTGAAATCTGGGGAAGGATGGCCTGGCTGCTATTAGAGCAAATGTGTGACAGGTGGGGGAGCATCATTTTGAGAGGCGATGCGGTACATCCTGACTGCTGGCGTTGCAAGGCTGTCTCCACCACTTCTTGCCTGTGTAACTTTGGAAAAGGTACTCAAACTGTCTCTCCCCCGTGCCCTCATCTTTGCAATGGGAATCATAATAGTATCTACCCCCGTAGAATTGGTCTGAGAGTTAAATAAGTCAAAGCATTTAGAACTGAGGCTGCCACTTAGCTATAAATAACGATTATTATTAGGTGGATTTTATTGAATCATATGCTATCTTATTGATTTAAAAGAAAAAAATAGACGTTATGCTACTTTTCCAAAGTACATGCAAAACCTCTGACTTGGAGCTCTTACCAGAGCCGGAAATTCTATAGCCTAGTTCCCATCGTACGTTTCCATCCTCATGTCTTGCATTATAGTTCAGATGCTCCAACTTGTCTTACATTCAAGACCTGTAGTTCTAGAGATTTTTCTCCCTCAGTCAATGGTAACTCCATCTATCCAGGTACCTAAGCTACAAACATGGGAACCCTCCTAGACTTCTCCTTCCTTCTTATTCTTACTCTCCACATCTAAACAGTCACTGGATTCTGCCACCTTTTACCTCCTAAGTATCACATTCACCTATCCATATTGGAAAGAGTGAGTCCCATAAGGGCAGGAATCATAGCTCTTTCATGTATACTAGAGCTGGAGATAGCAATGGATGGACCTACTGGCTCCTAGCCATCAGAACTTGCAGTTTCATGGATGAGATGGATATTTAAAAAATAATTGGAGGTGTTTCTCAATTATAAGTCATGATAAGTGCTATGAAGGAAAAGTACAGAATGCAAGGAGAATAGAGAGGGTGCCAAAAAGATATATACGCTTTTTAAGAAAGGAAAAAACTGTATTAAAGTGGTAATATTCAATATATACCAATAACAAACGATGAATACAAGTCATGCGTGTATATTTTTTTGGCACCACTAGTATATAAAAATGGCATGACTTCAGTTTAGAAACCTGAAGCTCTGACTGGGCCAGAGGGACTTAGTGGCAGAGTCTGGAACAAACCAAAGGTCTCCTGAGCTCTTGAATTAGAGACTTTTATCCCAGTCAGCCTTTTCTTATCCAGACCAAAGCATGTGCTTGGCCACGAAGGACATAAAAACACTATAAAAACACTAAATCCTGTTGATTTTACTTCCTAAGTACCGCTTGAATCCATCCATTTCTCTCCATTCTCATTGCCAAGGTAGCATTACTTCTCACCAGATTATGGCCACAGCCTCCTCATAATCCACTTTAAAGACCCCCATCCCTTCATGCTATGTTTTTACTTTTCTCATGAAAATTTGACTATGTCCTCCTTTGCCTAAAACCCTTCAGTGGCTTAAAATAAAACCTAAACTCCTTAACTACACTGACATGCCCTTGCATCTGAAGTCCCAGCTTTGTATCTGCCTTTCTCCATCTCGCTTCTTCTCCCGCCACAGACGACCACTGGCCTCCCTCCACTCACTTTGGACCTTCACATGTGATGTCACTTCTACCCGGGAAGCTCTTGCCCAGGCCCCCTTACTTTAAGTCTTGACTTGCACACACAGCATTTCTTCACAAAGGTCTTTCTTGACAGCTTCTCCCCAACTCTCACCACACACACATACACACACACACACACACACACACACATGCACCCCCCCCCCAAAGATTCTCAATTTCAGTGTACAAAAGAAAGCGCTAAGGAGTTTGTTTAAAAATATAGTTTTGCCTGGCCCATCTCGAGAGTATATAGGAGTTGATTTAGGCATTTTGCATTTTTACTAATGAGTATCCCCAGGGGTTTCCGACTAGGGGGCTGGCAGACCACACTTTGAGTGCTGGTAACTTTTCTTGCTATATGATGTCAGAGTACCTTTTTAAACTTCTCCATGGAATCCTGCATTTTTAAAAAATTACTTTTAAGTCTGTAATCCTGCTAACCTGTGTGCCACACTGCAAGGGCAGGGTCCTCGTCTGTGTTGTTCAGCCATAATCCACAGCAGAGGGATGCTCTATAAGTATTTGTTAGATGGACATTTCCTTACTTTCTAGAGCGCGATAATTCATGAAGGACAATACATGTAAATCTGGAAAACGGGGGCCTTGAGAACAGACAGTGTGTTCCACTGTGTGAGGCGCCATGCTTGGAACCCTGGGAGGCCCCTGCCCGCTAAAGGATGGCAGATCAGCTTGGGAAAGCTCATTTCTTTCAGCTGTCCCCACTCAGGTCTCTTTCTGCTCATCCTCCTCATGCTCTGGTGACATGTAAGCCTTAATTGAGCAGTGAGGTTCCTGTCACCTTCCAGTGGCTCTGCTGATGAGCTGTCAACATAGAAAACAGTAGGGACAAAATGCTGCCACCAGTGAAAAGACAAGAGGCTCTTGGTGATCTGAGCGGCTCACTGCAGCTCTGTGCTCTGAGGGGTCAAACTTTGGGGGCAGAGGGTAGTGATGAGGAGGAAATTGAGTCAGCATTCTGAAGGCCTCCTTTCCATTTCCACAGAAGCGTTTAGCTAGGAAACTACTGAGAAAGATACATAAAGTCTCAATCTGCCTCAGGTTCCTGAGAAGCAGCTATTCTCTCAGGTCACGCTTTGCTCACCATGACGTGGTAGAACGTGTAAAAAGCTCAGAAGACCCGAGTTAAAATCCTGAATGAACCAAGGTGTGTGGCAGTGGGCAGAGGAGAGTTAGAAGTATCAAAAATGAAAGTTCCTGAGCACACCCCTACAGACTGTGATCCAGTAGGTCTGGGCTTGACCCCAAAATTCCATTTTCAACTAGGACCTCTCCTGGTAATTTGAATGTAAGTGGTTCTCTGGCCACACCTTGCAATACTGATGTTTTTACTTAGACAAGTTAGGTACTCTCTCTGATCCTCAGTTTCTGCAACTGCAAAATGGAGCTGGAAACTCCAGCCTAATCTACTTCATAGGGTTGTTTTAGGAGATGCTCAATTTTGAGAAAGCTATAAAGTGCCATAAACATATAGAGATCATGTACTAGAATTGTTGATAGTTGTGTTAATTATTATCCCCAGGAAATATATGAATTGTAATAGATGCTTTCTAAGTATAATAATGTAACCCAAAGGAAAACTTAGCAAATTGGAATTTAAAGATCTATTTAATTTATGAGGGTCAGGACATATCTGTCTTGATTTATGTTCTGTCCCCAGAGCCTGATGTGAATTGATGCTAAAAGTACTGTTAAATAAGGAAAGAAAATGCTAGCTCTTTGATGGCATTTCCTCGTCTGCCATCCTAACCCCTCATCTGCCACCTGAGGTTTGTTCACTTTCATTCCCATCGCCAGGACTAGTCCTGAAAGTGCAAAGCATCAGACACCTCCAGGAACACTGAGTTTACTGACACAGGGCCTCTTTTTACTGAACACCAACCTCCGCACTGTCTTAGGCCTGTGGGGTCACCTGTGTTCTAGAAACAATGCCAAGATAGAGCCACATTTGGGGGATAGAGGAGGATTTCCTTGAAAAGCGTCTCCTTGCAGATGTCTTGCTCCTTCAAAGAAAGGTGCAGTGGGATCCCTAGCTGTGTGGCAGAGATAATGTCCCCGAATCTTCTGAGGTTATCAATCTCCCTTCCCCTAAAACATATACTTACCTATATTCTGGCACTTGATTAATCCACAGCATAGACAGATTCTCATCTCTGCTTTGTGTGTGATAAAAGGCAGTGTGCCAGGTAGAAAACACAGAGAGAGAGCAGGTGGGCGGTTTCAGTCTGCAGGGGCAGAGCAGGGAGACCTGCTGACTGCAGCAAGGGTGGCTAAGTCGCCATGGCAACGAGCAAGCTGATCACTTGTGCACCATCACCCACTCCAGACAGAGCCTTCATGGAGACAAAGAGAACACAGGTCCCTCCTGAGGGCTTTGATATTAATGCAGGGACTGCTTTCTCTACAAGGTGCCTACATTTTGGTCTATTTTAGAGTTTGGTTATTCTCTTTCAGGTTTCCTTGAAATCTCAAGCAATCAAACTACAGATAATTCTTTCATACGAAAGAGTAAGCTTTTCCTTTTTAAACTCTATAGCACTACTGTTTGTATTTATTTGAGAAATATTTACTGAATATAAAATTAATAAGAAACATTCTCTCCCTAAGAGCTAACAGTCTAGAAGGAAAATAAGACATGAGCAGAAATGACTATACTTCAAAAAAAAAGTGTGTGGTCTGGAAAAGATTCTGTAGATACTTTGTATTCACAGATTTAATATTCATTACTTCAACAATTCAAAACTGGTTGCAATGGCCCATGGCATGATAGAATTTGAGATGATTGAATTCCCTGTGGGGTAAGACTGGTATGTGACTCGTTCACCGGTAAATGAGCCAAGCTGCCTTCCTTGCACCTCCTCATGACTTTGTTGCTTTCTGTTCATTGGCATTTATATAGGGCCTATCAATAGGCAGCTAAAGTGTTGAAAATATTTTAATTTTCAAAATTCTGACTTTTATGTGGAAAGCAAGATGATGATATTCTTGGAGCTCTCATGGTCTCTTTCAAATGTTAAGGATTTATTTTAATGATAAAGAATATTAGAAATTTAAGAAAGGAAAAACACCTGAAACCAATTTAAAAAATGGAAAAAGAAAAAAAGGAAAAAGTTCACTTGGTAGAAAAGGTAGATGTTTGGAGAGGTGCTGTATGGAGTAGTGGCATTGAAACTGGCTTTGAAGGGTTTGGACATAGGACGTGGTAAGGGAAAGAGCTTTCCTATTGTGAGCAAGGGCATAAAATGAAGAGATTGAATCAACAATGAAATACCACTCACTACACACCTATTGAAATGGCTAAAATATGTTTTTAAAAATGGCAATACCAAATGCTGACCAGGATGTGGAACAACAGGAACTCTATTCGTTACTGGTGGGAATACAAAATGATATTGCTACTGGGGAAGACAGTTTGTCATTTTCTTCCACAGCTAAATATAGTCACAATTCTAGGTATTAGACGTTTAAAGCAGCTTTATTGATGGTCACCAATAAATGGAAGCAACCAAGATGTCCTTCAATAGGTGAATGGGTAAACAAGCTGTGGTACATTCATCCAATGGAATGTTATTTATCAATAAAAGAGATGCACTATTAATCCATAAAAAGATAAGGAGGAAGCTTAAATGCATGTTGCTGAGTAAACGAAGCCGTATGAAAAGACTATATACCATATGATTCCAATTATATGACATTCTGGCCAGCCATTCAGAAACAGCGCTTTGCTCTCTGAGCCCAGCTCAGCTAGAATCGACTCTCTGCACGTTCCTTAAAACTGTGTAAGACGTGGGTGCCATCTCCAAGGCTAAGTAGAAGCAGTGTGGAAAAATCTTGCTTGAGGAGCGTCAGCAGATACAAACTCCCGGTGCTTGGTGCTTCACGATTGCTTGAAAACGAGGCTGAGAAAACGTATGATCAATTTCCTGTAAGTGTGATTCGTGAGGGTTGTTTGGAGGCAATCAACAAGTCACTCTGCAAGGCTTGTTCTCAGGCACAGCTCTAAATGTGTTTAATGAGAGTTTTTCTGAAGGCCCTTGGAACATGATCTTCTATTATGGAGATAATCAGCGTAACCTGCTCATCCCTAATGCAAGCAACTGACACCAGAGCGTAACAGCGCAGATAAAACCATCCCGTTGTCACAACGGAGCCCATTCACTGGGTAGAAACTGCACCCTGACACCCTGAGGTCATAAATAGTTATTAGCCAGTTAATGACAACTGCAGTCAAATCATTCCATTTACATCTGATGAATAGGAATGAGGCCTTCTTTGGCTTGTCAGCGCTCAGCGCTCAGACTATTTACTATAGTGTCTTAGTATCCTGGGAGAGAGCATTTCCAAAATTAAAAAGGCCAATCATCTCCCCTAATTTGAAGAAACACAGTAAATGGATATAAGTAAAAAATTATGTCAGTTGTCCTAGCCTCGTCTACCTTACATTAATATCTATCATCTGTGTGTTCCTAAGTGCTTGTGTCTCATTAGAGATGGGATTGAGACTAGAACCAATCTCCTGAATATGCAGCTGTATGACTCTGAGTGGGTCATTTAACACTTCCACGCTTCCATTTTCTCCCTCTACACGAGGAGTTTGCACTAGCCCATCTCCACGCTCTTTCTTACAGAGCTTCCAAGCTATGGCACCAAGACTTTATTCTGAATGACAATAACAAATTAGCAGTCTTTGTATGTTCTCTCCTGTGCTATTTTTTTTTTAAACAAATATTTCATGTATGGGCCTATTTTCCTAAATGGTCCCTGAAATTAAGAAATGTAAAGTACTGGTTAAGTCTAGCAAAAACCTTGTCCTCCGGTGGTAGACACAAATTAATCCACAATATATTGCTTTTGGTTGATTTAACCCCCAAGGATATGTACTTTGAGCCTGTTTTCCAGTTTGTTGAATGAAGGGCTTCTGCTTTAATTGGAGCTCTTTGGACTAGGACATAATATTTGTTCAGGCAGGCTTCCTGATAAGCATAGAAAACAAAATGTGATCCACAAATGTCATTGAAAGGTGTACATGTTCAGACGCCTTCTTTTTAGAAAGAAATTATTTCTGAAAACATTAGCTTTAGGAATTGAAGATTAAACATTATGTGAATAGTAAACTTACACTTGCAAATTCTCTTCCTTCATCAATAGGTATTTGTCCAAACTTGAACTTGTATGCATAGGCTGTGTGTGTGGGTGAGATGTGTGACTCTGAGATAAAGTTTTACATGTATATTATAACTAAGAGGCATTTATTAAGGCCTGTTTATCACTATGTATCCAGCCCCAATAAGTTACAGGTGACATAAGATGCAATAAAAAGAGGATGACGGTATGATCATTGTGCTCAGGATTCGAGGTTTAGTGGCGATTACAAGACTACATCAATAATTAGAGAAGAATGGAAGTGTATATAACCCATACTTGTTTGTTAGGTTCAGACAATAAGTGCTACTGGGGTTATCTGAGCAGGTGGAAGAGCTGCGAAGGCTTCCTTGGCATCAGGGGACCTTAACGGAGGCATGACACTTGGGATGGTGAGGAGGGAAGGGCATTCAGAAGCACGAGAGCCTCATCCTCCGATGTATACTTTCACTTCTTTAAAGAAATGCCTCCTTACAAAAACAGCTGTAATGACAATCATTTCCCCAACTGACTTCCTGTTCTACTCTCTAGAATGAAAAGAAACAGGATTCGATTGACGGTGCCAGTTCTCATGGCCTGCTCAGTTCAAACTACCACAATTGGAAGGTGCCCCTTCCTGCAATGTCCCACCTCACTCAAAATACCAACAGAGACAGCTCGAGAAGCACTTATGCCTACCCCTCCCCTTCCGTACACTTACCTGCCCTCCTAGTCCTTTCCCCAAACTGCCTCTTTCTCTTCCTACTTAGCCTTCTCCCACCTTATATTCCAACATGTTAGAATCAAAAAGACCTCTCAAGCAGTAGACGCAATAGAAGGATTCAGCTGTGCACCATCCAGATCTAAGGGCCACACAAAACACAATAATCCTTTCCATTCCTTCTTCCTAAGGTTATAACTGCCCCTCAAAGTTGGTGACATCCTCTCCCGGGTATACTGTGGGGACTGGGAGAGTGGAAGAAGGGCTATGATAAGAGCAGTATTCTTATTTAATGTAGAAGGATTGCTGTCTTATTACTAACGTTTCTTGACTGGTTACCTGACGTGGAATTATAACCCTATTTCCGTGGTTACCCTTTGCCATCTCTCCAGCCTCCTAAGGAGCTGCCCCTTTAGGAGTTGCTGAGAGGGGGGTATGTGTGACACCCACACAGTTCTGTAATCTTCCAGGGTAGGCCTGAGAAATCACATGTGTGGGTCATCCTTTCCCTGCGGTTAATAAGTCGTAGCTGTAATAGGTAAGGACAGCTTAGCATTATAATTGAAGACCACGGTTAAGCTTGGAGACGGAAACGTAGACATGTTGTAATCTGTCTGAGCTACACTGCGCTAAACAGGGACATGTCAGGACCCACCGCACAGGGTGGGTGTCTGTGACGATAATGCAGGAAGAGCATTGTGCAGGGCGCCTGGCATGTAGACCTCACCACAGGCTAGCTGCTCCCGTTAGCGACGGAGGGCGTTGGCATTGTGCAGGAAAATGCCAGCAACACGGGATTTGGGATTGCAAAATCCCCTGCTTGGAGTCTAAGCCTTGTGAATTACTGCATGAAACTGGCTTAGCAACTCTCCACTATGTGAACACAATTTTTTAACAACTGGAAAATGGATATCAGAAGAATATTTCCTTTGTATGTTACCTCGTAGTTCTGTTTAGAACCTGAAATGAAATAATGAGCATGAATGTGCTCTGTAAACTCTGAAGTACTCTGAAATTGTACTTGCTTTGTCTTCAATGATACACGGTCCTAGGCCTGGCCCCACATAGCTTTGGTTACTTCTCCATGAGCACTTCCTATGCCTCCTTTCTGGAAGGCGGTTGCTGCCCGGGGACCCAGGAGCTCCGCTGTGAAATGACTGATTAAAAGTGCCTAGTCGTGCTCGTTTTGGCAGCACATATACTAAAAGTGCCCAGTGATTTGTTTGGCAGACCACATGCAGTATTGTATTTGGAGAGCATGGAAATCTAATCAGATTTTCTGACTCGCGAGACTGAGCAGCTCCAAGTATGCTTTTTCTGAGCATCTCTGGAGCGCCTGACGGGCCAGTGGTGAGAGGGTGTCAGAAGCAGTTGGGGTGGTCAGATGGTGCAGAGGAGAGAGCAATGAATGGGAAAGCCAGCAAACAAGGGCTTGGGTATAGACTGGGGACTGCTTGCTTTTACAGTTTCCTGGGCTTTATGATGCTAAACTCTGAAAAGGGACTCATTTTGGAGGGATGGTCAACAGTGCACCCAGTCAGTAAGAGAGAATAGAATTTAAATCCTTTTATATAGTAAGGATGGGGGAGTTCAAATGAGGTATACATTCCAACAGGTAATCTAATTCATTCCCAAACTTGCTGCTTCTTGCCACTTTAGTAAGTGGAAAGCTGGTTATCAGCTCAAAGAAGAAGGAAGGGGGTCAACAAATGTAAATTGCTTTGTCAATCGTCTGATTTGTAGGATCAACTGCCCCAGCGTGATAGCACGTTCCCTTCCATAGTAGTTCATGTGTGAAGATAAATGTCCTAAGCGAGGCCTGAACCCCCTGGATACTCTCAAATCAGTGGCTGCTATCGGGCTCAAATTTATATCACAAGAAAGAGTACCTTCCGAGCCCAAAGCTTTCTGTTTCTAAACTTTCTGGTTTCTAAGAACAGCAGGTGCCTTCCAAGGCGGTGTTGTAGTTTGGTTTGGCAGGATGAGATGGCTTATTTTACAGCTACCCCACTTATAACACCAAAGGGGCCGTGCCATTCTGAGGGTTGGTATGTTCCATTTCATTAGATCACGTCACTTAGAGGCCAGGAGTTCTACTGAGGTATTCAGGAGCCACGATAAAGTGGAAAGAGAACAGACAGAGGTCAAATAGGATGGGAACCCCCTGACTCCAGCTGACCCCTGCCCCCCTTGCCATCACAGCAGTTCAACTTTCATTTGTTCGCTGTATGGTAGCCCCTCACAACGTTGTCTGTAAAAAAAAAAGATTCTGCTCAAGGGACTTGGATGAGTTAATTTTTTTTTTTACATCGATGCTAATGTCCTTTGATACTCCTTCTTTCTTAGTAAAGTCTACTGTGCTTTCTGTGTTTTGGCTGGGTCTAGCTCAATCCTAGAACCATGGCAGAGTGAAAGGGACACTTCAGAGGGAGCCAGGAGACCTGGCCAGTGGCCCCTGTTCCTGCCCTCTGTTATCATGTGACCTTGAAGGAATCCCTTTCTCCACTTGACTCTCCCCCAGTGATCTCCAGGTGCCATTCTTCTGTGGCTGTTTCAGGTGTAGGGCTGCAGCATTAGTTTATGTGTAATTCCTGGTACCTACTGTAAAACTATTCATCTCTGAAAAGTTATACTTTTCGGGTAGTCTCCCACCACTTGGTGTGAGCAGTGGTTTTTAAAACATTTTTGTTTTATTTCTTCGTAGCAGGGACTATTTGTTTAATGGACTAGTCCACGGAAGTCTTTATCTCTAACACAAGAAGGTGAAGCCATTGAGTTTGGAAGGAGGGTTACAGGAGCCCAAGTCCCGGATACTCTTTCTTCCCTTCTAATTCCCGCCGTGATCCATGCGGCATCCTTGGGAACCTGGGGAACCGGGAACGTGCTTTGGGAAAAGCTGGTGGATGGTTTCCAGGCTCATTTCTAATTCTGAAGCTCTATGAATTTCTGAGGCAGGTCTCTGGGATCAGCCACGCATAATGCCGTAAGAATGTCTACATTAATTAAGATCTTATGGAAGGTCTATCATATGTTACTTTTTTCCAGATGGTCCTTTAAGAGGGACAAGAGCTGTTCATCTGGGAATGTCTAAATTTCTCCTTATGTTTGGAGGATGGTTTTGATACAGGTTAGTTAGCATGTCCCTAGGTAGACAGGGAGGTCCCTGGTGGAATAAACAAGGACAGCCATATCCTAAAACTTCTGGTTTTGAAATCACTCCTTCGCTCCAGGATATAATGTAACAAGGCCTTGAGGTTAATCATAAAATTCCTTTTGGCCTGACAAATGGAGCAGATCTGATAGATAAGAGGGGGTTACTTTGCTAATTCCTTTAGGATGGGCAAGCAGAACAAACCTGGTAGACGAATTTCATTAGAAGGCGCCAGTTCCCTTCTTCAAACAAGTTCCCTTCTCCAAACAGCTCCCCTTCCCCAAGCAGGCAAGGGAAGGTATAAAAGTAGGAGATTTTGCCTCAGTCATGGGGCACCCCCCACTCGGGACCCCCTCCCTCTCGGGAGCTGCAACCTCTTCTCCTGCCTCTAATAAACTATCTTCTTTTTAAAACATTTTTGCCACTCCCTGGTCCGTGTTTCCATTCTTCGGCTTCACGAGACAAGATCCCGGCCCACACTCAGAAACTGCCGGCAGGTCCAACATCACCTACATCAGTTTCGCTGGATATAGAGTTCTTTTTCTTTTTGCAGTTTGATTGTGTTATCTCACTACCTTCTGGTCTCTATGGTTTCTAATGACAAATCAGCCTGTGATACTTATTGAAGATCCTTTCTACATGATCAGTTTCTTATATCTTGTTCCTTTTAAGAGTCTGTCTGCGATTTTTGACAGTTTGGTTATTATGTGTCTGAGTTTATCCTTCTTGGAGTTTATTGAACTTCTTAGCTATACTTTTAGGCATTATTTCTTCAGATGGATCCAATATCTGTGCTTCCTCAAGGACAGTCTTTGTTGGACACTCTTTCTTCAACATAGTATACGTGCTGTAGAGTTTTGTATCTCTGTAAGTCTCATGCTTTTTTCTTTGAAATTGGACATTTTAAGTAAATGTGGCAGCTCTGGGAATCAGATTCTCCTCTCTCTCCAGGGTTTGTTGTTGTTTATTTGTTTAGTGACTTTTCTCAGTTCATTCTTTATAGCCACTGAAGTCCCTGCTCAATGAAATTAGTTGTCAGCTAATGACTGGAGACAGATTTCCTTAAATTCTTAGAACCGACAAGTCTTCCGGTTGTTGCTGCCGAGCTCTGTGTACGTGTCAGGGCTCACCTCTGACACTCTGCCAGCAGCTAACAACCCTGACCTAGCCTTCTGCTTCTCCTGCTTCTGCTAAAATGCAAGGGTATCCGAGGATAAGAGTCCAGGGCCTTCTCTGGTGTTGGAGTATTTATGTCGCCCTAGCATGTGCACATGTGTGACTTTCTAGATTCTGTGGAATATGAACGTCAGTGCTTTTCAAAGCCTCCTTTGGACATTTCATTCCCCAGATTTCCTTTTAAACTTTTTGGTTAGCCTATTATTTGCCCCAACTCTTACCCACTGCCTCAAACACTGAGCTCCACTTATATCAAATAAAGATAGTCTGCTAGTAGAGTCTCCCAGGAAATCATCAAACAGGTCAAATAATGACAAATTCTCTGATAATGGGATTTTGAAAGAGCTCCAATCTCATTCTGTTCCCTCCAGGGTTGTTAGGCTGCTGCTTTTCACCATGATTGCAGGCTGTTGGTTTTCAAGGCTAATGCATTACTGGGGCGGGTATGCAAGTACTGCCGTGTTTCCCTGAAAATAAGACCTAACCAGAAAATATGCCCTAACATGATTTTTCAGGATGACATCCCCTGAACATAAGCCCTTATGCGCTTTTTGGAGCAAACCTTAATATAAGACCCTTATAAGGTCTTATTTTCGGGGAAACACGGTAGGACAAGTTCAAATGCCATAATGCTCATTGTTCTTATCTAGATTCAGCTGTTCTTAAATAAATATTTCTAGGGTTTCTGTAAGACTTTAGTTAATTTCCAGAGTTCTGAAAAAGTTGATTCTGACAATTTATGCTAGTGCCGTTGCTTTTATGGAGGAGAGGATTTTCAGACATCCTTACTCTGCCATTTTTGCTGAGGTCCTTCGTCTTTCACTTTTAATGCACTTCTTCTATGGTACCAGGGAAGGTGTGTGCATGATAATATAAAATGGACTCTCCTTTACTAAGAGCAGGGACTTTAGATCACTGTGGGATCAACAATGGTGAAGTCAGCTTACAAAATGAAATGAGCTAGAGGTATAGGAGATGGTGGTTTGCAAATGAAATGTTTGAAAATGAGATTATGGAGACGTTGTAGTTATTGCTACTCATAAAGTCTAGGGAATGAGAAGGAACAATTTGGAAATTAAAAGGCCACGGGTAGGTGAAAAATCCCCTCCGGTGAATTTTTATTTCACTAAAAAGTAATCCAGGAGAAAGGTTAAATGGAAAGTGAACCAAAATTTTTAAGACGTGTAGAGGTAGCAGCACGGAGTCATCTAACAAATGAATTAAGGAGGGAGTAAAATGTATTTGAGCACAATAATATGTAAGATCCAGTAGGAGATCTGGAAGTAACAGTGAAGAGCGAGGACACTTTCCCAACCTCAGGCCCCTTGTATGAGAGATGTAGGGGAGAGAAAACCAGCCAATGAGAAGGCTTCGAGGGAGCAGTGTCCTCAGGGGCCATCCAGGTTTCTACTAGAGTAAGAAGGTGATGAACATTTCTTTAAAATTTGTTTTTTATTACATTTAATTAAATTAGTTGACATCACAATATTATATTGCTTCTGGTGCACAACATAGTTATTAGATGTTTATATAACTTACGCAGTTACCACCCCATGAAGTCCCCATCTGATACTGTACAGAGTTATTATTATTGACTATATTACTGCCAAGTTGTACTTCTTGATCCCTTCACCTTTTCACCATCCTCCCAACCTCCCTCCCATCTGGCAAACATCAATGTGTTCTCCGTATCTGCATGTTTTATTTATTTTCTTTTTTAGATTCCATATACAAGTGAAATCATATGATACTTATCTTTCTGACTTATTTCACTTAGCATAACACCCTCTAGGTCCATCCATATTGTCGCAAGTGGCAAGATTTTCTTCTTTTCTTATAGCTAAGTAATACTCCGTTGTATATATGTACCGCTTCTCTCTTATCTACTTGTCTATTGATGGACACTTAGGATGTCCCTAGCATCTTTTGAGCTGCTGCCCCTCTGCTAAAGCCCAGAGACAGTGAGTCTGTGTGCTGGACCTTTAAGAGGACGTCGATCTCTCCAGCAGCCCTCCGTCTCTGATGCAATCTTTGCTGGTTTTCACAGCCAGCTTCTTTGAAGATGCCTCTTTCCAGCACTGGTTCCCTGAGCTGCGGAGCCCTGTGTGGGGGCCTCTGCAGCTCAGATATCCCTCATGATTCTTAATCCACACCGTGGGTGTGGTAACTACCCAGTCTACATCTGCCTCACATACCAGTCGTGTCTTCTTTATATCTTTAGTTGTAGGACTTCTGTTAAGCTAGTCTTCAAGTGTTTCTCAGTGGTGGTTCTATAATTTAGTTGCAATTTTGATGTGGTTGTGGGAGGAGGTGAACACAGCATTTGCCTATTCTGCCATCTTGACCGGAAGTCAACATTTCTTGAAGACATTGAAGGTACGGTGAGTCTGTGGGAGAAGCTGAAAGGACACAGTTAGATGGTGGCAGGATATTAGGAAGGGGTAGGCAGAGCTGGGATTACTAGGGTCTGGAGAGAAATGGTCCTGGGCCTCCCTTTGCGCATATATTTGTATTCCCTTGTCTGGGTTCAGCACAAGTCCTGATGACAACATCTTTAGTGACCATCACACAGCCACGAGCTCTCCTCTCTCTAAACTGTCTTTACAATCAGTGCTTCTTTTTGTGTGTTCTCTGAACATAAGACCCGATTTCTTCAACTACATCCCAAACTCCTGAAGTGCACTCCTAAACTCCTGAAGCCTTAACTAAGCAATTTCTTACACTTATTTACACTTCACCACCAGGCCCAGGAGGTCTCAAACCTCTTCTGCTATAACACATACAACGCATGTTGTTTCAGTAAGGGACAATTTCCCATGGGTACCCCCGGGTCTTGATGAAGCCTCAAAAATTGATATAAAGATACGATCACACCTTGTAATCGCCACAGTTACTAATTACACACTGGTAATCATTCCCACCTAAGGTGGTTGTGGCATTAAGGTTGATTCTCTACCTCCTTGCTGTAACTCCATTCCTTTCTTTTCCTATTTAAAAGCATAACATAGTAGCAGTGGCATAATTTCTGTGATAACCTTACCTCCATGCTAATGTTTATATCATGTTTAAATTTCACTACTTTATTATGAGGAAAAATTATTCAAGCGCCCGTCTCACGATTGTTTGAAAACATGAGTGTCATAACCGCACACTGAGAGCTATTGGACTTGAAAATTTTATGGGATAGATTTGCATTTGGGACATGCTCTGGTTATCAGTAACCTACGTCTTTAGGTAGTGAATCGAATGCATGTCTTTATACCTCAGGAGTATTCCATGCAAGATCCTTTGTGGGGTTTTTTTGCTTCTATTACAGTAGCTATGCAAATTGATCAGGGTTGTGTTCTGGTTTCACCACTTCATAGCTGTATGGTAGTTTTGCAAGTTAATTTCTGTGTCCTCAGTTTCCACATCTTTTAAAATGAGCCTAATAACAATACATATATCATAGGTTTGTTGTGAGGATTAAGTGAGTTAATCCACGTAAAGTGCTTAGAACAGTGCCTAGTCCTGTGTAAGTACTCAATAAATGTTGCTGGTATATTACACTCACAGGTCATTTTATGATATAGATGTTGTCTCCAGATAATGTCAGTAAGATGTATTTCATCGACTATAGCATACATTTTAAGTTGCTTTATTTGAAAGGGTTATCAGAGTCTTCCATAGTATCTTGTTGACCTCTTTTCCCCCCAGCATTATTGAGATATAATTGTAAATCTTCAAGTTACACAATGTTATATGTCATGTGATGATTTGATACACATCTATGAATGTTTACAAAAAGGTTACTTAACACATCCTTTACCTCTATTACCATTTTGCTGTTGTTAAGTTGAGAACATTGAAGCTCTACTCTCACGGTAACTTTCCAGTGTACATCAGATCCCCAGAACTCATTCATCTAATAACTGAAAATTTCTACCCTTTGACCAACATCTTTGATGTCTCTTGATGAACATAAGTGTGACTCTTATCTTTATCCTCTAAACCATTGCTGTTAGTACTACCACTTGTTCGGTGCTGATCTAAGCACTTTGTGTGTATTAACTTACTGAGTCACCCTCTCAGGTAGTAATATTATTAATGTCATTGTGCAGATGAGGGAAAAAAATAAGACACAAGGTAGAATCCATAACCAAGTCTTCTGGCTTCAGGACTGCACACACAATCCCTACACTCTACTCATCTCCCAAGTAAATAGAAACGCTATAACCAATGGGGTTACAGCTACAGTTCCTAATACTGATCCAGGCCGCACACCACCAACCCACTTAGAAGCTGAATCTAGAACTGCGATGTCATTTTTACCGCTCTCTGGGTAAGAACTAAGACTTATCCAACCATTCATTCAACAAACAGTCACTTAGCAATGTTTCCAGCACTGTTCTAAGCTCTGGGATGTAGCAGTAAAGGAAATAGACAAAACTGTTTTCAAGGAATTTGCGTCCTATGCTACCTAGTTGAGGGGAACAGACACCACAGAAAATGCATGTCAATTATGTATTAAAGGGCAATAAATGGTATGGAGAAAATAATGCAGGGAAAGGGAATAGATAATGTGCATGTATGTAGGGGAGGTCATTTTAAAGTACTTAGTGAAGGTGCCATTTAAGCCAAGACCTGAAAGAAGAAATGGGAGCAAACCATATAGTTATCTGGAGGAAGAGCATTTTAACCAAAGGAGGCCCAGCAAGGAAGCTATTATGTCTCAATCAGAGTGATTCAGAGATAAGACCAGAGATTTGCAGGGGAAATGTTACATGATCTGACTGACAAATCTAAAGTATTTACATGGCTGATGTATTGAAACGAGGATGGAGGCAGGTAAGGGTGAAAGCAGGGCGGCATCTAGGAGGCAACTACAGTATTTTAGGTAAAATCTGATACTGATATGGCTAGCAGGTGTATCAGTGCTGGTGGTGCGTACTAATGAGAGTATAGATATATACTGAAGAGGGAGCCAATAGAATTAATTGAAAGAGTAGATGTGGACTCTAAGAGTAATGGAGGAGTCAAAGGTGACTTCATGGTTTTGGCTTGAGCAGATGAAAGGATGGATTTGCCATGAGCCAGGATGTGGATAATGATAGATGGACCAGGTTTGGCAAAGAATTGGGAGGTGTCACTAGATAAGTTTGAGATGGCTATTAGACATTCAAACAAGGAGATATATATATATATATATATATATATATATATATATATATATATATATATATATGTGTGTGTGTGTGTGTGTGTATGTATATATACATATATATACATACACACACACACACACACACACACACACACATATGGAGGGCTTCATGCTGTAGGTACAAATTCTAGAGTTATGTGCAGACGGGAGTGAGTATATAGACAGAAAAGAGAAGTTATCCTAGGAATAGTTCTGTGTATCACTTCATAAAAATTTCAGGGCGATGAAGAGAAGCAAAGGCTAATGTGAAGAAATGGACAGTGAATCGGGAAGAAAACCAGGAGAGTGTGTATTTTTGGCAGCCCAATGTGGAAAATGTTGCAAAAGGGAGTACTCAGTGTCATATGCTACAAACTGCAAGGTGCAGGTGACCATTAGAGGAACAGTGTCCAGAGTGATGGGACAAAAGCCTAAGGAAAAGGGGTTGAGGAGAGCATTAGAAACAATAAGTATAAACAAGTCTCTTAAGTAGTTGTGTCACGAAGGAGAGCAGAGAAATGGGGGGATAAGTGGAAGGGAAAATTAAGTCAACAGGTTCTTTAAAATGGGAGAAACTTCTGCATTGTCCATGCTGATGGGCAAGATCCAATAGAGAAAGGGAGACCAATGATTCAGGAGAGAGTGGGCAAGAATTGCCGGAGTTTTGTCTTAATAGGCAAAAGGGGAAGGGATCTGGTGTGCTGTGAAGGTGTCGGTTTTCGGTGGAAGTACAGATGGCTCATTTCAGGGAAGGAGATCGGCTCTGAGACGACCTTCTGGCGTCAACTCTCAGCCCAGATATGTGCTCACTGGATATCTTTGAGTAAGTTATTTAACCTCTCTGAACCTCTGTGGTGCTTGAAAACTATTCAGCACAGGGCTCCATTAGCTGTTGTTGATATTAAGGCAAAACACAGCCTAACAATTTGCTAACAACAAAAGAGAAACTTGAAGCAGACTTCCCGGATTAACTGGCTTCCGCATGCTTTTCTAAAATTTGAAATACCAGGCCTCCCTCAGCCAGTTTCCAGTAGCACACTCAGATTTGTGTATTTTGCACACGCTTTGCCTCAGACATGACATGGACTGCTCAGAAAGGTAATTATCCCTGGAAACGAAGCTACGTGAAAAGATAAACTGCTTAGGGGATTAAAATTGCATATTTTACATAACCCGGTGGCACAAACATCCTCGTTCCGCTTCATGCGCTCTCATAAATCTCTCCAGGACATCGACTGCCCCCGCTTTTGAGCTCTTCCATCATCATCTCCTTTACTCTGGTGGTGGTGAAACAGACTCAAAAGCATCTCCTCTGGCACCACTGTTCCCTGTCTCATGGCACCCGCCTCTCACAAAGACACAGGGGTTGTGACAATTTAATAGAGTGGAAAAATAATTGAGAGAGAAAAAACCAACAATTCTCCCCTCCCTCTGGGGAAAAAGATGGGGGTTTCAGTAAGGGCTCTGATGCTTAGGAGCAGTTGGAGGTTTTATTACAGGGCTTTCTTTCTGGCAACGTTTTTGTACCAATATTAACAAAAGAGGCAAGTAGCTTCCTGAGCTAAGTCAGAGCCATTTGCCACTGGAGCAGCCTTTCAAGCTTGGCCGAAAATGTAATGTTGCTGCCTCTACACTGGCCCTGGCAGTTGTGCAGCAGAAATGGGAGAATCATTTGGGGAGCAGTGTGCTGATTAGACTGTCTATATGGTTGTCAGACAAAATAGGAGGAAATGGGATTAAGTAGGGCAAGAAAGAGTGAAGTTGGAAAGGAAGAAGAATGGATGCAACTGAGTCAGCCACAGAAGGTCTAAAGTCTGTCCCCAGAGAGCCTTACTGAGACACCATGCACGCCCCGGTTCCAGAATGAGCAGATTAAGCCATAGCTCTCCTCCTGAAGGCTGGAAACGGACAGGGACTTGGGCAAATGTCCCTATCCGTTCTGGGATTCTCTAGTCTACTGCTCTGATGGTGAAGGCATTTCCCTTCCACCAAGCCCACGGGCCAACCCTCACTGTAGTATAAGCATTAGCAACATCTAAAGGATAGTCCTCAAGATTTCACATTTTTACCCTTTGCTTCACTCTATCAACTTGAGATTGTTCTATTTCCTTGCCTTCGTGTTTCTTATTTCTTTTCAGCACCTACAATGACTGGCATATAGTAGGTATTTGATAAATACTGGCTGAGTGCTGAAGTCTTGACACAAACTCAGTAACTTTGTGCAAAAGCCCAAAAGTCCATTATGAGTTCACATGCCAGTTCCCTGCTACCTAGACTGGAAATTTCCACGACTCTAGTCTCCAGGGGTACAGAGTGCCTATTCCTCCTATATTCAGAAGAGAGCCTTGCACATCACAGGTACTGAGTACTGAGTGACCAGCTCAATTCGATAAATGACCAGGAGAGACGAGAGGGTACAAAGGAGGAGGAATCCAGAGAAGAAGTCTCGTGAGAGGAGAGCATGTCTTCTGCTCAATGTGCTTGCCTTGCACGCATGTAACCAGCACTGTCTGTAAGACCCAACCCTGCATGTTTGCAGACCACGCCTCACCCTCAGCCTCTCACTTACATTAGCTCTGACTCACACCTTCAACACTCCCATATGTTCATCACTGAGCTCCAGAAAACAAACTGCCAGACTCATGTGGCACGGAGAAGTGGACATCCGAGATCACTGCAGGTGTGAAAGCCGACTGGAGAGGGATGATATAAGGACCGGGGACATAGGTACTAGAAATGGCATTCTTTGCGCTGCCAGGTAAGCTGCAGTTGTCATTTGGGAAAGGCAATTGTTTTGTTCTGCTCTAGGAGCAAGAGTTAAGGGGCGAAATTTATAAGAACATAAATCTACAGAAACTGAAGATTTCTTTGTGATATAGTGAGCTCGTCCAAGGAATTGTTCAAACAAGGTCTACGTGACAGTCATGCATGTTAAAGAAAGGAGTTCTGAGTTGGGGGAGTGATCAGCTAAGATCTTTATGATTCCTTTCAACTGGAAAAAGCAAGTGTTCCAGATATTTTTATACAGAAATCTATGATAAATTATTAGAAATATAATAGTTAAGTTCTTAATATGTGCCACACATTATGCTCGCCCTTTATGTTAATTATCATCCTCATTTTAACAGCCTTATGAGGTAGGCACCATTATTGTACCCATTTTAAAGATGAGAAAAGTACGTGTAGGTGACTTCTGCAAGGTCACCTAGTAGGGAAGTATCAGAGCGGAGATGCAAATCTGCATTGTTAACCATAATACTTACTGCCGCTTTCTATGAAAGAAAACTAGTTTCCTTGAGCAGTGAAGCTCTTTTAAACTGGAAGACTCAAAAGGATGGTCTGAGAGTGGATGTTTTAGCTGGGGCCTGGAGAGTAGAAGCTAGTTAGCTGTGAAGTGCGGTGGGCATGGGGGTAAGGGGGTAAAAGCCTTCTAGAAACAGAGAACATCACATGACCCTGGAAGAGTAGGTGCCTCCAAAGAGCCAGAAGGAGACAACTGTCTGGGAGCAAAGTGAGGAAGCACTGGGCTGGGGTCGCGTCACACAGGCGGTGCTTAAGGGCTTTGGATTAGCGTCTAGCACAGTGGGCCTGTCTGGGGTGGGAAGGAGGAGTGCCATTAGCCTGTTTTATAGATGAGGGAGAAAGCCCAGGGTAGGCCGTGCATTTCCCACCGTCCTTAGAAGGCTGTTACGCGAGTCAAAACAAGATTGAGAAACTCACCATTATTATTGCATGCTGTTGTGATCTGGGGGTTGTTTGTAACTGTGGCATAACCAAGCAAAGACCGAGCCGTACTACAAGAAAGAGTTGGAAAAGAGGGATGCAGACTTAAAAGGAACGCGATTTGCATTCCTGAGGCGGGAGAGAGCATGATATATTGCTGAGGTTTCCTAATGGAAGGGAGAGGGTGGCCCAAGAGGAAACTGAAGTATGGAACACATCCTGTCAGACCTTAGAAGTTCAGCTGCAATCCTAAGAACATTAGAAAGCCAAGGGTCAAGAGATAATGGATGTGAAAGTGTTTTACTTTGCAAGCTGTAACGTATTAACAGAGATGGTATGTATATACCTTACGTTATATTTTACATTAACAATAAAAGAAACCTTTTAACCTGGAACACTGAAAGTTGCTTGTCATCCTAACTCTTCACTCCTACGGTACGTTGCCTGACATAAGTAAAAAGATATTCTCCTAAGCAAGCACAGCACTGTTACCTCATTAAACAAAGCTAACAATACTTACATCGTGTTTGAAATTTTTATAATAACATTTTGTGGGGATAAATAAAAGACTGAGACTTACAGAAAAGAAAGTCCCAAATAGAACCAAAAGCCCTACTCATTTGATTAAAAAAACCACTTTCATTTGACCCAAGCATATCAGAGTTACAAGGGCCCACAGAAATCATGTAATTTTACCACCCCCATTCTCGGTGCGAAGACATACGTCACCAGCTATTGACTTTACAGATGAAGGGTGAGAGCTGATGTTTCTCACCTCTTGCTCAGCCCCTTATCATCGTCGCTATGCACTACAGAGAAGGCTTGAGGATTCTACCTTGTTTTCAGAGGCAACGAGAGCATCAACACAGGCCAAGCTTCACCAAGACTCGGCCTCTCCAGTGAATCCATTTTTTCATACAGCTCTCTCTCAACATTCTAGAGGCTTCAGCTGGCCTGGGTAAGGCCCAGGCGTCTGTCTTGGCTCTGTCCCAAGTGGCTCAACCCAGACGTAATTTTAAGTCCTGCACTTATTCATGAGGCACTGTTTAAAGCCCGTATTTTATCCACGGGCCTGATGGGAATACTGCTTATGACAGTTTAATACAGCTGCAGTATTATAACAATTTATTTTCGGGCACCTACACCACTACCCTCTTTTTCCACTTCTCTAAATGCCACAGTGAGATATGTTTGTATGAGCCCTGAGAAAGGCCTGTGGTACAGGAGAAAGAAGAAAAATCAACCATTGCTAAATTACCTACAAGTTTCAGTAGATGTCAGTTTAACATAATAATAAATCAACAAACATATATATGTTGGCTTAGAGCTTCCCTGTCTCCTAATAGCTCAGAGATTATATTCAAAGCAACTTAACTGGAAATGCTGGATCCTCCATCATCTCTCCTCATGGGCCAACACCTGACACTTGAGTTGGAAGGTTGTTATTTGAACATCTCCTCCATGTGAATGTCCTATGACGGCATCAAATTCAGGAGGCCATTATTTGGTTTTGAGTGCGATAACTGATTCCACCCTGGCTCCCCATTGAGTTCAGAACCAGTGGAGAAAAGAAAAACCCAGGAGGATGATGAGGCCAAAACATTTAGCATATTCCTGGTAAAGTCAGATAGGACAAGAGGCCCTGGGGCTGATTCCAGAATGGGATCTGTAACTCCCTCATACTTCCCAAATTATATTTAACTACCCAGTCTCATGCCAAGTGGCATAAACGTTGCAGGCTGCTTCAACAGCCCTCGAGTGCTGAGGCTGCCACAGAAGTATCCCATTAAGAACCAGGTGGCCAGTTAGCTCAGTTGGTTAGAGCGTGGTGCTCTTAATAACAAGGTTGCCAGTTCAGTCCCAATACGGGCCACTGTGAGCTGCGCCCTCCACAACTAGATTGAGACAACTACTTGCCTTGGAACCGATGGGTCCTGGAACGATACACTTAAATTAATTTTTTTTAAAGTTAAAGAGAAAAATTCTCAAAATTAAAAAAAAAAAAAAAACAGGCAATTGTGCGTGTGTGTGTGTGTGTGTCCATGTGTGCACAATTTTAACACAACAAATCAAGAAGGGAAGTGAGCTAAGCATTTTCCAAGTTTCTTTCTCCTATCGCAACAAGAGATGAGATGATTTTCTTTTTGAAGGGAGAGAACGCTAAGGGAAAGAAGGATGGGAACTTTCTCCCTAACACACACGTCCTTAAGTTCCTATTTTAAAAGCCAACAGGAGTGCAAGGAAATGGAGACAATGGTCCTCTCTTACAGCCCCAAAGAAAACTCCCAAACATGCCCCTCGAACTGGTCCCAATTCACGTACTCGTATTTCCTCTGTTGGTTATAGCATCACCCCTTTGCCCAGACCTTCAGGCTAGAAATCTGAAAGTTCAACTTCAACCCTCCCCTTCAGCCCGATATGTCCAATGAATTACTGGGCCTTAGAGATTTTTACCTTTAAACTTTTCTCGATGTCTTTCTTCTCTTATAACTCCATCTTACAAAATCACTTGCGGCCTCTCCCATCTGGCCTACTGAATCACTTCCCCTGGCCTGTATAGCAGTTCAGAGCATGGGCTGTGAATCAAAAGTGCACAGGTTCGGAGTCAGGTTCCATCATTTACCAGCTGGGTGACCTGACCTTAGGAAAGTTATTTAACCTCTCTGAGTCTGTTTCCTTATCTTTAAATGGAGAAAATAATGGTACTTGCCACGTGATTGCAGTGAGGACTAAATGAGATAATGCAAATAAAATCCTTAGAATAGCGCCAGGTACTGTTATCAGTATTTATAATTACTGTTTTTTGAGTTTACAAAGGAAGTTTTGGGGCAAGGTGTATAATATAATTTTGATAAGACAAAACGTATGTGCATGCATATTTTGATTATAGATAAGTATAAAATGATTAATACCTGTTAACATTGGTTATCTAAGAGGTACAGCTGTGGGGGGGGTATCATTCACTTAATATATCAATGTTCCGTTTGATTTTTTACAACGACCAAGCACTTTTTGCCAATTAAAGAAAATCTCCAAAATAACCTCCTAGCATCCATTTATTGTCTTTTTGTGTTTCCAGAGTTATCAGATTCTGAGATTTAGAAGTATTAACCCCCTACTCAAAATCTTTGCCTACAGAATGAAATCCAGATGAATTAGTAGGTTTATACAAAACCCTTCCTAATCCAGCATCTCCATTTACTCTTTTAATCTCTTCTACTACCACTTGCTCCCCCCATTCAGATCTTCACCTCCACTATTTTTTTTTCCTCTCACAATGCAGGACCTCTCTCTCTTTGAGCATTGCCTCATTCTTTATGCCACAACGAAGTGCCATTTTCTCTGCCATAACTGCCTTTCTCTAATTCTAGGCTGTTTGGCGCTCTTTGTCTTCTATTCTGAGGAAAAGTGATACTTTGCTAGTCGTTGAAGGCCTCCTGCTGCCTCTTCTCCCACGTTACGGTACCTATTCCAGTTTATGGCTGTGAACGGCACTCTGTGGTTTGGGTGCTACTCTGAATGAGCTCCCAGGCCAGTATCGAGTCCAGTGCCATGCACGTTGCTGCTCACAGGACCTTCACCACTTAGCCGTGTTCCTGTCTGGAGTCCTGCAGATTAAGTCTGTTATGAATCTGATTGCTGGTCATAGCAAACTGATCACCTGAATAAATCTGACATATGCGTAGTCCCTGACTTCAAGGAAATTGTAATCCAGTTCTTTTTCTAAATTTGAATATGACTTTGCTTATAAAATATCACCAAACTACATATAATCAACGACCAGTATGGTTGTTGTAGAAAATGGTGTGTTTTTTCCTGGGCAATTGTGAAGGAGAGAGGGAGAGAGAGGAGTATGTGTATGTGTTGTGATGGAAAAGACAGTATTGCCTTCTTATTTCTAATCTGTTTTCAAATTTCAATTTTCTTCTTCTACAAATAGAAAGATAATTTTTAAAAATCTATAGCTAAATATTAAATCCAATTTACCATTCTTTTTTCTTATTAGTGCTGTTTGGGTCCTGTTTAAGAATTCTTTGCTACCTACCTACCTCAAGGTCATGAAGAAGCTATTCTCCTATATATTATTTTCTAGAAACGTAGTTGGTTTATCTTTTTTTTTATAGTTAGGTCTGTGGACAATCAAAAATTGATTTTTGTTTATGATTTAAGTTAGGGGATGACCTTTTATTTTTTTAAGGCAAGTGCACTGGCCCCATTTATTGACAAGACTATCTTTTCTCCACTATGTATCAGTGGCACCTATTTTATAAATCAGGTGACTATTTACATATCCATTTATTTCAGGATCCTATAGGTTATTCCATTGGTCCGTTCATCTATCCCACAAAATACCATCCTTTTAAATTTCTGTTGCCAGATATTTAGTCTTTATATCTGGCAGTAAAACCTCTTTGACTATGTCGTTCTTCGAAATCAGATTGTCAATTTCCACCAAAAATGTTCCTGTTGTCATATTTATTGGGAGTAAACTTACAAAGAAATGATATCTGTAAAATATTAGTCATTTAATTCATGAGGATTTATTACCTTTCCTCATTTAAGTGTTCTTTAATTTCTCTCAGTAATGTTTTGTAGCTTTCTGAGCAGGGGTTTTGTGCATCTTTCATTAGATTTATTCCTAAATAGCTAATATTTTTAGGATTCTAAATTAAATGGTTTCAAAACCTTATATTCTAATTGTTGCTTATATATAAAAATTCAATTGATTTCATATCATCTACTTTGTTAGATTCACTTCATTCTAATGCATTATCTGAATATTGTTTTTAATACTTTTCACTTTATATACATGAAGTTTATTATAATCTACCTACAAAGGCATGTTATCTAAAAATACTTTTACTTCTCCTTTTCCAATCCTTATACTTGTTATTTCTTTTTCCTGTCTAACTGTACTGGGTAGAAATTTCAGCACAGGCTGCAAAGAACTCATAATATCAGATATTTTCATGTGGTTTCCAAACATAGAAAACTTGTTGCCAACAAAGCTAAAGAAGTCTAAGTAAATGCAGAAAAACATGCCACATTTGTGGGTTGGAAGACTGAATATTGTTAAGATGGCAATTCTACCCAAACTGATCTATACGTTTTATACAGTTCCTATCAAAATCCCAGGAGGCTTTTGTTTTGTTTTGTTTTTAGTGGAAATTGACAAGTTGACCCTAATAGGTACATGGAAAGACAAAGGACCTAGAATAAGCAAAACAAGTGTGAAAACAAACAACAAATTGAAGGGCTAAGATTTCTAAACTTACTATAAAGGTACAGTAATCAAGACAGTGTACTATTGACATAAGGATAAACATAGATCAAAAGAACAGAAAAAAGTCAAGAAATAAACCCCATATTATGCTCGTGTCAAGACAAGTCAAAGTGAACAAGATAGTTTTTAAACAAATGATGCTGGGACAATTGGATGTTTCATACAAACACAGACCCTTAATTTACACAAAACTTAAGCTGCATCATACGCCTAAATGTGAGAGCTACAAATATAAAACTTCTGAAAGAAAGCATAAGGTCTTTGGGACCTTATTTCAGGCAAAGATCTCTTACATATGACACCAAAGCATAGCCATAAAGGAAAAAAAAAAAAGGTGAATTCGATTTTTTTCAAAATTAAAACCTTTGCTTTTCAAAATATACCATTAAGTAAATAAAAAGAAAAGCCACAGAGTCAGAAAACAGACACACACTATTTGCAAATTATATATCTAATAAATGACTTCTTTCCAGAATATATAAACAATTCTTATAACTCAATAATAATATGATTAGATCTTTAAGTAGGAAAAGTTTAGCATAGAAATTTCATTAAATATACAAATAGTTAATAAGCACCAGAAAAGATATTCAATATTATTAATCATTCGGGAAATGGAAATTGAACCACAGTGAGATACTACGACCTTACTAGTAGGGCTATAATCATAGAATTTGACAATACCAAATGTTGACAAGGATGTGGAAAAACTGAAACCGTCTTACATAGCTGGTGGGTATGTAAAATGGTATAGGCATTGTTGTAAACAGATGGGAAGTTTCTTAAAATGTTAACGATATACGAATACTTAACATATGACCTAGCAATTCCACTTCTAGGTATCTTTCCCTAATAAATGAAGACATATGTTTCCACAAAGATTTGTACAGGAGTATTCTTGTAGCAGTATTCATAGTAGCCAAAAAGTGAAACAACCCAAATGTGCATCAACTGATGAATGGATAAACAAAAACCACACAATGGCATATTAGTCATCCATGAAAAGAAACAAAATACTGATTCATGCTAAATATGAATGAACCTCAAAACCATTATGCTAATTGAGAGAAGCTAGACACAAGACAGCATATATTGTATAATTGCATTTTCTAAAACTCCCAGAGAAGGCAAAGCCATAGAGACAAAACACAGGTTAGTGGTTGTCTGGGAGTGGGAATGGAAATAGGAGTAGGGATTAAGCAAGCAGAGGACCTTTTTTAGGATAACAGATATGCTCTGAAACTAGATATGGTAATGGTTACACAACTCTGTAAGGTTACTATAAACCATTAAGTGTATGCTTATAATGGTTAGATTTTATGTTATATAAATTGTACCTCAAGGTAGTTCAGAAAAATAAAGCCCCACCAAATGTGATACCAAATCATATCCACCAGTTCCAAATAGGCTAAGTGAATGTAAAGTGCAAGAGTCAGAATAGTTTCCTGGAGAAGGTGGAGATGACTGGGAGTGACAGAGGAAAGTTTCTGGGGTATTATTAATGTCCCATTCCTTGATCTGGGTGGTAATTACATGGGCATATTCACTTCATAAAAATGATTCAAATGGTTGACTTAGAATGTGTGGCCTGACTCTAAGTATCATTTAATAAATACTTCACAAAATAAAACAAACAAAAACAACAAATAGGAAACTGTGACCCATTTTAGAAGAGGGTGTCTTGGTGTGGTCTATTTCTGGAATTTCCTCCAGCTATCAGTTCTTTTATTTGGAGATCTTTATTAAAAAAATTGGTGAACATCATAGGTTAAATACACACAAAACAAATCTGGCCAGCTCATGCTCCAAAACCTTAGTGGGTTTTTGCATGTGCCGGAGAGAGATAATCAATTCCAAACAAATTGGCTTCTAAGTAAAACCTAGGCTTCTCCTACATCACAAAGACTTATATTTTGTATCACTTAAGACACACTTTGTGTCTGTCTGTTGAGAACACAAATTCCGCATTTTCCCCCTCTTGGAATACGACTGAATTAATACTGGCATGCTTCCCAGAATGGCATTTTAGAAATGCCAGTTCTATACAGTACTTTAAAATGCTACTGCCCCCCATGATGCCACGTAGTGAACACAGGGCAAGTGGTGGCAGCAGCCGTTGGGGGTGATGAAAACAGCAGACTATGATTCGCAAAGATGGATCCCAGTTAGGAGCTGTCTGTGGGCCTGGGCGTGTCACACAATCCTCACGATGCTGCATTTCCCCCACACACCGGAAGTCATCAATCTCACTTTACCTAAGTCATCCGAGTGTTGTGAAGGCCAAATGAGCAAGATTTTCAAGCTGCTTTCCCATGCATTCGGTGTCATCCAAGGCCACTTCTTGGTATTATTAACAGTGATAAATAAGCAAGTTAGAAAATGTAACTTGCTTTCAGTTGTGCAGCTTTTAAAATTGAGGTTATAATGAGTTCCTTGCAAAGTGCCTTATCTGCAAATATTATGTTTCTCCATTTGGTACAGAAATGGGTTCTCTAATGAAGTACATACCAAACTTGAATTTGATATGATCCCAGTGGCAGTAGAATTCTGCTGAAGGATTTGATTAGATATAAATGTGAAAGTCCTCACCATTATTTCCACCCAGACACACGTAAGATGGACAACACACATCACGGCCATTGATGATACTCCACAGGCTGAGGGGGTGGTAAAAGCCTATCTTCCTACAGAACTTGACTAGATGCTTTGGTGGGGGGGTCAAGGAATTAGTGGTTTGAGGCCCAGCCCCCTCCCCATGGAATATTCTGACATCTCCTAGGAAGTATGGTCCTCACTGAGAACAGCAGTAATGATGTTAACAGCTAACATTTCTCCAATACGACCAGCCAGACATTCTGCTCAGCGCTCTACCTGCATTTACTCCTAATAAATCTTCTACACAGAAACACAAACAATTGTTTTGTAAGGTAAATTAGATCATGTCACTCCCGTGCTTAAAACCCTGTCACGCACTGCCCTGGTATACAGAATAAAATCCTCCTGCGCCTCACCCTGTCCCCAAGGCCCTGTGTAGTCTGTCCCTGCCCGTCCCTGACCTAGCACGTGCCACACTTCCTGTGGCTCATTCGTTCAGCCACACTGGCTCGACGCTTTTTCCTTTGCTGTGTCTCTTTCTAGGAATGTTCTCCTTCCTGATTATGGTGAAATGGGATCCTCTTGCTCCTACCTCAGTGACATTTCCACAGGAGGGACTTTCCTGACCGTCCCCTCTGAGATAGACTCAAATGGATTAAATCACCTGCCCATGGATACAAAGGGGCAAAGCAACAACTTGAATCTCAACCTTTCAAAAAGAAGATATTGATAGATTCAGAGTAGAGGTTTATCTTTATCCTGAGAAAACAATTTAAATTGAAAACTCTCCGATTCGAGTTGAAGCAAAAATTCTTCCTCACTCTGCGTTGGGTTTCTTTTTATATTAATCCAGAAAGAACTAAAATTAATAAATAAGGCCACATTTCAGAGTGATGGAAAGGGAGCAAGTTATGAAGGAGATGAAAGTGAAGGAAATTTTAGATCTTGTACCCGCTTTAGGAGAGCTTCATTATTTCTTCTCATTAAAGTAATTGTTGCTCTAATGCCAGATCTTTCCATCAAGCAGGCCCAAAGAGACATTGAAAATGGAATAAACATCCTGCCTAATAACAAGTGATGAAGGAAAAAGGTGAAATTTCCACTTAGAAATAGTTGGAATTCCTTGTTGAAATTTCCTAGGGACAAAGGGTTACCCAGCTGAGATAATTGCTAATTAAGATTAGACAGTCCAGGCAAGAAACCAGGGCTGTACCCCAATGTTACAATGGGTCAGCCATTGGTTAGATTTCTGGCTGTTGATTAAATGTCACCAAGTGATTGACTCATTACTCCTCAGGCCTTTCTGGAAGAGACCCTAGTTCGGCATACTAAGTTACAGCCCAGTAATTCTTCTACAATTCTTCTCTGTGGCATAGAATCCTTTAGGGGAAAGTTTCATGACTCACTCTATTTTACTTTCTTCCTAGCAGCCTTGTTCAGCTTCTGTTTCACTTGGTAATGACTAATGAGTGTGCCCCCTTCTTTGTTAAAGGCATAGCTTGGTTAATTTAATATTTTCCTCTGTATCCTTACCTATGTATAGGAATTTTCTGGTAAGAATGTCTTGCACCAAGAAAGCATAATACAAATCGTAAGTACTTCCTTACAGAATAATTTGAGAGGCAGTCAAGTCCAACTGCATGGGATCATAACCCAGCTGCTCTACTCACCACCTATGTCACACCTTGGTGAAGGTACTTAATCTCTATGACTTTCAGATCCCTTATCTATAAAAGGAGGAAAATATTATTTATCTCAACAGGGTTGTTGAAAACTAAATAACATATACAAAAAGAAGTGAAACATCCACTGAATCTTCAACACGTTTCTAGAGCCTAATCAAGAACTAGTAGGAATATTAGACTCCACACACCAGCCTCTTGCCACATCTGCCTTCTCCCATTGACTGGGATTATCCTTATTCTCCTCCTAGTGCTCAGAAGAAGCAGAGGCAGATCCTGCCAACCTGGAAAAGACTACATCTGATAATAAATCCCATTATGATCTTGGAAAATGTGACTTTTTAGCAAATGGTAGAAGAATAATAGCAACTACTAATTTTTGAGCTTTTTATATGCGCGAGGCACTGTTCTGTGTACTTTATATATATGCAGTCATTTAACCTTCCTAAAACCCAATGGAGACATACTCACTGAGTGGCAGAGACAGCAGGCAAACTCAGGCCACTGCCACGTGACTCCGGAGTGAGGCAATGTAAGCCTTCCCTTGCACACTCACTTCTCATGTAGTCAGTCCCTATGTGGTACACTCAGTGCCCTTTCCTCTCAGCATTTCAAGGACACGACTCCTGCAATTTGATGCATTCTCAAATACATCGTCCAGTTTTTATTTTCCTCTCTCTCTCTCTCTCTACTGGATCTTTCCCATCAGATCATAAATATGACTTCTTTCCATCTTAAGCAAAATAACAACAACACAACTCATTTATCCTACCTTCCTCTCCAGCTGCCTGCAGCAGAACAGTATTTGTAGAATGTTGCCAAGTAGGCTTTCTAATTTCATAACAAAGCTAAAACACAGGCTCGTAACTCTCAGTTCATGTCGAGTATTCACTTCCAGAACTCTTTACTTAACAGTGTGCATGCAGATAAACTAGAAGCTTCCATAGTGCAAGAGATGGTTCTGTTGCCTTCTGACAACTTGTAGAAATCTTCCCATTAAAGTTTTAAGAAACGGAATAAAAAATTGTGTGTTACCTAGAAAGGCTGAAGATCAAATTCCCATGGCTCCTTACATGATCCCTTTCTCCTGGGGGTTCAGGTACCTTGAAAATTGAGGTCTAAGAATGAGTATCAAGGCAACTGCTATAGTTATTTTAACCTCTGCAGGATGCTAAAGTCTTGAAGTATTAAACTAAGGTTATTTCTCAGAGTTTGGTAACCAATTTTCTTTTAGGAATTAAACCAGAAGACATAAAATCAATGGCTAGACACAAATAACTTCAGGGACGTATAAATTATGGAAAAATATAAATGATTTACTTGAGGGATTATGGGTTCGACTTCTCTGAAAGTCACCATCTATCATTATTAATATATAATTTGGACCATTTTTTGAGGACTTACTTATGGGCATTGCACTAGAACTTATACAACTCTTGAAACGTTCTTAACAATCATTTTTGGGCAGAAAGCTAAGACCTACCATACGACCATTTCATAGAATGGTAAGGGGGTTTAAGGACCTTGCCCAATATAACAAAATCCAAACTCTTTTCATTGTGCAAAAAAATTCTTTACTAAGATGAGCAAGCATTTCTCTGGCTAGAGGAAAAAATAAAAAAAAGCAGAGGAAAATTCTCTCCAGACAAGCTAACAGAAAGAACTGTATATCTTAAATATATAATTTATACAAGTGTACACTTAGGACACAGGAAGACATGACCTGGCAGGAGTTTATGTGGAATGAAGGCTGAAACTATTTGACGTGCAATTGAGATTATGAAAACTGTGAGATATAGAATTCAGATTAGAAGAGTGTGCTTTTTTTTTCTGGGTGTCACCCTTCAAGGAGGACACTATACTGCCAAGTCAGTGTTTTAAGAGGAAAATTACCAAAAGGAAAAAAGGATCTTAAAACTATGTCCCATGTAGAATAGCTGAACAATCTCAAGTTGTTTGGGGAGAAAAGGTTCTAAGGTCTATGATGCCCTCTTTGAATCAAATGAAGGGACTGCCTTGTTAAGGAAAGACTCATCATGTACCTTGTGACAGCAAGAATTGAATTTCTGGAAGTTTCAAGGAGCCAGAAGTATCTTTCTGATATTGAATTTAAATAGAACAGTTCAAGCTGTCCAAGTCCAGATGAGAATAAACAGCCGTAAAAGGCTACAAGTACCCTGCTAGCTGAGGTGCTTAAGCAGAAAGAGAAAGAGGGTCAGTGCAGGGAAAAATGTAAGCACTGGGGTTACATTTGACTAGGTTACTCTTCAGACTCTCCACCCTGAGGATATGTAGGATCTTTGATGCAGTTTCTTCTGATTCTGGGATTTTGAGGAAAAAATTGTGATGACACAACCTTTAAAAATTATCTAGCTTTCTAGTATTATAATTGCAAAGGTAAAAAATTAGTCATTACTTGAATAGCCCATGGGGTGTCTATGTTGCCCTCATTTTAAGGTGAATAACCTCAGTGCTTTTCTGGTTCACTATCCTTCTCAGTATGCCAAGGAATAGCATCAGATTCTAAGTTATTTCTCAAAATAAATTCAATAAGCTTTTCCTTTATCAAATAATATACACACACACGCACGCACGCACACACACGGTGCCAAAAAGGTGTATACACATTTTAAGAAAGGAAAACTGTATTAAAATTGTAATACTCAATATATTCTAATAACAAAAGATGAATGCAAGTCACGTTTGACTTCTGCAATTACAAGTGGTGCTCAAAGTGGTTAGGTTACCATCAGTGTTCAGACACTTGTGATTATGGCGAACTACTATTAGGTTGGTTCAAAAGTAAGTGTGGTTTAAAAGGTTAAAAATTGCAAAAGTCGCAATTATATTTGCACCATCCTAATATTTGAGCAACATTGACCAAAGGGTCCACTTATATACATTTTTTTGGCACCCCCAGTATGTATGTATGTATGTATGTATGTATGTGTATATATATATGCATGATATGTATGTATATGCATACATACATACATATCATGCATATATTTCACACATGTATATCATATACATATATGTATATATATGTATATCACAACCACTGTCTACAAGATTTTTCATGACTAAGATTGAAGGAAGTTAACTAGCCTTAGCACTCAGGGTGTGCTAATCAATGCTCAGTCTTTCACAAATGATAACCTTAGAGACTTCCACGGTTGTGTTGCCCATTATACAGATCATGAAACTGAGGCTTAGAGAAGTTATCATATATATCTTGCCTAATGTCTCACATCCAGTAAAGCGATGCAGTTATGTGCCCATCTCAGATCTGTGTGACGTGGACTTCCTAACTATGGGTAGGAAGAAGGGGTCAACCAAATTGGGAATCCACCTGGCCTGCCAGGTGACAACTACTATTCCACAGCGGGAAGCATGTAACCGGATTTGAGTTAAGTTGGCAAAAACTCAGGAACCCAAAAAGTAAATAAAAGGCAACAAAGAACCTGTCTGATGCCTTGAAAAATAACCCTCTCAGAAGAAATGGCCGGACGGCCCCATTGCCTTAGAGTTTGGCTTGAATAAAAGCAATCGCGTCATGGGAATTCCCTTTGGGGAGGATTTGGAAGCACACATATGTCTAACCCAAGAGGGGTTTTCAGGATGGAAGTTGAGGGTCAAAAGGAGGCGATTTAAAGAAGACGCATACTGTACGAGCGTCCTGCAGTACAGGCTGGGTCATCCTGTAGGCAATTGGCGATGATTGCGTGGACGTCATTCACAGTAGGGATGACGAGGAGTCCACAGCTATGCAAGTACACTGTCACCCACTGCTAGGTCATATCCTTGTATTCATTTTTTAACTTATTAATTTAATATATTCCTTTGCTACCACAGGAGATCACATACAGACAGACCATTATCTGCGTGATTTCTTACTCTCATTAGACCATCTTATTTCTTTATTATTATGCTGCTGAAAAATCGACACCACTCGGATCAATGTTCCTCCCACTCCTTCCCTTCTCAGCTGTTCCCCTCACAGTGCTGGCTTACATTTTCTCTAACTTTCCTTATAACTTGATAGTTCAATCACCCTCGTTCTTTCCTTTGGAATGTTGGAAGATCTGTGTTTACAGACTTTCTCACCCCAAACCAGAGGAAACATTTGCTTTGCAAATTTGCAGAACAAATCTGAACAAGCTAAAGGGTTATTTAAAAAGAAACTATAACTTAACTTAAAAAAGAGAACCACACCAATTAGAAAATGTACTGTATATATTTAGTTTTCTAGTCTTCAAAATCCCAGTGTTCAGACAGAAATATCAAGCAACAAATGGAACCTGGCTCTCTCATATACTCTTAATTGGATATTCATAACACCTGGGGTGAGGAATGAGTCTGTGGGGACTAGTTGTGGACTGCAGTGGGTGGGATAGGGTTTCTGTCCCTAATTGCCTCAGAATTTGGCTTGAGGGAAAGCAACAGAAGGAAAGAAAGATGGCAGGTTGTGCAGTCTGACAAACTTGGCCTTAAATTGTCCCCCTGCCATATTCTACCTGGGTTAAGTTATTAACATCCACTGAAGACCTACTTGCATCAGTGCCTTAGATGCGTTATCTCATTTTATCCTCAGAACAATAAGGTAGCTGCTATTGCTACCCATTTTATGGCTGAGGAAACTGAGGTGTAAGTCGTTGAAAGAAGTTACCCAAAGTTCACATAGCTTGAAAGTAGTGATCTTATAATTTGATCCAAAGTCTACCCATTCACAAAGTTTGTCCTCTCCACTTATTATTTCCAGTTTCTAAATGAGGAAGGCTGAGGATAATTAGACTTACTTTTTTAGATTATTGTCAGATAACATATGTATGCTATGTATTGTTCACACACACGCACACACACGAAACCCACTAATTTTCACTATTCCTCTAAAAAAAACAAAGTTGACAAAGGAATTCCAGCAGTGTGGTGGCTGAAATTCTTGGTATGTCTTATTATTCATCTAGAGTCACTCACTCATAGGTCAGCACATTAACAGCTATTCTAAAATGTTCTGCAGGAATAAAAAATCTCGAAGGGAAATAAACTGTTGGGACCCCACACAGGCTCTCCCCAGACTTGGAATCACTGTAGCATTCCTGCGTAACTGTGGGGAGGACAGGACCCTGGTTACCTAAGAAAAGGGGAATTCGAGGAAAAGAAGTCCAGAGATGAGGAAGAGAGAGAGGCATGCCACAAGAACTCTGTAGTTGTAGATGAAAGCACTGGGTTTGAGCCCTAACTCTTCCCTGGCCCCCTCTAAGTCGCTGAGCTGACTGCTGTCATTTGCATAAGAGAAGTAACCATTACTGTCTATCTGTGAGTTGTCCTGGGGATCAAACACACATATAAATGAGACTGCTTTGCAAACTGTAAAGTATTAATTAAGGAGTTACAAAAGGGAGGCCCAGAGCCAACCCGGCCCCCAGATAGTTCAAGGTTGGCCTGAAAGAGTGGCCCTTCAAAAAAAAAAAGATGATATGATTGATGATGACAGAGAATGAGAATGATTTGTCAGCAGAGCCTGCTCTCCTCTGTTCACCGTTGGTGCCACCCATCCCAGACTATATTTTTGCTACCTGTCTCTCCTTTGAAGGCTTTTGTGTTTGTTCCTTTACTATATACTCACCATCCTTTATGATCAAGACAGTATACAATGAACTTCACTTATGTCCCCCGTTTGACCCAACCTTCTGTAAAATACTAATGGAGCAAGCAGAAGGCCTACCCTGCAGGGTGAGGAAGGGGAGATCTGGGAGGGCGGACCTCTAGCCACATTTCCAACTCAGAACGCAAAGAACAGAAGCAAGTGCATGGTTTCATGAGACTTTGCCTGATATTCTAGAGCAGCTGCCACTCTGCTAGCTCTTCAAATGATGCAGTGGAAAATGAGGACAGGGTCTGACCAATCCCCTTTCTATAGGTACCAGGGCCCAGGAACTGATAAGTAACAGGTGATGCACCAGCTAGGATAACAAGGGGAACCAAATGCACAGTGGAGGAGGAAAGGAAAGTGCACGCGAGAGGAAAATGCATTTCTGCCTCCAAAAAGACTGATCATGATGCAGCAGTAAGAATTGAAAAGCCAATCTCTGGAAGGCCTCAGACAAGTGCCTCTGGAGTGTTCTGGCAGGCTGATGAAGAGCACAAATTCAGAAACTGCAATTCATACAGCAACTAGCCATTCATCCTGAAAACAAATCTGCTCTGGGCGTTATTTATCCAGCAGTTGTCTTTGATTGCTAAATGAGGCTGCGGCGTCTAATGGTTGTTCCTCAATTCTTCCATGTCTGGTGTCAACCAGGTGTTTAATAACTGTCAACCAAGATCCTGTATTTGAGGGAATGTATTCAGTGGAAGATTAGGCAACACAGCTAGACCACCTCCTGTGCAGGAAAGTATTCCTCGCTAGACAATAACATAACCGTCATGAGGATAAAAAAGAATTTCAAAGGAGAGACTTAGAATTTCCCTCCTCAAAATGCAAGGTGTGAGTTTTCACCCTCTGACTGGGATATGTGAGGCGTGGCCTGGATTAAAATGCTTTCCTGACCCATCTCTTGTCTATCACAGCCTTTGAGACTCATTTCTGTCCAGTTTTCTCTGATTAGCTGTATCACATTCCTATCGTTCTGTGTATCCCAACTCCTCAGGTCAAAACATTCGGGCAGAATGAGGGATAGAAATAATACTGAATTTACAGTGAGGACACAAGAACTTGAATGATAATCCCCTTCTGCTCTACCATGTGACTGGGTCTTTACTGAACCTCAGATCCCACATCAGTAAAACAGGGTATCATATAAATATACGTGCTATTACCATATTTCCCTGAGAATAAGACGTAGCTGGACCATCAGCTCTAAGGCGTCTTTTGGTGCAAAAATTAACATAAGACCCAGTCTTATATAATATAATATAAGACCCGGTCATATATTGTATTAAAACAAGAGACTGGGTCTTAAATTAATTTTTAATTTTTGCTGAAAAAGACACATTAGAGCTGATGGTCCAGCTAGGTCTTATTTTCAGGGCAACACGGTATTAGAACTATGGCATGTTACAAACACTGCCTTGTAATAGTCTTCCCATTCTTTTCAGTACATGTGACTTATTAAAACTTGATTGGCCTATCAGAGACGGAGTCTTATAAGGAATGGAGTTATGGTAAAGAAATAGAGCCACCATGTTACAGGTGTTCAAGGCCATGTAAGATGAAGACAGATTCCAGACATGCAGAGAAAAATGCAAAATGGAGATTTGGGTTAATAAGAATAGCTCTAGTGGGCAGGACTGAACTCTGCCCCAGGGCAGAAGCTATAGATCATTGTGCCCTCTTTGCGCTCCCAGCTACACGGCTTCAACACAAAGTTCTTAAACAAAGCCAGAAAGTCAGGGAGCTAAGGGTGAGTCCACCGTGGGGTTTGGTCATTTTATCTCTGGAGGTCCCATGAAGCTTTAAAACAGCTGTTTCTCATAAAATTTGGGCTAGTGGTTAAATATATATATATATGTAGATCAACAGCCACCCCCCAAAATTGCAGGAGATAAATGTTCAGAGACCCACAACCTTGCTAGCAGTTAGTACCTTTCAATGTAATTCAATCCCCTACCAGACCTGAAGGAAATACTGTAGTCCCACGTAACCTTGCTTTCAGTTACCTGTGGTCAACAGTGGTCTGAGGAAAATTCCAGAAATAAACAATTCATAAACGGCATATCATTCTGATTAGCATGATGACATCTTGCACCATCCCACTCATTCCGACCTGGATGTACAATCAATCCTTTGTCCAGAGTCTCCACGCTGTGTACTTTACCCGCCTGTTAGTCCCTTAGTAGCCATCTCAGTTATCAGAGAGACAGGAGAGTGGGGGGACTATTGTGTGGCATTCTCAAAAACGTGGTTCTTATAAAATGGGAAAATCAGTCATATTTGTTCTCTGTGAAATTTCCTTTACTTTCGGTTCATCTGCTCTCTTCATTACCATTGGTTATATTAGAAATGGCTAACATTGAGACTTCTTAGATCTCAAACACTGTGTACCAATATTTTGTATAGAAGTATCTTATTTAATTATCATGATCACCCCTTCTACTGATGAGGAAATGGAAACTTAGAGAAGGGAAATACCAGACCCAATCGATAGAGTCCAGTTGACTATAACTGATGGCGTCAGAACCTGAACTTAGTTCGGTATGATTCTGGAAGGAGCGTTTTCATGACCTGAGTTATTTTTGTCTCTGGCATTGCTCTTTCCTCTATAGAGACAGCACTACCGACTAGGAGCCATCCAGCAGCGTGGCTATGGCCTACCTCTGGGCTTCTTCATTCAGCATTTCAAGGCTCCTCTGGATTATTTACAATTTCTCATTCATTCTGGCATATTTCTTGGTCCTCTGCTCACCACAGAAACCAGCTAGAAACATCTTGAACCCTAGTGGTTCATCTGACTTGTCCTTACAGGATGGACATGCAGTAAGTACCATGAATCCTAGTTCCACAGTGGTCACTTTCTAATCCTGTATTTCAACACTATGGAATGAAATGTGGTATGTCTGACCTTGGTATTTTCTAAGTGACACAGTGAGAAACATTATTACTTTATGTGTGTATGTTTTGAAATAAAATGTTTAGAACAGTTATCATTTAATAGTCCAGCTCTGCTAAAGAAAGCAAACCTTCAGAGTATACATCCAAATATTTGGTACAGGCTGTTAAGACATTTAGACAGTCTCTTCTTTCCACTGGGAAATTGTTTCTTAAATATAATAAGAACACTGAAAGCATGTATCCTGGGAAATTTTGTTGTTCAGAGAGTGTAAAAAAAATTTTATTAATAAAAATTAGATAAACATTAATGAGGGAACTATGTTGAATACCTGAACTCAAGTGAAGGCTGGGGAATTTTTGTTTTTTTGCGTTAAAATCCACACCTGCTCAGGACTTCACATTTTACCCCGGCCCTTTTCATTCATGTTGTCCTTGAGCCTCTGTCATTGACACCTCAGATTTCCTGTTTAGTGAAAGGTCTGAGATCTCAGTATCCAAATGCGTGACACATCTGAAATGCTCAGTTTGTCTGTTTCAAAGTACTGTCTGGATTGATTCAGCCGTGATGCTTCTGGGTAGAATGGTTATGGGCCAGGTTAAAAAAAAAATACACTGGATGGAATTGCCTTACAAGAGTTCAGTTATTTTTGCTCTACAGACTTGGCCATAAAATCATAAATTAAGAAATAGTCTCAATGGGTGAAAACCCTTTCAAAGAGTCACCTATTTTTGTCTTGACTTACTATTTAGGAAACTCTTCTTCACAACTAGCCAAACTTTTTCTTGCTACAATTAATAAAAAAGCTACATTGCATTGTTTAACTTTAGCATAGACAGGGAAGTCTTCCAGGCAACCATACAAAGTTGTGAAATTATCAAGATAAAATCACAATCACATAGATGATAGGCGTTTGGATTAACTGGGGATTTGGGTAATTGATTGCTGGCTAAAAATCCTTCTTCTGATCATTGATTATTTATATTGATAATCTTTTTCCAAAACATGCAATTTCACTTTCTGACACAGTAACTTTTATTTCTCTTTCTGTTCTTCAGCGGTTCATTTTCGTCTGTCATAAAAAGTTGGGTTGCTTTTCTCTGGACCATCTTAAGTGTTGGCACTTACTTTCTAAAATGGAGAGGCGTATGAAGGCAACCATTGTTTGTCACACCATCCTATGCTATGTTATTTATATTCTACCTAGCATTCCAGGTGACTTTTCAAGACATGTTCTCATTCATTCAGCCTCTGCTTAACGAAATGTTTTGGTAACCACTTAATAAATAAGGCTTGGCCTGAATAGAACTCTGGAGACTGAAGGGAACACGCCCAAGAAGATGAGAAACTTAGAATGGCATATCGCCTTATAGATGACCTATTCATAGGGCCTCTGGTCACCTTTGAAGCTCCCTCTAAGAAAGACACCCAAACCAGGCTTCTTTGGTTCTTTCTCATCACAGAAAATGTTACCACTTCTAACCATTTCTCAAGCCAAAGCCCTAGAAGTCATTCTTGATTACTTTTTGACCCTGCAAAACATCAGTAAATCCTAACTCCTCAATCTGCAAACTTCATTTCCAGTATAACGACTTCTCACCAACTCCACTGCAATCAGCCTTTAAAAATGACCAGTATCTCTCATCTGTAACAGCTTCCTACCTGGTCTCCCAGGTTTTACTCTAGTCTCCTTGCCATCCATTATTTTTAGGCAAATAAACACATCATAATCTTACACTCAGGGAGGGCCACCAAGGTTAGTATATGTCTTTGTGCACCTGTTTCTGTGCGTGCATGGGTCGTTTTTTTAGCCAAAGTAAGAACATTATGTCCCAGTCTTGTAACTTTTTTCTGGTTGCTATCACCTCTGCATTTTGGTAATTTAAAAAATGTCTCCAGTCATCCTGAAATGTCGTCACAGCTATTTCTCCAGCATCATACTTTAATCATACTCTTAACTTAGTACAGTCTCTTCCTTAAGTTTTGGACTTGTTGAAAAGACTGAGCTAATTTTCTTAATGTCCTTTTTACATGAATATGTTCGATGTTTGTTTCTGTAAAATCAGATCAGTTGACTCTCTTTCTTAAACATATTAATGGCTGCTCACTGTAGAATAAAATTGAAACTCCTACTATGGCCTCTAGGCCTTATGATCTGATCCTCTCACACTCATCCCTCTTCTCACAAAGTACCAGTCATACAGGCCTGATCTCTGACCCCCCAAAACCCCAAGCTTTTCTCACCTCAACTCCTTTGTACTTGCCCTCTTCTCTCGGATACTCTCCTAGCCTCCAGGTGTCAGTTCACATAGCACTGCTGCTGAGAGGCTTCACCCACTTTCCAATATAAATGTCACTGTCCCTTCTCTTTGGTAACTCCTTATGAAACATGGCCCTGTTTTCATGCACTTGTGTAGTCCTCTCCCAGACCGACTCTGGGCTTGCCCACGTGACGATTTGGCCAATGGGACATCAAAAAAATGACAACCAGATATGCTTTGAGAGCCCTCACACCTTGGGGCTTAATGTCCAGCTGCCGTTCTATAAAGAACTTTGGGGAGGAATACGGAATGATGACAACGTAAGGAGACCCTGGAGGATGAGACGTCTTGGGGGTTCCAGCCCCAACCAGCCTCCCCTCTGAATGCAGTTGCATGAGTCCCGTCAGCTAGAGGAGGGGAACCGCTCAGCTGAGGCAGTCAGCTCAAGATTCATGGGAATTAATAAATAGTTGTTGTAAGGCAGTAAACGAGTTACGGTGCTCTTTACACTGCACTAGGCAACTGAAAGAGTTCTGTCTTTCAATGTATTTCATACTAGCGTTTACCACCATCAGAAATAGACAGACATTCCCGCCATTGTCCACCTCCCGCCATGGTCAGCTGCATGACAATCAGAGATCCTGCCCGGTGGTTTACCACTGTCCGTATCTTCAGTGCCTCTGACAGTGCCTGGCACCTATTAGGCGCGCAAGAAAATTTGTTTGGTGGATGAATGACTAAAAAGCTCCGAGACTCTTAAGACAAGTTGAGGGAAAATGTATACAAGACAAGCTGGAGCAGAGTCAAAGATCAACTAGGCCAATCTTTCTTGTTATTGGGGGGGAAAATGGTAAATCCAGAGAGGAAAAGAACACACATGACGTAGAGCAAGGCCTATACAAAAGATAAGAATCTGTCAACGTGGTGTTCTGGAAAGCCAGCCACTCAGAGCCCAGGTCCCAGATTCAAGGATACAGAAAGCTCTGAAAGTACTCAAAGTTAAGTGATATTGGCAAATAAGATTTCAGACCGGAAGCGTCTGCACTTGGAGCTGAAATCTGGTTGGAGTAGGTCTCTGTGGTGCTGGGGAAGGTGGTCTTGGCCATAAGCCTGCTTTTTTTTGTGCAGCCTCTGAGTTGTCACAATCGCACGTCGGGACTGTAATTGCTTGACAGTGGTCTAGCAATTCACAGAGGCCTGGTCTCCCAACTCCTACTATACAGTACTTTTCCACGACAACATCCTGCCCCTAAGCTGTGTGAGCATTTCTTTTTTTTTCCTAAACCATAATCTCAGCCAGTTTTACTCTGCGATACGATCCAAGCACCGACATGGACACACTCACCAGCCTCTATTCATCATTTACAATATGCCAGGCTCTCTGCGAAGTAGTTACTGTGCATTATTTCATTTCAAGTTCATAGCATCTCTTAGGGTTAAATACTATTCTTGTTCCCATTGTACTGGTGAGTAAACTAAGCATCAGGGAATGTAGGTAACATATCCAAGGTGAACAGCTAAAATAAGTAAAGTCCTGCTTCACGTCTCTGTCTTCCTATCTGCAAATCTGTGATCTAGTGCCTTCTCTGTGTGATGCCTCCACCCTCAAGGTTGGCATGTGCAAACCTCAGCCCAATTCTCGATGCTGGATAACCCTTCACAGCAAATTTCACTAGGAGGTGCCTCATTTCTTTGAGTTCAAATTCAAATTCACTGTCACGCTTAAATTGAGAATTAGTGAATATTTACTTGATATGTCAGACCTCTGTACGGCTCAGGAATAGTTCATGCCTTAATTCGGCCAAAAGTATCTAATTTTGCATTTTTCAAATCAGCTGGCAAACTCCTGAGGAACATATTTTAAGGTAGAGGAGATATATAAGAGCATGGCTATATGAAAGAGAACTCCCCCCGTATCTGTGTTTTGGCACATTCTGTCCTGTGCAAATACTTAGTTCTGTTTATGAATAAGAAATTGTCATTTTGTTTATAACCTTAGCTTAAGGAATCCCAAAGACCATCTATTTCACAGTTTTTAGTAATATATCTTTTTCTTTCAATCCTTTCACACAAATACAGTATGTAAAAGACCATGTTTCTCTGTTTTCAGAAGGAATGTGTCTGTGGTGGCAGCGGTGGCAGGGTTGGGGAAAGTTAGTGATACCTGGCTCCTTGGCTCTCTCCTTTTGCCAGACAACCTGAGGCTGGAAAAAGCCACCTACTCCAGGTCACACAGTTTTCCAGGTGACAATATAATTAGTCACCTGTGAGTGCCGTCACTTAGTACTTTTATGCTGAAATGCACAACTTAGTTCAGTGCATGCACCACTTCTTTACTTGAGTAGTAGGCAGTTTTTCTTCTTCTGCCTCAGCTGACTCTAAGAATTGCTTCTCCCTATTTTCCAGGCCCACTTCCCTGGATTCCTGTGTGGTGCACACTGGTTGCTGCCTTCAGACTGGGTTGCCTAGCAACCAAGCTCTGCAGGCTTCCTAATAGACAAAGGCTTTTCCTTCCAGTCCAACTGCTGTACTAATGCTTATTGTTGACAAAGGAACAACTCTTTGCTGAGCATACTCTGTATTCTGGAGGCAGGTTGGGAACTTGGTGCCAGGAGCTATACACAGCTCTCCTAAGCAGGGAGAAGGAACAGAAGTTTGAGGCCCAACTCACTATTGTACACAGACTATTTTCTGTATTCATAGATGTGTGTGCATGCATTTTTACCGGATCACTCACCGGAAATTACTTTACAGGAGATGTTTTGTCACAGTGGCGTCTGAATTCAGAGAACACTTCACAGTGCCATCTATTATACTTGTCCCGTACAGCCCATTAGATGATTAGGAATCATCTAATATTGCAAGATATTCATGTACATAGTTTAAAATTATTTCACACCTATCAATTAAGTGGCTTAGATTTAAGCTCCATTTAACTAAAACCTTGAATCCATAGAGCACTTTCAGTTCCCTCCCACTGGATCCTAACATGGTGCTATCTCAAGGCAGGCAGGACATGGTAGGCAGGGTATTCCCACTTCACAGAAGATAACGGTGACTCACCCACAGGTAGACAGGGAAAGGGAGACGAAGCTTATTCTTCAAGAGCAACCCTTCAGAGTCTTCTGGCTCCAGGGGCTTGTTCAACTCTGGGACAGACGTATCTTCGTGTGAAAACTACTTTGATATTGGTGGCTTGTCTGCAGAGAAAGGAGGGAAGGGGAGGGTCACTCTCTAAACTAGTAAATAAGCTTGAAGAAACATAACAACTTATTCTGGTTTACTCAGCAAAGCTGTCACCCTCTTATCTTTCTGAATCAAGGCAATCAGCCATTAAGCACTATATTACTGATGTCTGTGGTTTTATCATGAGACAGCATGAGAATACATTTAGCAAGAGAGGCAAGGAAATAATGTTAAATATAGTTGATGGGCAAAATGCAGTTAATACACCCACTATTGAATATGGCAGGGATTCATAATCTTTTTTTTGTTTTTCTAAGAAAAAGCGAGATAACTAACTTAATGAGGATAGGCATTTTCCTTGACTTTGTGCTTTCTATATGCTCCACAGAGCCTGGTCTATAGACCTCATATCATAAATATTTATAGAACTATAGAATAAAAATAAAGAAAAAAATAAGGAACCAGTGTCTTCCCCAATATAACCAAAAGAGCTTGTGTTCCAATTCCTACCTCCTGTCATCCAATTAGGCAACATACCATCACCTTAGGTTCAAAATCAGGAAGACCTTTCTGGCATTTTAATAGTGCTAAAATCTTGGAATGTTTTCCAGAAGAAGATAAAAGATCTTCCCTGTGAAACAAGACTAGCTGCCCAACTCTAAGGCCAGAGCTTGTATAATTCAGATTGGCAACAAGAGGAAGATTCAGGCAAACCAGAAACGCACTTTTAGACCCCCAGTATTATAATTCCTCTTCTTCTTCTTACTATAATTCAATAGTAATCCATCTTTGAATACAATGATCATCAAAGAAATTACCTCGTTCCTAATCTATTATTATGAGGGCAAGTTCATCATAGCCCAGAGCATAATAGTCAAAGCCTAAAATTCAGAGTCAGATTGACCTAATGTGAGACTCTCAGGCCTCTTCAAACTGGTTTCCTTATAAGCAAACTGGTTTGCTTACAGCATCTGTGTCAGAATGTGGTTGTAAACATTTAATGAGATAATTCTTATAAAGGTTTTAGCTCAGTCTGGCATATAGAGCTCAATAAGTGCTAGGCATTAATTTAAATAATAATAATAGTAATTTAAATAAGTACATATTGGTTATTTGTTTTTTTGAGGGGCCCATGTCCTTTGGCCAAAGTCCTAAGATGTCTCAAACTTTTCAATTGATTCATGGAAAGAGTCCCTAGTACATTTCTAAGAAATGTGTTCAAACAGCATTTAACAAAATTTAGTGCCTCACTAGGTCCAGGGAGGAAATTCTAGAGAAGTAGCAGTCTATACTTTTTCCATGGAGTTTGTTGTTGGGACCCTACTATCTCCTTTCTTTTTCCATCCCCACCACCTGGAGGGAGGAATTATTCAGTACACACTGTTCCTGCCCCTCCCTGTGCTGGATGGGAACCTACCATGTTTTTCCATCACATGCTAGATTCTTCCGACACCATCTGTTCTCTTAAGCCCACAACACAGTTTGCCTTGCTGCACAAGCCTACTTGAAAATGTCGAGAAGAAATGTGATGAATGAGTCTGAGGAATGTTGTTTACCTACCAACCATCCACCACTGAGTGGTGGGGATGCGGCTGGATAACAGCACAGTCTTACAATACTGGCATTCTATGATTAGCCCTATCAAATATGTCACAGAGTTGGAACGACAGAGACAAGGGCTCATTCCAAAGATTTTCAATCCAGAACCCGCTGCTACGAATCCTACCTTAGCTCTTATTTACTGAGTTCTCAGTTTGTACTGGGCACTATGTTAATTACCTTCCACGTACAACACAATCCACACGCACAACACTCCAAAAGGAAGATAGTACTGTTATCATCCACATGTATAGTTGAGAAACCAGAGGCTTGTGAAGACGGGTTAATTATAATCACACAGCTGGCAAATGGCAGAGTTGGAATGTGAGCCCAAGTTATATGTCTCCAGACTCTCTTTCCTTGACCAACGCTCACGCTGCCTCCCACAAGTACAGTAAACGGAGAACCAATTGACTTACACTCTCCAGTCCCACAATTATGAAGATTTTGTTTCCTGGACTCTCAGTTCAGTTTTGCTTTTGTGGTGACCCTAAACTGGAAGAATGTTCATTCAAGTCAGAGATCGTGATACATTTACACACACACACACACCTCCTTCGATCATGTATTGTAGGAACTCAGTAAATATCATTAGTAGGTGGTTTGTCAAAGGGGACAATGATTGGGGTCATCAAATAACTTGTCACCCAAATCAGAGTATGTTTGAGAAGGAAAGGGTTCCTATTAAAATTCTGCTAGGACAACAGCTATAAAGAGAGATTATCCTAGACAAACTGGGCCACGTGGTTATTCTAGTTTTAACCCCATGTTCTCCTACCATATCTATTCAGTGTCATGAATTCCCTCTGAGATTAAAGTTAGAGCCCACCTTTAAAACAGTGAAATTGGAACACCAGAAAATGGAGCCATCTATCCTAAACACAAGCCCGGAAACAGAGTCTATCAAAAAGACAACTCGGATGTCACCCCGATTTTGTTTTCCCTTTTATAAATGTTTTTGTGAGTTTTTTTTCTTACTCCTCAGCAGATGCTACCTGATTTGTGCTCTGGCTAATGTCACTCGCGTCAAGAACGTTGCCAAATGCAATGAGGTGCTACTGACACCAGGAAAGGGGAGGAGCAAGGAGAATGGCGCTGGCTGCATTTCCTTTGTGGAGAATTTTAATGACTCAAGGAGCATCCTGATAGAGGACATCTGTACATGCTAGAAGCAAAGCAAAGTGCTCTCATTCCAAACTCTGCGACCTGAGAAACCTGTAGTGGGCTCCACCCACCTAACAGGGCTGGATTGGTCCGGGAGGGAGGGCTGAGGACTGGGAAATAGACGCAGCAGCTGCAGAGCTATAGAAAAGCTGCAGAGTAGTGGTGAGGAAACCTGAATTCTCTCTCACTCTGTGCTCCTCACCAGCTTTGTGACTTAGGCGAATTATTTGTCTTCATAGAGACTCTGCTTGTTAATAATAAACATACTCTAAAGCTATCTTAATCGAAAATAGTAAAACAAGTAGTTTTATTCAAGGATCCATGGGTTATTTCATGGAAGCCAAAGGCAGGAACACAGCAGGGTATTAAAAATAGTGGATAAGGGAGCTTAAAAATGGACTGCAGGCTAGGACTTCAGGAAGAAAAGTCACTTCTTCTTTCATTATTACTTCTTTCTGTGAATCTGCTTCCTCCTCTTTTCTGTCTGTCAATTTTTTGTTTTCTCCTAGTCAGCCTGGTAGAAGACAGGATAACCCAAGTTTTCATGGTATAGGTCCAACCACCAGGAGAGACTGAATCTCAATTCTCATTCTCGTTTCCACGTCTAATTTCCAGCCAAAGATCTGGTTGGCCAAACTAGTGCCAATTGTCTTCCCCAGACCCCAAGGGCATGAATAGAGGGCATATCACTTGTAGATACCATGCCCGAGGCCCACTTCTGTGACCCAATAGAAGAAGGTGAATCTCGTTCCCATGGTAGGGGGACTGTTTGTGAGCTGAGGCAACATTTTAAAAAGCATCCACTAGTTTTATTCCCTCAACAGTAAAACCTAACTTCTCTTCCCTTGTGTGGTTTTGAGTTTTAAACGATACCATGTACAGGAAAAAATATTGTGGAATGCAAAGGGCTTTATATTTGTCAGGCACTAGCTTTAAACTTAAGTCACTCTGTGAGTCAGATGTAAAGCAATCATATTTAAGCCTATATCCTCTAGGTTCCTGAGCTGTAGTACTGTAGTACTCCTTCCATGGATACCTGGTAGGTGGATGTCATTGCCAGAAAACAAATAAACAAACAAACAAACAAACAAAAAAACCTCTTTCCTAATGCAAATGTTATGGGCTTAGAATTCACTGACAAGCCAGAACCCTCTCGCTCTCTAAGTGTATAATCAACTCCCTTATTTGCATTATGTAAATGATACCTTGTATAATTTCATATTCATAATTGTTATCATTAATAAACTCCGTTGTTATTTCTCTAACAGAGCTCTGAGATGCTGAATTATTAAAACGGTAAACAGAACGTAAAGAGTGTAGAATGCATGAATCTTTTGTGATACTGACAGATTTGGTTCATGACCTGCCATAATTATTCATATTACTACTTATTTTGCCAGGGTAGGTTGTCAACATGGGTAATAAGTATGAAGCAAGGAAGACTCCTCTACCCAAAACTTAATTCTGCAAGGAATGTCACTAAAAAAGGAAAGGCTACACAGCTCACTAAAGCGCTGAGATTATAATCAATCCATCAACAGATCTCTACTAAGGCCTGTGATAGGCAAATACTCAACAACAGTGTTGGGGTTTAGGAAAGGGCTAGGATGTGAAATAATATTCTAGAAGTATTTTATTGATAGACACCGCCCCCACCTATTTCTGATCTGGATTCTACCCCCAACCCTCCATAGAAATGACTTTGTGAAAAGAACACCCACCAACCAGACTCTAGTTCTGACTCCTTAACTTCGGGCCTCAAATTCATCACCATTCAGGGGTCATAATTATAAGGAGCAGCAGAGAAAAGTTGAAATTCAAGGTTTCAGGCATGTTTTTCCCAAGAAAACCTGGGGTGATATGTGCCCTGGTAAACATGAGCTATGTTGCACAGAACCAGTAAGAAACTAGGTAGATCCAACATGTGAAACCCTATTCAGGTAAATACAAAAGGCTCTCAGCTCTACCAGGAGGGTGCAGTTCAGATTATTGAGTGGTAGTAACCATCTGAGCAAGTAAAACTTGTGGAGCTGAGGAAGGAAAAGTGATAGAGATGGACTACAAAAAAGGAGGCGAAAGGAGAAAGAAAATGCACAATAACATCGAACAGGCTGAGAGTTTAAAAAGAAAATAACCACTTGTGGAGTGGCTGTTCTTTACATTCTCAAAGGTGCACGCGTGCAAACATACAAATGCGGACACACGTAGGTACACATTCTCCCACCCAACAGACACTGTGTATGTACACACAATCTCATCTTCAATATGAACTCATGTGTCCACTCACACACATAAATACACTGCCACAAGTAATACCCCCCACACACAAACACACACTCTCCCCCCTGCCTATTTCCTTCCATCCATGAGAGTGGCAACGGCATCTGAGCAGAGGTGTCTGAAATAAGTGTGGAAATGGAGCATAGAGGTTCTCTAAAGACAGGCATAAAGACAGAGGCTGTCTGGCCAAGAGTCGATCAGGAAAACAGAAAGACCTAATCAAATGACAACAGAAAGGTCAGCATGACTGACTCCTGCTTCCTAAAGCAAGTGGTAATTTTTCTGTACTTCTGAAAATAGAACTGAAGATGGAAGAAATTGAGGTTAATGGCTGAGCACTATCATTAGCCAGATTGGTGCCTATTTTGGAAAGGATATTTTAGTGACATGTTTACCAAATGGTCCTATTCAAATGCTAGCTAAAATAGGAAGTTCTAGGAACATACATCATTATCTTCTAGATTCATCTCCCCAAATGCACATAGGAATCAACTGTGACACAAACATACAAACTCACCCTTGAGAACATCTGTAATTATCAAATATGTTACTCCTAATGCCCATATTGGCTTTGAATTATTAAATAGGCTTTTAATTGTATATCTGAAGGTGCTATTACGTAAAGGAAAGAGCTACTGAGTTCACTTGAGAGAGACCATTTATTAAGAACTCTGTGTAGACACTGTCCCCACATCTTCACGTGATCTCATTTAATCCTGACAACAATTCTATGGAGTAGGTACGACTTTTATCTCTATGTTGTAGATGAGGAAACTGAGACATGGAGAAATTATGCTGAAGACATAGTATGCGTAATATCACAAATATTATGCTGAGGAAGAGGCAGAGCTTGAATTTGAATCCAGGTGGTCTAGTCCTGAAATACCATTCTAAAATGAGGATATTTCATTCCAGTGGCAACTACCAACTGGTACTGTCTGCAATGCTACATAGAGAGGTACTTCTGACTGCATCTGGGCTTGACAAGAAGGAGTGCTGTAGTCAACGAAGTGTGCCACAGGTGGGGAGGTGAACGGAGACATGCACAGTGAGTACTGCGACACTCACCTGGGTTCCAGAAGATAAGCAACCACTAATCACATGCGCGACCTTGCCCAAATATGATAGGTGAGAAGTGAGGAATCAAAGATAATGTCATTACTTAGCAACATTTGTATGGGTTTGAATACAAGCAAGGACCTCCTAGCACAGTACTAGATGGCTAGAACAGCTTAATATCTTAAAATCTTAGGTTATTATCCTCCAGATTACACCATGATTTCATAGCTACAATCTCGGTTTTTTAAACTCTTCCCATACCCATGTCTACTACTAAAAATGAACACTAAAGCTCCTGTGTGTGCTTATAATACAGTGGGGATTTAAATACATGCCCGAAAGTCATATGACAGTTAAAGAAAGTGACTTTTCCATACTCAAAACAACAACAACAACAACAACAACAACAACAAAAAAAAACTCAGTGGAGAAGAAAAGGAAAGGGAAGTGAAATTTTAACACGTAAACAATGCTCAAAAGGTTTGACAGTTCTACCCATCCAAAAATGTAACACTGTGCCCACCTTCCTAAAACAATGTGATTCTTAATATGAACATTAATATGGGTAAAGAGAGTATGCTGTGTCAATTTAAAATTTACGACAACTTCCAAAAGCCCTGTTTAGATAACTTACCAAGGTCACCGAGCCATTCCAAACAGACCCAGAACTATTATCCCAAACTGCTAGAACCAGCTTATTTTCCCCATGGCCCCAAGTTTGCTTTTGCGGGGTGGGATGAACCAAGCATGTCTCAATCTCTATTATAACCATGGGTCTATGGGCTGATGACTGGCAAGAAAGAGGGCTGTGAACTGTGACCACGGAAGGCTTGGCAGTCAGCCTGGCTTCATTTGAATCTCACTCTCAAGTGACAGAATTAACCAGCCACAAAACTTGAGTTCACTGAACAGGAAAAATGAGGTTGCAAAAAAAAAAAGTTAATGCAATCTAAGTCTGTTAAATAGAACAACAGCCATTTATTTATTCCCTGCCTTCCTTCAAGAAAGATTTAAGACCTGAAACACAGTTATCATGTTTTACCTGATACTTAGAAGTTCTATCATATTGAAAAAGGATTAGTTTTTTAAATATGGTTTTAGAAAAGAGAATATAGGTACTAGGGTACTAGAACAAGGGTACTAGAAATTCCAAAACCTGTCTAAAAATTTTATAAAAATGTCTACGATGTAGTGAGTGCCAGTAATATCTGAGCTGTTCATTTCCAAATGTCTCTACAAATGCTTTTGTCAGGTGGCCAGAAGGGACTTGAGAACATCACGCATTTAACTACCTCAGGATCGTATACATTCTAAGATATTTTTTCAACTTCACTAAGCACTGGCGTGAAAGATTTGGTATGCTTTATTTGCTAAGCACAAGAAGTCATGGGGCAGGAAGAGGAGTGAGGGTTTTTCCATAAGAAGCCGCAGAAGTTTTTTAAACCAAAATTAAGGAGAGTGGAGGCATGTCACATTACCGAATGGACTCAGATGGCTGAGATGAGAGATCACCTACTTCCATCATCACAGGATTTACTCTTTTATTTTTCCCCACATAAGAGTAAAAATTGCACCATCTATGTCTACTTCTGAGTTTCTGAGAGATTACACTGTCAGCCATTCAGGAAGATTGGATGATAGCAAATCATTTACTTAACACTGGTGGGGAGTATTAGCCTAGTTCCCTTGAACTGAAAGGGGCTCAGGAGCAATTCCAGTATCCCATTCTTCTCTCTCTTTGTGAATTCTGTCATTATCCTTGCAAATCAGCCCACCTGTTCAAGCTATTTGTAATGTAGTCAGGGACCTCATCTCCCCCACCCCAATGTAATACCTTATTATACACGGGTAGAAAGGAATAAAGCTACTTTTTCATCTGTTCTGTGACTTCCATCCTTTTTAAAAAAATAAATCTTTCTGCATATCAGAAGGTGTTATATCTGATTTCCTTTTCCTTACTTTGCTGATACAGCAATAGACACAATAGCTGTGTGGGGCCATTTTCTAGCCAACTTGCGGCAGGATGAGAGACTGTATTCAACATTCAGTATCCCAGTTCGCCTTTCCAGATGAGTAAGATCATGGCTTCCATTCAGCGAAGAGGACAATACAAAGAACCATGGCTACAAACAGGAACATAAAAAAATCCTTTCCTTATAGTAGGTGCTGAATATATTTAGAACCAAAGACTACAAACACAACCATAAATAAGAAAGTCTACTAGCATAACAGCCCAGGCAGATGAGGTGGAAAAGCTGGGTATGAGGCAACAGGAAGCACAGTGTTTGTGTCTAGTTGGAAATTCTGTGTCCTCCCTAAGCATATTGTAATTCAACAACAATATCAGTGGCAACAATAATAAAATAGTGTGGCTTCACCAAATGCTTGAATGCTTTCAGCTTGTGGACGCCCGTTTGAGCTGGGAAGTTCTTTAAACATCACCTGATCTAGTGGTTTTCAACTCAGCCATCATATTGAAATCCCTGGACAGCTTTTAAAAACAACCAATGCCTGGGCCCTCTACCATATCAAGTAGATGAGCATCTGTAGAAGTGAGAACCAAGCATCAGTGTGATTTAAAAATCTCACCAGGGACTCTGTTTTTTTTTGTTGTTGTTTTTTTTAAAAGTTTATTGGGGTGACAACACGGATGGAGCAGGAGATGCTAATATACAGGCATGAGAAAGGAGAAGAGAAAACTAAAGCTGAAAGGAGTAAAAGCGTTTGTCCAAGATCATCCAGGCACTTGGCAGGCAGCAAGTGCTGCCTTAATTATCAATGAGTAACTCTGAGGTTCCAAACTAGAAGATGTGCAGAAGCAAATGCATAGAGAAAGTAATAATAAAAGGGAAATGTGCAAAAGCTGTCAGATTCTTTTTGATTACAGCACATATTTGGCTAGTTGGAGATTTAGTTGCATTACTGATACAATGCACCTTCTTAGTGCCTTTAACTTGCCAAAAATAGCTAAACATTTAACGTAAATTTTCTCTTCATATCCTATAACAATCCATTAAAGAGATAAGACACTGAGGAACAGAGAGATGACTTATTTTGCCAAGTATACAAAACTGATGAAATTCCAAGGATGGATTAAAATCTACCTTCTTATTTGAGGTGAAATTTATATGAAGAGAAATGCACAGATGTCAGCACACAGTTACATGAATTTGGCAAATGGATACACCCATGTAACCAATGCTGCAATCAATATGTAGAAAATTCCCATTACCCTAGAAAAGTCCCCCATATCCCCTTCCAATCATTCCACTCCTCATAGGCAACTGTGGTTCTGATTTCTATCACCATGAATTAGAACTTCATATGAATAAAACCATAGTGTGTTCTCATTTGTTTATTGGTTTGTTCAACATCATTTTCTTTGAGCTTCATCCATATTATTCCAAGAATCAGTAGTTTGGTGCCTTCATGTAGCGGAGGAGTATTTTGTTGTGTGAATATGCCACAGTTTCTTCACCCATTATCCTGTTTATGGCCATTTCACGATTATTAGTAAAGCTTTTTGGCTATTTATTAGTAAAGCTGCTATAAACATTCTTGTTCAAATCTTTTTGTGAAAAGAATATGTTCATTTCTGTTGGGTAAATACTTAGAAGTGGATTTTCTGGGTGACTAGATATAGGTTTATGTTGAACTTTATGAGAAACTACTAAACTGTTTACTAGTGGATGGAACGTACATAAATACTTCCCTGAGCAATATGAGAGTTCTGGTTCATCCACACCTTCCCCAACATTTGGCGTTGCTACAATGGAGTGGTTTTAATTTGCATTTCTCTGATAAGTAATGGCGTCAAGTACTTTTTCATGGCCATACTTACCATGCATATACCCTTTCTTGTGAAGTGTCCAAATATTTTGCCTAACTGTAAAAAAAACGGCGTGTCTTTTTATTTTTGGCTTGTTCTTTATTTATTCTGGATCAAGTTCACTGTAAAATATACAGTGCAAATATTTTCCCCAGATTGTTGCTAAACTTATTTACTTTTGATGAGCAGAGGATTTTTCTTTTGGTGAAATTCAATGTATCACTTTTTTTGTAGTTAATGCTTTTTCTTTCCTCTCTAAAAACCTTTGCCAACCCGAAGATTATAAATATATTATTCTATGTTTACCTCAAAACCTTAAAAGTTTTAACTTTTTTGTTTAGGTCTGTAATTTATCTAAATTAATTTTGTGAATGGTGGTAAGAATTACTTTTTTCCATATGTTTATCCAGTTATTCCAGCACCATTTGTTAAAAAGACTTTCCTTTTCTCATTGAATTACCTTTGAGCTTTTATTGAAATTAACTATATGTGTGTTGATCTATTCCTGAACTCTACTTTGTCCCATTACTCAACTTACATATCCTTACGTTAACATAAATACTGTCTTGATTATTATGGCTTATAAGTCTTCATATCACATAATATAATTCATCTGACTGTATTTTTCAAGATGGCTTTGAATGTTGTATAGTCCTTGCATTTTTATGTAAATTTTAGAATAGGATTTTCTGTTTCCAAAAAAAAGCCTTGCAATTTTATTTTGGATTGTGCTTAATTGAAACAATACTGAATCCCCCCAATTCATTAACATGTTATCTCCATCTATTTAGGTCTTCTTTAAATTTCCTAGGAATATTTTAGAGTTTTTAGTAGAGATCTGACATATCATTTTTGTTAAATTTATCCCTAGATTTTATGGCTATCTTTTATGCTCTTGTAAATGTTACGTTTAAATTTCATTTTTCAAATGTTTGAAGCTATATACAGAAATGCAACTTATTCTTTTACATTGATATTATGTCAGTCATTACCCACTAAGTACTTATAATGTGCCAGAAATTGTACTAAACATTCTCTACTAAAATCTTCATAGCAATCTATTTCTATTTAAGAGACAAGGCAACTGAGGCAGAAATAATTTAATTATATAGCCAAAGACATAAAGCAAATCAAGTTCCAAAGCTGAGTTAAAACCTAAGTCTTTTTCGTGTTAAATTTTATATTCAAACCACTGTGCTCTATTTATGTCACAAATATGGGGGCCTTGAGTATCATATCCTTGAGGGTTTAATCTGACTAGTCATTGGGTTTCCATGGTAGATTCTTGAGCAGGGACATAACATTTTGAAAGAGATGTTCTGAGGAGCCCATACAGATGGAGGTGGGAAGAATGAAATGGATGTGGTGATGAGAGACAGACTACATATTGTCAAACGTCCCACACACTGCCACCTCCAATGTGACTCTATTTCTTTAAGTTCGCCAAGCATGAAGTTTCACGCTGCCACTTTGGAAAACAGTCTGAGAGTTCTTCAAATGATTAAACGTAGAGTTACCATATGACCTAGCAATTCTACTACTGGTTATGGATCCAAGAGAAATTAAAACACAGAAAACTTGTATGCAGATGTGTACACAGTATTATTCTTAGTAATCAAAAGATAGAAACAACCCAATGTCCATCAACTGAATGAATAAGAAAAATGTGATATATCCAAACAACGGAGTATTTTTTACCATAAAAAGGAATGAAGTATTGATGCATGTTATAACACGAATGAACCCTGAAAACATTATGCTAAGTGAAATAAGCCAGTCACAAAAGACCATGTTATATGATTCCATTCATATGAAATGACCAGATTAGATAAAACTGTAGATAGAAACCATATTAGTGATCGCTTAGGGCTGGGAGGGGTGGGTTGGGGGTACAGGAGCAATATCTAACTGGTATGGGATTTCTTTTTGAGGGGATAAAGTTGTTCCAAAATTCACTATGGTGACAGTTGCATATATTGGTAAATACAATAAAACCATTGAGTTCTATACTTTAAATGTGTGGGTTGTATAGCACGTGACTTGTATCTTGATAAAGCTATTAAAAACAAAAGATGAAACCCCTGTTCTTTTTCACAGCACAGCACAGCCCCTGACACCTAATACCCATTTATTGGAAGGATTAAAGAAAGAATAAATTCACTAGTAATAAACCCCATTGCGTACAGGTACTGGGCTACAATGAGGGAGAAATGTTTTAAAAATATGAATGAAGTGACGCCCTTTCCCTTATTTATTCAACCATGTCATCAATTACCTGGAACCCACTTACTGTTCTAGGCTTCATTTAACTAAATCCCCAGCCTATTTGGGGGCTCTTTCTGGGGCAGTGCTGTCATCCACTGTTACTGGCATTTTCAGCATTGCCTTCTACTTCCTTTTTCCAGCTTGTTTCTAATATAATTCTTGAAAGCAACCTTGAGAAGCTGACAGATGGGAAGATCCAAGGAGGCAGAAAAGGAGATGGCTGGAAACTACAACAGAGCTATAAGATCACGAAATACAATAAGGAATCTTGTATCCCTGGGCATTTTTTGCCTCCCTAATTTTCAACTAACAAAAAAGAAATCCTATTGACTATATCTGTAGGGGGCATTGCAATCTATATCACAAATACTTTTTCTTTTCCTCAGAGAGAATAAAATATCAATATCACCAAGGCTGCTTTGTTTTTGTTTCTTACTCGTCTAAATCCTTTTAGTCCTAAAAAGTTAGACTAGAAAGGGACCTTAGAAATTCTTGAGCCTAGTGCTTTCCAAACACCAAAGTGAACCACCGGAGGGTTCTGTTCAAATGCATCTAATCAGAGGTCACTTTGAATAAAAGGGAAGCACTTTTGCAAAGAACACTCATTCCCAGTAGCCATTACTTCCTGGCCTCCCTTATTCCCGCCAGAAAGTCTTCATCGATGTTGCATTTCATTATTGACTACAGGACCTCAGGCTTCATCACGTCTCCTTGCATATACCCTCTTGTGTGTTCTCCTCCATTTGCTAATGTGAGGAGCGGGGTGGGGAGAAAGTCAGCTGGACTTCACTTGGCCAGCTGGTCTGCGGAGGTCTGGGCGTCAGTGCCAAGATGCAGGTCCTAGGGAAGGAGGCCAAAAGCCTGCCACATCCCATTTGTTTTCCTTCAAAGGCCACTGCACTGGCTGTGGACAGATGTCTGGCAGCTTCATCTGAGGATACTATTTACTCCACGCCTACCCACAGATGGCTTCACCAAGTTCCCCAGCCTTCTACTTCTGCCCAAAGCAAAGCTTATAACTAGGGGATCAAGGACGTTGTAGCTGCATAGATATTATCAATATGATGTATTTCAGCTAACATTTGAATACTCACATGCGAGGCAATCTACAAAACACTTAATAACACCTCCTTTAATCCTCACAACAACCCTATAAAGTAGGCATTATCAAATCCTCCATTCTACAAATGAGTAAGTTAAGAATCAGATGGACAAAGTCACTTGCCCAAGGTCACACCACTAGTGAGAAATGGACTCGGTCTTAAAATCCAAGTAGAGTCTGACTCCATAGCCTGTGTCCTTTCCTATCATGCTGTAAGAGCTACAGGAGACGCTGAGGATACCAGCAACAAAACACAGCCAGGGGCCCAGCACTATGGCCAGTGCTGTTCACGCACGATTACATTGAACCGTCACAGTTCTTCACGGGCCGTGGTGTCAATAACTTCACCTTACCTGAAGAAACTGAGCTTTAGAGAGGTCCTGTAACTTGCTCAGTGCTATACAACTGGTGACAACACCAGGATGGCGCCAGTCGGGACTAAGCTCTAGCACCCTAGCTCTTATCAGTTACCCTCCCTACCGTCTTATTTTAAAGGGACACTGAGGCTCAGAGAAGGCGATTTCCAGACCCATATTTCCAGAATAAGTTTAGCAGTGACGTCCCTCAAACCTGTTTACCACCTCCCAGTAAGGTGCTGTCTCCTTAGTACCATCTATGAGAAAACACAGCCAGACTTCATTTGAAGAAGTGGGGGAGTGTTCTGAGAACGAGTGCGGGACAGAGTGGCCTTGGAGCCTGAAAACAAGAACTGAGTCATTTATTAGCTGCTTCACTGTGACTAAGATACTCAACTTGTCTCAGGTCCCTCCTCTTTCATTAGGGAGCTTATTATCTGATGGGGAAGTATTGCTGCTAAGAACTAGTCCAAGACAGTGTTCAGGCAAGAGCTAAATTAGGCTGTAAAAATATTAATTGCTATCATTTAAGACTAGATCTCTATGGGTCAAAGTAATAAAAAGTGCCTTAATTGAGAAGGTGACACCTAAGGTTGGCTCTAAAATATATGAGAATAATAACTATTTTATTATTATGTTTTTTACTATGTTCTTACTAAGCATCAGATCCTGAGATAGGTGATTTATATGAATGATTTAAGTTTACTCTTAGGAAAATGTATAAATTTACTATTATTGTGGCTCTTATTCAAGAGGTGTGGAACCTAAGGCCCAGAGGGGAACAAGGTTAAAGAGCCAGCAGGTGACATAATCAAGATTGAAACTCGGGGATTTAGACTCCATCACTGCACCATGCTGCCTCTCTGGGTAGGCTGAAAAGACAGTTGTGGGGATGGCCTCAATGAAAGCAAGATTAACTCAACCCCAGGATTGAGTTAAAATCTCACAGCAACCAGAGATACAAGCGATCCACACTATGGAATTTGGTGTTTTAGACACCCTAAAATGGCAACGTGGTTGTACCCTGTGCTTCGTGGCAGGGCAAGCATCACCACCACTGTGGATTTCACAGGGGTTGAAGGATACTGCCAAGGTCAGACATAGGTAATCAATCCCCTCTTTCTCCCATGGCAGTGCTTCTTTCTTAAGCCCTTGCCTTGAAGCACTGTTCAAGTTCACAGACACCCAGGTCTCAGGTAATAACTGCTCTGTCTACCTTACATACCTTACATTTATAGACCACAGATTATAACGAAGGGTGCTGAGACATATTAAAGTACTTTCACAGACAGAAAATCTCATGTAAATGCAAGGTATGTGGAAATCATAAAAGACCGTGAACACATAACTGAATGGAAATTGAAATGCATGGCCTTTCCTGTCTGGCAGAGTATTAAAGCTGGAAGAAGCCCTTGGCGGTCAGCTCATCCAAACCACCCATATTACAGACAGAAAAAGCCACAGATGGCTAATTCTGAACGTAGGCTCACACCCAGTTTCCAGATTTGCTATTTGCTGATCTTTCTTCCTCACTGTGCTGGCCTCTCCCTCATAATGCGATCCCTGTTAGGTCGAACCCATTGCTTCTCACCCCTTGCCAGGTTTCTGAAGCCATGGCCCCAGAAACCATCACTTTTTAAACTACCTGTCCCTCATTAAAGCATCATCTTTGCTGACCTTCTTATCCTCTGCACACTGCTCCCTGCTCGGTTCCCTCAGAGGAAGGCGCCGGAAGGTTCTCCTTAACTGACAGGATGCTTTTGTGACTCTTTAGCAGGTAGAATGGGCCCATCCTACTGAGCTGGCCCAGGCTGCACCACACAGAATAGGCAGGAAGCCTGAGGGAATTTGAAGCAGGACAACAGTCAGTGTGTGGAGAAGGAATCGCCTGCTGTTAGCTGAACAGCTTCTCAATATAAAAACCCATTTGATTTCACATAATGGAGGCTGAGAGGGCTCAGAGTGAATGCTGGTGGAAGTTCATTTACATTTTAAATGAACACAACATTTGCCTAGGGGCAATGCTTTGTCCCAATAATCTAATCTGAAAAACACCATCTCTCTCTCTCTCTCTCTCTCTCCTTTCCTTAAAGTCAATAAACAAATATATTTCTGCTCTTCCAAGCTGTTACTGTCTGTATATCTTTTAAGCATAAAACCAAGACTGCCTTCAACAAATGGCTACTCTAAGCCACAGAAGCATTTCTACATGAGTTAATAGATTGAGTAACTCATAGGATTCTCTTTACTCAAAATGCACATTCTCACTGGAGACAGATTCCCCAGCCAGACCTCCACCTCCTCTTCACTTACCCGGGAGAAAGAGAAGGAAATACTGCTTGGCAGAAATGGCTTCACAGGTGCTTCAGCAATTCCCAAGGTAATTCCGCAGAGAAAAATCCATTTCCTTCAGGCACCCAGGGCCACATGGACTGAGTGTGCCACAAAGAGCTCCACCGCAAAGAGCATTTGTCACTCAGTGAAATTACATTGTGAAACAGAATCATTTCTGGACACCACAGGTGAATTTTATGATATGTGAATTATATCTTGATAAAGCTGTTTTTTTAAAAAAACAAGATCTGGTGCCTAGTAAATGCTGTATCAGGGACAGCCATCCCTATCACTATTTTTTTATTGTTTTTATTTTGTTAGGATGGATCATTTTGGCTATTGCAGGGAGAATGAACTGTTTAGGGGAAATTGGGTAAGTGGTGACAGCAGTACCTTAAGGCAGGAGAAAAAGGTGGTGTGGATGAGGTGACGGTGAAGGTGGGAAAAAGGGGTGCAATTCAGGGTACATTTTGAGGTAGCGCACCCATGGTGTAAAAGAAAGCACTTTTCTTGGGTGGGATTTCTGAGTGATTGGATGCCTGCTATAACCCTTAGCAAACAAATAACCACCAACTTCCCTAATAAATACAGCTGCTACCGTGTTTTCCCAAAAATAAGACCTAGCCAGACAATCAGCTCTAATGAGTCTTTTGGAGCAAAAGTGAATATGAGACCGTGTCCTATATTATATAAGACCGGTCTTATACTATAGTAAAATAAAACCGGGTTTTATATTAATTTTTGCTCCAAAAGACGCATAGAACTGATTGTCTGGCTAGGTCTTATTTTTGGGGAAACACGGTATGAAAAGAACCCCTTGAATACAGACTATGTTGTTTGCCTGTCCAGAAGTTGACCCAAGAGCTATTTCAATCAGACACCTCTTTCTTGAAATCGAAGGTGAAAGACAACATTTCTTCACATTGATAGGTCTAAAGGTTATCACGTGGCAGGCAGTTCATGAGGACTTCCACAGTGATAACGCACAACTTAAAGGACAGGAACCAGTTATGAGTGGTGGCTTCCTCTTTCAGCAAATACTGATTCATTAGATCTTGGATTCAAGGAAAGAATCAAAGTGAGTTGAGCTGTTGGTTCACTTTGCAATAAGCAAGGAACTATTCATTAGTAAGGAGGAGATAGCAACCCAAAGGCATGGAATCCCAGGCCATTTCCTATCGGTTGTTAAAGTCAGGCATGGTATTGAGAGCCTTCAGTGATTTGCACGCAATGCTATCATTTAGCTGAAGTGGGCGGACAGGTCATAATTAAGACCACGGAGGTCTTGTGCTCCACTGTAATGATTCTCAAGAAAACTGCCTGAATTGAATCATAATAGATTGATGACTCCTTGTGAACATAATGGGTGGAAACCTCTCCGTACCAAATTAGGCATTAAAAAGAAAAGTCATTCCATGTATGAGACTCTTGAAGATAATGAGAATTAACATTTAATAAGTGCTGTACAATTTACTTTACATGCATTGTTTCATTTAATCCACACAATACCATGAGGTAGTTACCACTATTCCCCCATTTTGAGAGACACAATATCCCAGCTATTAAGGGGTGGAGTTGCGATTTAAATCCAAAGTGTCTTACTCCAGAGCAGGCACAACGTACATTCCTAAAGAGAATCACTGCTGTCCTTTAGCCCAATGTGAATTTATCCAAGATCACGACATGCTGAGCCCTTTCATGTCTTTTGACCAATGTCATTCCACCAACTGATATTTATTTGTAGCTTAATATGTCTCAGGTAATTGATTAGTTGAGAAACATGAACACAGTGTCCATCAAAATGTCAAGCAATTAAAAATAAAAAGGTCTATGCCTAGCTCTCTGTTAGGCACTTTAAGTGGGAAATACGAAGATAATATAGGATTTAGCTCTAAAATACCTTAGAAAATCTAAAATATCAAGTAATCTTATAGAATACAATCCAAGGCAGCATATAATTATATGCTTTCCTGTATGGCCCAGAAAAGGTATATACTAGGAGAAATAAGAAAATAATACTACTTAAGAATGAATTTTAAACAGATGGATATGACTCTAAAGCTCCATTTTAGTAACCACTAAAATTCTGCCTTGACTGGCAGTGAAGAAATGTGGTGGTCAGAAGGATCTTGTGGTTTAAGAGTAATGACATGGTCTGTAGAACTCAGAAAAGAATCTCAAAGACTGTTTCCACCTACTTTTGGAATTGCAGGATTATGGAATAGTAAGGCAGTTCATAAGAAAGCAAACAAATTTGAGATATGAGAGGGGAAGGACACACAGAACCTATCTTCAGAGTCATGGCTGTCCCAAAAAGAAGTAATAGATTATTTTTCTTGTGGCTTCGGAACTAATGGTTGGAGGGCAGTAGAGAAAACATTCTCATGTGTATTTGCTAACAGGGACACTATAGTAATGAACCGTTTTTTGATGGTTTATAATTGGAAACTGGACATGTTGTTGTTTTAGAGTTGTGGGAAGGAATATCAGTGAAGTAGAAACCCAGCCACTCTGGCCCCACAGTAGTTTGTTTGCTCACATTACTTTGAGGTCATGACTACCATACCCAGGACAGGTTAGTACACTGTGATTGTATCCTTATATCTGTACCTATTATATTCCATGTCCCCTCTAAAGGAGAGCAGAATATGCCACCCCAAAATATGCCGCTTGGGCATTTCATTATTTTGATTTAAAGTTAGCTAAGGAACAGCCAGTACAAGGACACTCTGACTTCCTTTGTTCCCCTGAAACCAGGAAATAAATCTCCCATGTGAAAGGTATACTCTGTATACCAGGAGGGTAGGAGGCATCTTTATCTCCAGGGACGGGGAGCTTAGGACTGAAAAGGCTGTAGAAACAAATCTTGTTACCTCTTCACTAATTTGCTACTCCAAACAAGTCTTGTCAATTCTTCACAAATGTATCCTTTGCTTGTCTAAAGAGCATAAAAATCTGCCTGCGTTGGTCACTTCTCTGAGTTTCATATTTCTATGGGCTCCCCTATGTACAAACTTAAACTTGATTTTCTCCTGTTAAGCGGCTTTATGTCAATTATTAGACCAGCCTAGAAGGGAGGAAGGGGAACGTTTTCCTCCCCTCCACCTCCTGTAACACTCCAAATTACTCATTCCACTTTAGATAAACTCACAAAATCTGGTCACCTATTTGAAGACTGTGCTATATGTCCATCCACTTTGATGGATCCCGCCCTTCTTTGAACTCCTGCAACATATATTGCTTGAGTTCTACAATATAATCTCTTCCTTATTCCCCTGAACTAATCTGATTTCCCAATAAAAAGGCAAGTCCGTATCTTCTACCTCTCAGGTATTTCCCACAGAGCCCAGCACAAAGGTGGACACAGGATAATCAACATAGCAGCACAGATAATTTATGCTCCAATTAATAAGTTACCAGGTGCTCCTACGTACTCTATTCAGTTGAAGTCTCACAACAACCTACTAACACAGTTGTTGAAAAAAACTAAAGTTGAGACATTTAAGGGATGAGCATAATTTCTCATGGGTGTCAAGCTGCATGAGTTCTGCTCTCCCAAACATGAGCCTGACGTGATTGGTTGTCGAGTTATACAATGTCATGGTGCTCTGGACTTCTGTTTCTTCTCCACCAAATGAATATACCACTCATTATTTGTTGTTTTTATTTCCTTTCTAAGTCTATGAATTCCATAGGGGTCGCACTCTGTCTGGTCCACTTCAGTACTTTCTATAGACCCCGGTACAGATAGGCACCAACTAAATACATGTGGAAGAAAGGGAGGATGGGAGACAGCAGAAGTGGGGGTGCCAAGAATGTCAGACTGGAACCATCATCAAAAACCTGGGGTTTAAGATTTTCTATATTTGACACGTTTTTAGACAAATTCTGGGGACGTGAAGAAGAGCATTAAGTGGAAAGGCGAGAGAGGGTGAGAGATCAGGAGAGCGTGAGTCCACACGCCATTCCCCTCAATGAGCGTAGAGCGCAGGAGTGGACAAGCGTGAGAGGGGAGACAAAGTGACTGTTTCCTCCGCAGATCTCCTTCTCACCTGCACCTCACTGACTATCTCATAAGGATATATGTGATTTGTATTTAAAGACACAATGCACTTTTTTCCATATAACGTGACCCTGAGAATACTTTGTATTCATTCAAAGAAGTTATCTGTTCTGTCACTGGAGGAAAGAAATAAGGTCCTCTTGGACGTTTGAGGTATTATGCCACCTGCCTGGGAAATTTTCAATGGTAGTTTTACCTAAACTCGATTTTTGCTCCATGTGCTAACTTGAGAGCCTAACTCTTTTCTAAGATGAGGCTTGACTGCCTCGTTAGTCTTTGTTGATCTACAAGTTGTACTAAACTTTCCTTTTACATAACGCCTTGAAAGTCTATAACCTTAGAATTTTCCTCTGTTGCCGTTTTCTTCTTTCTGACTTACAAGGTATTTGTTAGTCTTAATAAAAACCACCCTTCCCTTCAGAATACCTACAAAATAAGAAGTTCAAAACAAACAAAGGAAAACCTCTCACACGCCTTGGAGAATTACATAAGATATTCTGTAAAATCAATACAGTTGCAATGCACTCAGAATTGAGGTCTTGAAAAAAAGGCTACTCACCCAAGAGAGCAGATTCTCTGCTGTTGAAGCTATGAAGTTAATTAATTGCTTTCTAGGGGAGGGCTTGCTTTCCTATGTATCTGAGACTTGATGTTCAAGCCAAATCCTTCTATTGACTTATGTTATTTCCTTGGACAATTAACTCCCCATCTTTGAACTTGACATCCTCATCAATTTAAAGAAAGGACAGAAGAAGTGACAGCTATGGTTGTCTCCACGCTTGGCAAGGTGACTTTCTACTCCAGCTACCCCTAAAAAGCACGTGAGTCCAACAATGTATTTGGACAAGGTTTCAAATAAGGTTTAGAATATCAAGACAAGGTTTCTAGCCCAACTACACCTCTGCGATACAGAAGTTCTGGTGACTCTGATCCTGGTTGGAAAAGATGGAAGGCGATGCAAGAGAGTGTGGTGAGTAACACAGGAGAGCAATGGCCAAATCTGTCGTCTATTTCAAATCTAAGTCAATTATCAAGGTAACTCCTGGAAATGAATCCCTCTATGGTTTGATTTGGGATATGTCCAGGCCAACAGTATCTTTCACAACCCCAGATACCTTCAGAAATTTTACCTGTAAAGATTTATTATTCTGAGCAGATGCGTCTTCTAACATCCCCTGTTAAAAGGCAAATCCTACTGGCAGGGCATCCCCATACGCCTGTGTTAGTTATTTCGGGGCAGGGGTGGAGAAACACCAAGTTAGATGATGGACATAAAAGCTACTTTTCACAATTTGCCAAGGTTGCCTCCCACACCTGGGCCTCTAGACTTGATAGATGAGCGTTTCACATGGCTCTGCCCACACTGCCACGTTTTTATTATCTGAAGCCTCAGAGAAGACAAAGCTGCTTCATTTCGCTTACTGAGAGAGGCTTCAGCCCGGGACACCAGAAGCACAGGAGTTGAGGACAGGACCCTTGAGAGGTACAGCTGGAAGGGGAGCAGGGGATACTTTCTATACCTCTCATGCCTTTAAAGAAATAAAAATAAAGGCCTGCATAGAAGTAGCTTTTGTTAAGACTCATGAAAAGATATTAGAGGAAACAGCATGACCTTGGGAATCACAGACAATATAGGAAAGGGCGGTATCTTTTCATATAACTATACCTCCATTAACCAACACTATGGACAGTCTCCAACCTACCAGCTCCTTCCAATGGCCACCCTCTCACGATGGGTACTAGCCATGGCTTTGCCCATGAAATCACCAATTCTAACCCTCTCACATTTGTAGTGACTGAGGCATAGTATCAAGAAAAAGCTATTTGCTAAGGGGCACAAAACTAGTTTTATTGGCAGAAACAGTAATTTGGCCTTTGCTGGTAGCTGTGTGTGACCGTGTCTTAAACTAGACATTCTCCCACGAACAAATATTTTTTTCAGAAGCGTGCCAAGTGGTGAGCAATGACAAAATTCAGAGGAGTCACTCATTTTACTCTCAGGACAGGCAAGTATCGAGGTGCCCAAATTAAAAGCACAAAAAAACAACAACTTGGAATTATCTAGTCCTTTCTGCCAAGTGCAGAATTTCACACTGATTCATGTTAGTTCCCTTCCCACCACACGTCTCCCATTTATAATTGCTAAATGTGCCAGGTTCACAACATTTCCCCATTTGGGTGCCCTATTTGAATTTGTGTTTAAATACTCCTCCAAATGTTCTATTTGAATATACAAGATATCCATTTCAGCACAGATTGCATAAATTCAGGGCAGGAGGCATGTGGTGTACTGCAGACTAGCACCGTTTCAGGAGTCAGCTTGTAGAGGTGTGGACATGGCTCAGCTGTATGCTTGCCATGGCACCTTGGGGACCTCGGTTTCCTTCCCTGAACCAGTTTCCTGGTCCCCCAGTTGGAGGAAACTAGACTTTTCATGTTCCTCTCATGGAAAACTGGGAGAATCATATGAGATCATGGATCATTGTTTTAAAAATCTGTTCATGATCCTCACTTTGAGAATAAAGGAAAACTTCATCAAGGGCAGGTACTTAAAGAAATGACTGGGACACTTGGAGCCAAGTGATAGGGAGTCAGTTCCAATCTTTCTACAGATTCACTCACACGTCTTCTCTGGAATGCAGTATCTCCATCAGGAAAACAAGGGATCAAGACTGAACCATCTTTTATGTCTCCTCTCACTCGGACCTGCTTGAGTCTCTGCTGCATCGTTAAGCAGTATCGTCACTGTAGCCTGAATTTCAGTATAGTCATACCAGTACTGGAGTTATGCCTGTGTCTGCCTTCAGAGCCAGGATTCATCCACTGTCGTGTTGAACCTGGGGTTATGATCCAGAGCAGTAAAACTTGGCAACCATAACAACCACAAGCCACAGGAGACCCTAACTTGGGTCCTAGGACACCAATAACAACAATAAGAAAATAGTGAAACAATGGGTGAGATGATGGATGAAGTCTACAGTTGGTTAACAGTATTTTCCCAGTGTTAATCTCTTGGTTTTGATAGTTGTACTATGTGGTTCGGGAGAAGGAGATCACGTTAAGAGAAGCTGGATGAAGTGTCGATGGGAACTCCGCACTAACTGCAACTCTTCTACACATCTAAAATTATTTCAAAATGAAAATGAACCATATTCATATTCTGTAAGAATCACCTCAAGTGTGTGGTTGAAAATGTAAATTTCTCCCGTTCCAGGGACACATGGAAATGACAGTCCTGGAGCAGGGCCCAGGAGTCTGCATTCCAACAGGCACACGAGGAGATTCTGATGCAGATTTCTCAGGGACCAGACCGGGAGAAACTCTGATCAGAAAGAAACACTTATTCATAATAACAGGAGTGGTAACAAGAGATGAGTAAATGGAAAATACAACCTGAGGTTGTAAAAAGGCTCTTGGGTGAGGCCTTGATTTTGGTTCTACCTCCATCAGTTGCTGTATAAAATGAGGCAAGTTGTTAACCTGCTGGGCCTCAGGTTCTTCATTTATAAAGGAAGAAGGGAAATGTATGGTTTTCTAGTGGCCATTCCTGTAGACTGCATAAAAGGAATGTCCAGAGTGGTGAAGGGTAGTCTCCAAAACCTTCCTTTGGCAGCCACAAGTCTCTCCCAGCACCTCTGCCGATGCCTTTTCTCTTGTGGCACTCAACAGGACGGAACTTTAGGAAGCATTATTCCCATGCATGCAGGTGTCTGTCCCTGCCGTGAGTTAAACACAGCCACAAAGGAGACACAGCCATGTTGAAAAAGACATAGCCACTGTAACAAGGTCAGCAGCGGGGGACATTAGATTTTGAATTTGCTTCATTGAGTGCAGAAGCAAACTGTAGTTCCGATAACATGCCCTTTTGCTTTGTGAAATAGAAATCCTAACTTCCATCTGTGAAGACTCTAGGGAAAGGAAATGAGGTCTTTGGCTCTAGGCCTTTCATTAGAGAACAGTTTGCACCAGATGAGGCCACAGACTCAGAGCTACTATGTCTATACAGAGACCCTGCCCAGAAGAAGAAGGAAGATAGATTTAAGTCAGCTCAGATCAACTGCATTTAGAAGTTGCACTGACTACAATCTTGGGATCGCCCCTGGCTTCTTGCTGTTAAACAGGCGCACGCACATGCATTAGAATGAGTATAAACTTCCCAAATCCGAGGGGAACAGGACATCTAGCCAAGTGAAAATTCCTACAGGGCAGGTAATATGCCAACCTCGCCCCATTTCAGTTTGCTTGACCTGACTCAACAGTTTAGGTAGATAAGTGTTTTTTAATGGTACCTATGAATTAATTCTAAGTCTTGTTTCTCACAAGACAGTATATCAGAAGAACATCTGACACTAATATTTCCTAAGTGCAAAAATGCTACTTGCTATTACAGAGTGTGATTCTACAGCATATTTAATTTCTTTACATCTTGGTTTCCTCGGTTACAAAGAGAGCTAATAACATTTACAAAATTTGAATCTTGACAATAATCTTATGGGAGTTATTTCATGTGGAATTACCCACATATATATGTAAAAGAATTGAGCTTAAACATCTAAGTTGAAATTCAGGTAGTTAGGTGAAGGAGCATGTATTTAAAACTAGACCCAACCACTCTAAAGCCCACACATATACTGGTATAACTCCAGGAAAACAACTGTTAACTCTGATACTTCCTCTGAAAGCCAAAATGAATTTATGTCTCCAAAACAAAAAAGAGAAAATTGGGGGAAACGGTATACATATTTTATATCTGGTTTGTCGGCATGATAGTTTGTGATTAAGTATGGTTTCCTTAGAATGAAATGTGTCAGTGATGTAGAAACAGTCCCCCTGACATCTGGAAACCAAGACCTAACCCATGGTGAAGTATAATGAACAGAAAGGATGTATCTACTCATTCTAGAGAAGTTGATCTTCTGGTATAAGAACTACAGATAGAGGAGTGGGAACGATTAAACACAGTCAATAAACTGGAAGACAGTAGTATAACTGAATCAGGAGTTCAGTTTTCCTTTAGGTCTTGTTTCTGTGGGGGGAAGACCATGTTATCTGTCTTGCCAGGACCACTGCTTGTTGCCGTGCAGGCTGTCTGTTCCCCAACTCTAGAAGGTATACCACTCACATTCCCAGTCACTCCATGTTTGTTGGGACGTTGTGGTAATTCTCAGGCAAATGACAATAAAGTGACTGGAGAAGGATGATCCATTGTTCAATGGAGACACTCCCTGATTCCAAGCTATCTTGCAATACTATAGTAATCAAAACAGCGCGGTCCTGGCATAAAAACAGGCACGTAGACAAGTGGATCAGAACAGAGAGCCCACATAAATCCACACATATACGGTCAACTAATTTTTGACAAGGGCATCAAGAACACACAACGGGGGAACAAACAGTCTCTTCAATAACTGGTATTGTAAGAAGTGGATACCCACCTGCCAAGGAAGGAAACTGGACCCTTATCTTACACCACTCACAAAAATGAACTCGAAATGGATCAAAGCCTTAAATGTAAGGCCTAAAACCATAAAACTCCTAGAAGACAGCACGAGGAAGAAAGATGCTTGACACTGGTCTTGATAATGATTTCTTGGATAAGACACCAAAAGTACAAGCAACAAAAGCTAAAATAAACAAGTGGGACTACGTTAAATTAAATGCTCTGAACAACAAAGAAAACAATAAATTGAAACAGCAACCTACAGAATGGGAGAATATATTTGCAAATCATTTATCTAATAAAGGGTTAATATCCAAAATACATAAAGAACTCATAAAACTCAATAGTGAAAAAGCAAATAATCTAATTTAAAAATGGGTGAAAGACCTGACCAGACATTTTTCTAAAGAAGACATTCAAATGTCCGATAGGTATATGAAAAGGTGCTCAACATCACTAATCATCATGGAAATGAAAATCAAAACCACAATGGAGTACCACCTCAAAACTGTTAAGATGACTATTATCAAAAAGACAAAAAATAACAAATATTGGTGAGGGTGTGGGGAAAAAAGAACTCTTACATTCTGTTGGCAGTAATACAAATTAGTGCAGCTATTATGGACAATGGTTTGTCAAAAAATTAAAAAATAGAACTACCATAAGATCCAGCAAACCCACTCCTGGGTATATATTCAAAGGAAGTAAAATCAGTATCTTGAAGACGTATCTGAACACCCATGTTCATTGCAGCGTTATTCACAACAGCCAAGATATGAAAACAACCTAAATTTCCCTTAACAGATGAATGAGTAAAGATATATGTACCCTAGGGCTGCCAAAAAAATGTATACAAGTGGACACTTTGGTCACTGTTGTTCAAGCAGTAGTTCGTCGTAATCAGAAGTGTCTGGACACTGATACTTTGAGCATCTCTTGTAATTGCAGAAGTCAAACGTGACTTGTATTCATCTTTTGTTATCAGTATATATTGAGTATTACAATTTTAATACAATTTTCCTTTCTTAAAATGTGTAAAATGTGTATACATTTTTTGGCACCCTCTATACAAACACACACACACACACACACACACACAGGAATAGTACTCAGCCATAAAAAGAAGGGAATCTTGTCATTTGCAACAACATGGATGAACCTAGAGGAGATTATGCGAAGTGAAATAAACCAAACAGTGACCAGTACTGCATAGTATCACTTATATGTGGAATCTAAAAACATAAAATAAAGCCAATGTCATATAAACAGAAAATGGAATAGTGGTTTCCAGGGGTTGGGGGAGTGGGAAATGGGGAGATGTAGGTCAAAGGATATAAATATTCAGTTATAAAAAGAATAAGTTTTGAGAATCTAATGTACAGTGTGGTAAGTATACTTAATAATATGGTATTTTATACTTAAAGTTGCTGAAAGCAGATCTTAAGCATTCTGAACACTCACACACACACCCCGCAGTTAACTATGTGAAGTGATGGATGTATTAACCATCTTGATCTCAGTAATCTTTCCACAATGTATATGGCTATCAAATCATCACATTGTGTACTTTGAACACATGCAACTCTATTTGTCAATTATTCCCCAATATAGTTGGGGGGGGGAAATTACCATCAGCTGGTACCAGAGTTGTGCTTTGCCTTAGATTCACAAAGAAAGGAAAAGGGAAAAATTATCTGAGAGTTGTCTTAAGTCACAGGATAAAATCCATTGTCACTGCAGACATGATATGAACACAAGAAAAAAATGGAGGTATCAGCAGGAGAAACGACGAAGTGCCCAGCAGCTGGGACACACTTCTTTCAGGCTTTCTCCCGTGTTTTCCACCTCAGCTGAGCTCCCCACAACTTAGAAAGCCCATGATCATGGAACAATTCTACACTCTTCTCTCTCTGCTCCTCTGATCAAGTGGCTTTGCATCACTGGAGAAATTCATTTCACTGTGTAAATTGGAGTCTCTACAATTTCATGAGCGGGAGCTACTTAGGAGCTTTATGCTTTGTTTGGTCAGCTCAATTTCCCATTTTTCTTGGGAATTTTGAAAGTCTTTACCACTCTCTTCCAGCCCAATACTCAGCCTCTGTCTCCCTCCCTCTCTTAGCAGATGGACATATCTCCTCTTTCATAAAACAATTGAGGTGATCCAATGTGGTTTGTGTCAACTTTCTACCCTACCTCCCAACCAGTAACTTGCCTATATCTCCACCAATCCTCACCTTGGTTCCTCCAGTCTTTGAAAGTAACATAGCGTACTCCCTCCAGAAGCCACTGTCTTTTGTGTGTATACTTACTCCTTTTGAAGCCTTTGCTTACATATATTCACCTGCAAGCTGAAGTTCATCTACATCTCCCATAGCTGCCTGAAATACAACCTGTCTAAACTTGCATCCTCTCCTCTAAATTACTTTTTTCTACCAATATTGTAGATGTCACTTGGTGGCACCACGAGGCTGTAAATCTGAGAATCATCCCTGACTTTTGTCTTTCTCTCACCTTTACGTACAAAACAATCATTCATCTAATCAATCACTATAAATCCTACTGATTCTGGCTTCTAAATAATTCTTGAATCGGATCTCTGTATCCTCAGTGCCTCCTCCTGCTGCCCCAGTTCTGGATATTGCTCATTGTCTGGACAGTTTCATAATGATGTCATGGCCTCTGGTGGTTTTCTTCTAATCCTTCTTCGACATGGTCCCCAGAGGTATTTATATAAAATGAAAACATGAACACATTGATTCTTTGCCTAAGACCCTTCACTGGATATGCATTGGTCTATTTTTCCAACCTCATCTCTCACTTAGGCATCACACCTACTTGGAAAAAGTTACCGTTGCCTTCTCTTTTAAGCTTCAAAAAATTCAAATCTATATGCAATTCTCCATTCTTCTACTCATATTATTTCCTCTTAACGAAACATCCTTTAACATCCTTTTCTTACAGATACTTCTTCACCTAACTTGCACTTTAGAATTTATCTCAGACACCACCTCCTCCAGGAAGACTTCCATAATCATCCTTGTTGCCAGACTAGGAGAAACTTATATTCCGTACTGCCAGAGTACCCACTATACGACTTCATCACTGTTCTGAGACTTTTTTGATAATTTGTCATTCTGCCTCTTGTTTCCTCCACTACAATCCAATTTTTAGAGAAGAAATAGGCAGGCTATAGCCCTAATCCAGTCTGCCACCTGTGTTTGCAAATAAAGTTTTATTGGAAGACAGCCATGCCTATTAACATACATATCGTCTACATGCTTCTGCACCATAACAGCAGAGTTTAGTGGTTGTGACAGAGGCCATATGGTGTGAAAAGCCCAAAATATTTACTATCTGGCCCTTTGAAGAAAAAGTCTGTCAACTGCTATCCTGGAGAGAAGTAACTGTTGCATTCACTTTTACATCCCATCACCTAGCAAGAGATTTGCATAGTATAGGAGTTTATATTTGTTAAATAAATGTTACCAAATTAATAGAGGTAGTTCTGGTGTTTCTCAGTCTATTCCATTAATGATTGATCTACCAGTAGAATCTATTCAAGATCGGATCATGAGGTTGAAACATTTAATGCAACTCTAATGACAGAAGGGTCCAATGTAGTCATTATAGCAGTTTCTCCTCAGAAAATCAATTTTGAACATTATTTTTAGTGACATTAAGTACCTTCTAACAAGTTGTTTATCTGTTTCTCTCTCTCTCTCCCTCCCTCCCTCCATCTTTCCTTCCCCTCTTCCCTCCCTCCATCCCTCGCTCCAGGATCTGAATTAGGTGCAGGTCCTTTACTTGATTTCATGATAAAGAGAGGAATTCATAACAGTATTTTATTTATAATTGTATTCCAAACATCCAGATTTCCCCAAGATTGGTTTAATGAGAATGATCCAAAGATGGAGTTAATTGATTTTATGTAAGCATCGATTCAACAAATAATGTCTGAGTAACAATGAATAATGCACACAGCATTCTTCTAAGAACTGTGGGTTATGCGATGCTGGGTAAGATTCTGTATTCTACTATCATAAAGACTCTCATCAATCAGTGATAAAACTGACTCATACAAAAATGGCTATGAGGTTTAAACTATACGAGGAGTAACACTTACTACGGGAAGAGGAAGAAACAATCATTTGTGGCTGGGAAAGGCTTGGAAGAGAATATGGGAAGTTCTATGGAAAAGGTAGCATATTACCTGAATACTGAAAGACATAATTTTAATGGGAAGAAATAGAGGGAAAAACCTGTACATCTCCTTGTTTGAAGGCAGAAGATTACCTGCCTCATTTGAGGAAGGTCCACTTTGTTTGGAACATGGAATAGAGACGATTGAGAGAGAGAAGGGAAAAGTTAGACTGGGAACAGGCCTTGAAAACCTTGAATGCCAGACAAAAGAGTTTGTCCTTAATTTATATCCTATCCACCTGACAGTAAAGCTCATCTTGCACACGATACCTTGGCTTTATCTCATGGATCTGATTCATTCTTATTTTGCATTATTCATGCCAACACTAACGGCTAGCAGGTGGATTCCACTGTTCACTTCATCACTGATTTATCATATGAACTTTGGCAAATTAATTTCAGCATCTTCTTTTACCATGTATAACATACAAGAAATTAGGCTAGCTTTTCTATTTTGTGAAGCTTATCTGACAAATGAACCTGTTGCTAATATAAAAGGAATTTTAAAAGTATAGTATAAAGCGTTTTCTCAACGTGGGGCCCTTGGGTGAGCAATATTAGCATGACCTGGGGATTTATTAGAAATGCAAATTCTCACACCCCACCGACTTACTGAATCAGAAATGCTGGGGGTGATAGCCAGCCATATGCATTTCACAAGCCCTCTTGGTTATTCTATGCATGCTAAAGCTTGAGAACCACTGATATAAAATATGATACAAACATATTCAAGTGCAATATTATACAAATTCAACTCAAGCTGTGCATGCTTCAGTCCACTCTGAACAGTACAATCTCATGAAGGGACAATGTCTTACTCGTAGCTCGAAAATCAGACATTCTTCTCTACTAGCATTTTGCTTTCACAACTCATGAAGCTATCAAAAGCAGACTTTCCTAGAGGAATAACTACTTTCAAAAATATTCAGCACTCTGTATCAGAAAGTCCAGGAGTGATTTCTTCGAGAGAAAGAAAATAGGGAATTTTTCTTCAGATTTGTGTTTTGATAAAGCCATTTCATTTGAGAGAATTGATGTCAGCACACTGACCTGCAGTCACAATAAATTTGTGTCAATTTACTCAATGAATCATCTCTAATGTCAACGTTTTCTCCTATATACAAATGTTCTTAAGCATTAGAAACCCTGGCTGCAGAAAGGATACACAATAAAGGTATTGCTAGTCAGAGGACAGAGCACAAATGACAGGGAGGCAATCAGGATACTTTTCTGTCTTGGTTAATACAAAATAATAAAAATATATTTCTGTGCAATATATTTCAACGTGAGATAAAATCAGAATAATTGAAATAGATTGACCAGTGCCTCACTCACCTAAACAATTAGAACAGTGAACTCGTTAGTATCTTTTAACCTGTATCTTCTTTCAATGATTCAAATCCTATTTTTCTATGATTTGCTGGGTTCAAATTATCATCACCACCATAAATATCAATTCTGTCCCTGAACCTGAGATTTCCCTGTAGGCCGATTCTGCCAGAATTAGCTCTAGGTGAACATTTAAATTTAGGAAGAACTCCTGTTTGAACTCAGCTTCTACCAGGGTAGAAGAAAAACAACAGGTCCAAAGTCTATTGACCAAGCTCCAAGTTTCACCACGGGCTGACTATGTGCCTCTAATTACAACCTTGGGCATCAGTTTTCTATCTATGTAATAAAAGAGGAGCTAACAACATCTACAGAAAGGGATCTCAGCATCTCCAGTCTATAACCATCTGTTTTCTTTTCATGTCCCCTCCCCGTTTTCTGCAAAGTATTCAAGTCCCCGTTCTGTCCACATTAGCCCTGTATCCAGAAGAAATACATCCGATAAACCCATTACCATGTAGGCCAGAGGTCACACATTCAAATGCCTGCAGGTTAATAACATTATCATAATGTTTGCTGGGTATAAAAAAATGTGTACTAAGCAGCTTATCCTTCAGCCAAGCAAAACACCCTCGAGTTGCACTGCCTTTGACAATTTCTAAGGCTATACACGTATGTAACAAAATGCTGAGACAATCACCTGTAGTAGTTGTAAAACTTTGAAGCCACCAGTTTGCCTTTGTGGGTTTAATTGTTGAGTACTTCATACCATAGTCTCTAAAATGAAGCCCCTCTTTTCTCATTCACAGCTAAAAATAAAAAGATAACTAGATGGGTAAAATAATGTTTGGCCATGACTCATTACTGATTGTTTAAATATGGTCTACTTGTCAAAGATGCTCTCAGATGCCATCTTCCACATCTGATCCTTTTTTTTTTTTCCCTACCATAATATATAATCTGTCTCTTTGGTTTACATTTCTATTACACTTACTGTGCCTCTGGGTAAAGGAGATAGCTTATTCTGCCTTATAGTGAATATTTATTAGGTAGTAGGGCACTTATTACACCTTATTTTATATTCTGACATCAGGGATTGTGCATTATTGCTCTTTAGTGCCAATGTAATTTTGAACAATGCCTGGAATATTTCAACCCCAAAGAAGAAACTGCTGAAAAATGGACTTTCATTTATTGGATTAAAATAACCAAGCATAAGTGACTATTCTGGCACTAACCATAGTCTCCCCCACTGGTATAGATTCCCCCTCACATATTTCCATGAAGGAAACATCCTGTGCCCTATACATTTTACTATTCTTTATCCATAGGACTTTACTATGAAAACAAAAAAAAAGCAGGCGTTGGATAGAAAAAAGGCTGCCTGGGCCAGAAGATTAAGGAGGAAGCAAGACACAAAACTTTTCAAACACTATAGAACCCGTATTCGTTTCTAAAATATTTTTCCTCTCTTACGTCCTTATTTACTAGAAGCTGTTGTCAGGCTGGGGTTATACACACTGATCACTCACTCCTCCCTGTTAACAAGACTAGCAATCAGTCCTCTTAGAGGAAGTCTGATTGCCCCCATTGTGAAGCCCTAAATATTCCAGATGGCTGTGCACAGATTCTTGGGGTTTTTCCAGAACCACGGACAGCTCCACTTATTCATCCACAATAGCCTGTGTACAAGTTCTCCGCAGACGTGTTAGTATGCATCCATTGTCTAGCTGTTGTCACAATCCTGAGTATATGTTTTTCTCTTCCACCAAGAGATACACAGCAGTTTTCAGATGCAGTGTCCACATTTCATGTGCATTATTAGACTTCTCTCTGAGCCATCACCATAAGTCAATGACAAAAAAATAATTTCTGCCAAATCTCAAAAGAAACTCAAACTTGGCATGTTTGCTTTTTGTCTAGTGACAGAGCTTTTATGAGTCATTGTTACTTTTTAAATTTTATTTTAGTATCATTTTCGTTATTAGGATGTCATTGCAGAGGGAAAGAAAAAAGAAAAAGAAAAAAAAATCTCAAAACTACCATTGACATTTTAGATGAGGAAAACCTGTTAGAGTTTTAATGAAAATAAGTGTTCTGCTGATAGCTGATTTGCTTCAATTGGGGAAAACATAATTCCAGAAACCATAGTTACAGATAGAATGTTGGCATTTCATTGTCAGATACAAAGACTTAGCACTCCCAGACATTCCCAGGAAAGTCAGACCCAGGAAGGTCAATGAGACTTTATCCCCCTCTAGTGTCTCTAGTTTAAGAAGGCAATCAGTTTTCCCTGCTGGCCTCTACAAATCATTTTTTCCCCAAGTATCTTTGCAAAAGGGCCTATTTGCATTGTAGTTCTTGTTCAAGGAGTTATTAAAGAATCTTGGTAAATCCTCAAATATCTTCCTATAATCCATTTTCAAATTGCTCACAGGGGAAATAATAGGAAGGATTTCCCCCAGTAACTGAGCTACCAATATATTTATTTGCATACAATTAAGGAGTTAAGGTAGAAGATTTGTTAGTCATTTCCAAATTGTGTACATCAGTTAATATTATCCAGTGTGTGACTATGAGTTAATTCCCCTTACCTAGCCCATTTGTTCATGAACGTGATTAAAAGAGAATGTTTTAGCCCTGTTGCTAGTACTAGTTCACTATATAATACTGAATAAACGATGCTTCTCTTTGCAAAAATCTCTTCTTTAAAGTGACAGGTTTAAACAAGATGAGCTCCAAGAATTCCAGCATTCTGGAAAATAGCACAGTTCTTTGATGAAGTCATTTTAAGCCTGTAACCCCCAGTTTCTTAATTTATGAAGGTGATATATCTTTTACACCTCCCAGATGAAAGGCAAATTATTAACATAAAACTCATGAATTATTTCAGCTAGACAACTGTATTATATTTCCTTTTGGCAGAGTTGCATGTCATCAATGGCGCTTACTTATAGCCAAGAAGGGTACTGGCTCTGGAGCTGGACTATCTGGGTTCAAAACTCAACACCCCTAATTATAAGCTAGGTTGCTTTGAGTAAGTAACTTGTAATCTCTCTTAGCATAACTCCCCTCATTTGTGAAATAAGGAGAAGGAAAAAAGGATGAGGAAGAGCAAAGAAGATGGTTGTTGTAAGCATTCAATGAAAAACATCTATCCGAAGCACTCAAAAGTCATAATAATTATTAACTCTACAAGTGATATCATCTGCATGGTTGGGGTCAAGTCAAGAAACTAGGTTACAATGATCTAAACAGTAACTTCAGCAACTACTTCATGTGTCCTGGTCATTTGCCACGGGCTGGGACTGGGCTAAGTGCTGTATATGTATTGTCCTCCGTATTCTTACCTGTGCCCATCTTATCCACTTCACTCTACTAATGACCGTCTTGCAAAGAGACATCATTCCAGGATTCTTTTATGGATAAAAATGTCATATGATTAGAGACTATTTCCATGTGCTCTCTCACAGTTGATTCTAGAAAGAACCCAGTGGTTATTTATTGAAGTTAGTTTTATTCCCATTTTTTGCAGAGATGGAAACAAATCAGAGAGGTTGAAGAGTTAGTAAATGGCAGACCCAATCTCCTGATTTCAAGTCTGGTATTCTTGTCATTCTCCCTCACTGCCTCTCATTGCAAAGGCTCGCCAGGTGAGCAAATGGCACCCGGCTAATTACTAATGGGTACTGAAATGGAATGGTGCCCCGCCAAGAAAATGTGAGGACATGGACAGCTGGATGCCTTTTGGGTCCTTCCCCTGCCAAAAGTCTATTCTAGCCAAGGAGTTATTTTATTTATCAGATGCCAGGGGGTTGAATTTTTTATGTAAGCTCAATACTGGGTTGGCTGGCCAGAAGAAGGCAAATAAAAATTGCATGAAGTTTGGAGTCGGCTGAGGGTGGGTGGCAGGAGTCTCCCTGCCGACCTGGCCTTTGCTGCATGAAAGAGAA